>NC_142063.1:340311631-340611631 GCF_059756535.1 Pantherophis guttatus
CCTCCCCTGATTTCAACATGCTTGCTGTTAGCAATTGGTACTCTCCAAAGCTGGGAGCTGGTCATCCTGTTTTTGAATTGTGGGGTGGGGGGGGAAATAGAGTTCCAATTGAATTGGAAATGCTGCAAAAGAGAATGTGTTTGTGTGTGTGTGTGTGACTTGTTTTCTGGAGAGTTCAGAGCTTTGGAAGGTAAGGCCTTAGCAGCTTTCTTTTAATATATATATATATATATATATATTTATTTATTTATTTAAGCCTGGCATCTAGTTAGCTAATACATTACACCAATCAAGGAGAGTTATCTTAAGCCACAATTAATCTGCTCCCTGGCATATGTTGATAGGGAAGCATCATGCTGTTTCTTAATTAAAGGCAAACGGATTAAAAATGATTAATAAGGGTATTAAATATTCGTCTAAACTAAAGCTTTGGGAATCTCGGGCAAATCCTTGCTTCGCACAGCCCTACAAATTGGCCGACATTTGCAGCTCTGGCTGGGAGATAGGACAGCCAGCTGCTTCATTGATCATTTATAAAACACCTCGATTTATGTTGGAAGAAAGATGTTTTTGCTGTAGTCCAAATAGACAAGTCACCAAAACGTTAAAAAAAAAAAACACGTGGACCGTTTGGCAGATTTTATTTTTTATTTTATTTTTTTATGATGAGCTTTGACTGCTGTGGATTTCATAAAGGCATCATCTCTATTCCTTCACCTTGCTAAATTTTATAAGAAAATAACTGGTAGGGCAGTTCTATTCATTCAAACAAATTCCTTCCCTTTTAGGGGGAACCTTTTAATTTCTTTTTGGAAAGAATCACAAAGCGGACATATTGGAAAGCGATGGAAGTTGAAATCCAAGTCCCGCCACCTTTTAAATCTTACATTTTACCCTATTGATGGCACTTTAATTTTTTTTAGCATTAAGGTGCCGCTTGCATCCTTGTGGGACCAAGGATACTGTAGATTCTCCCAAAATATAACATTGTGAGAAATGGTATATCCTGGCAATTCATATTCAGCTATCCCATATTTATTTCCATTATATTATAGAATATAATATTCTATAAATTATATTATAGAATATTCTGTATTATAAAATATTAAAATATTTCTATTTTAATATCTCCAAAGTATCACATTTTTGTAGTACAAGAATTTCTGTAAAGGTCATTGGTAAACCATTAGGTCATTGAGGTCACTAAATATAGTTAACATAAAATACTGTACAATCTATATTATCTTTCAAATAATAAACAGAATAATAGAATAACAGACTTGGAGGTCTTCTAGTCCAACCCCCCTGCCTTATACCATCTCTGACAAATAGCTGTCCAATCTTTCCTTAAAAACTTCCAGTGTTGGAGCACCCAAACTTCTAGTGGCAAGCTGTTCCACTGGTTAATTGTTCTTAACTGGAAATTACTCCTTAGTTCCAGGTTGCTTTTCTCCTTGATTAGTTTCCATCCATTGCTTCTTGTTCTGCCTTCAGGTTCTTTGGAGTATAGGTTGACTTGTACATCTCTATCTACCGGGCTTCCTCTCAGTTATTTATTTCGATTTAATAAATCCCATCCAAACAGAAGAAGCAAGACAGCATCTCCTCCTCTCGTGGACTTCCATGCCTACCTTCCTGATATCTTTTTTTCCCTCTCCTCAAAAAAAAAAAAGGTCTCACTTGTCCTCCATCGGTAGAAAAGCCGTATATCAGAGGTCTTCAAACTTGGCAGCTTTAAGACTTGTGGACTTCAACTCCCAGAATTCTCCAGCCAGCTGGCTGGAGAATTCTGGGAGTTGAAGTCCACAAGTCTTAAAGCTGCCAAGTTTGAGGCCCCCTGCCATATATAGAAAGAGGATGAACAGACAGCCATCGTTACGCATCCAGGGTTGTCGTTATTCATTTAATTATGATTCGTCTATATTAATCAAACTTCTTAACCGCCCTTCTGCCTTGTAGAGTTATGGAAAAAACAGAAGGAGGAAGGAGTACAGGTAGTCCTTTACTTACGACAGTTCATTTAGTGACCGTTCGAAGCTACAACCGCACTGAAAAAAAGTGACTTGGGGCCATTTTTCACACTTAACAACCGTTGCAGCCTCCCCAGGGTCACGTGATCAAAATTCAGAAACTTGGCAACCGACTCCTATTGATGACGGTTGCCGTATCCCGGGATCCCCTTTTGAGACCACCTGACCAGCAAAATCAATGGGGAAACCAGATTCACTTAACAACCTGTTAAGGATATTCTTGGCTCATAATCGATGTAATGGGTTATTGAGCAGAGTACCCCTTGAGTATGCACATGAAAACGGCTGAGAGTGAATAACCACAGTTAATATACCGACACACTGAGTTGTGGTAGTCTTTTACTTTTTAGAAAAAAGTAAAGCAAAGTCCAATAACAATCCAAGTCATACACAGGTAAGGCGATAGTTAAAATATCAATTCAAGGATATTCCAAGTACAAAGTCTTCTTACCAGTTGTTGTCATTACACAATAAAACAGTTCTCCTTGAGTTTCAAACAGGAACAAATTCAGTATTAAAACATTCAATAAATAGTAGAAAGTAACAAGTAGCAATGATCAAACAGTGATCATGCAGAGAGAACAGGTAGAGAGTAACAGCAAATAAGCAGATAAAATGGTGTAGTGTCCACAAGCCATGATTCAGGCTTCCCCTTAAGTACATTGGCTACAGAGCTTAACCAATCAGGATACAGGATGATGCAACACAGTCTTAAAGCAATATAATACCTTTTGACAAACATGTATTGATAGTTTATATATTGTCTGACCAACTAGTTAGACAATAGCCATTTCCTAACACAACCATTTTAATAACAACTGCAGTGATTCACCTAACACAGTGTTGGTGAACCTTTTCGGCACTGAGTGCTGAAACAGGAGTGCACATGCGTGTGCAGGGGAGCACCAGAAACCGGAAGAGCAGTTCCCCAGCGCGAATGCGTGTGCCAAGAAGCTGAGCTTCTGGTTTCCAGCACGCAAATGCACGCCAGTCACCTGGGCTTCCGGTTTCTTGCGCATGCACGCACGAAGACCATACACACTGGAACCCGGAATAGCAACGGGCGACAGCTGGTGTGCCCAGAGAGATGGCTCTGTGTGCCACTTCCGACACACGTGCCATCAGTTCGCCATTACAGGCCTTACAACTGTGCCTAGAAAGGTCATAAAATGGGGCAAAATTCACTTAACAACAATGTCGCTCAGCAATAAAAATCTTGGGCTCCGTTGGGGTCGTAAGCCGAGGATTACCTGCATTACGTATGTTCGCCGCATTGAGTTGCCTGTAAAAATAATAAAGGCAGGCGATGAGAGTCACCTCGCGTGGTGAGATCGGCAGCAAACAAATATTAAAAACAAATTTAAAACACAGCAACACCACTTAGACTTCTACCCCGCTTCTTTGTTCTTTTACAGCCGTCTCTAAGCGGTTTACAGAGTCAGCACATTGACCCCCAACAATCTGGGTCCTCGTTTTACCCACCTCGGAAGGATGGAAGGCTGAGTCGACCTCGAGTCAGTCAGGGCTCAAACAAAATAAGAATAATTGCTATCATCTGAATTTTGAAACCTGCCTTCTTTTTAAAAAACTTAAAATTCAAACGTGGGAATCCACCTAAAATCAACTTATCCCTGCCTTATAAATATATCTGGGTTCCTAGAGCCTTCCCAGTTGCTGCTGAGGCTCGACTCACTTTATTTCTCCCTTATCCGATGCTTTTGCCGGCCAGTTTTTGCATTGTGTGCGGCTGCCGCAGAGTCACCAGGCCCAAGGGTCGGTCTTAAAGGGCCGGCAGATGTTTCCAGCTGGGGAAAAGCCGCCCCCTCCTCTTTCACCCGGACCGGGACAACTGACGGCTATTAAATCATGATGGGAAATTCATTGTCATTCTGACTTGGACTTCATTAGCAATATAACAGAGAAGGATAGTGCACCTTTAAATGATGAGCTTTGGTGTTTAATTACCCAAATAAAATGACATAAATATGAATGAGCGCTAATGGTGGTACTTGGGTTTTTTTTTCCCCCCCTGGAAACCATTAACGATTCTTAAATGATTTGTAAAGAAAATGAAAGGCAAAGAGAAGCAGTGAGATGGCTATTAGGGTTCAAACACACTCCTGAATTATTACATAGTCAACTACCTAGCAAATACAGAGAACTAAATGATCTTGATCTTGCTACCTTCTGATTTTTTTTCCCGCCCCCCTCACTCCTTCTAAATTTGCTGCTAGAGTCATTTCACCCCACGGCACGCGGCATTTTGATCTCCCTTCTGATGTTCATTAGTTCAGAAATGGGGATTTGGAGGTGGGGGTTGGACTGGGTACATGTCAGAAAGACAAAAGATTTCGGTTCTGCAGAAACGGGCTAAAGTTGTTTTTGCTCTCGTTTGAGCAAATTGCCCATGAGGACTAGCAACACACATGCTGAAAACAGGCCCACCTGCCTAGGCCCATTTTTTTTTTAAAAGGGGCCTTTAAAACAGGCCCTGGGTTAGAATGGGTAGCGTAGCCCTTGTGGGATGTTGTTGCTATTGTGGATTATTTTATCCAGATTGCCTTGATACTTTTTGTGTTTCTGTTGTGCTTTCTAAATTGCTCAGAAGCGTAACGGATTGGGACGGCCCCTAAATCAGACAAATAATTACATTTTAACAATTAAATAAATAAATAAAGCAATAAAATTTAACAATTTTATTAAAGCCAGCTGTCATTTCTGTTGTTGCACAAATTATTCCTAGAAATTTGTATGGACAAAATTGAAGACCTCTATTTTTTCCTCCTCCTTCTCCGTCTTCCTTACTTTTCTCCTCCTCCACGACCTCCTTCCTCTTCTTCCTCCCCTTCCTCTTCCTCCTCCAGTCACTGTTCTTCCACCCTCCAAAGCTGACGTACCTCTAGTTTAATAGAGGCAGGGACAGAGTAGCTTCAGCACGCAAGTCAAACAACATTTGAATGGAGTCGGCTAGTTTGTGACCTCCCATTGGACTGGAACAGCGAATCAGAAGACCTAAGTCAATGTTCCTCAACCTTGGCAACTTTAAGATGGGTGGACTTCAACTCCCAGCATGCTGGGAGGGAGGCGTAGCCAGCGTTGCGGCAGTACGATGGGTCCTTTGAGGGCTCTTGAAGACCCATCGATATCCCTGCTGTCCGGGTACTCCCAGCATGCTTGCTGTATGGGGAATTCTGGGAGTTGAAGTCCACACAACTAAAAGTTCCCAAGGTTGAGGAATACTGACCTCGGTGCTGGACCAAGCAAAGAACATTACGTAGTATGCCAGTGTCGCTAACTGAAGATTTTCTAGTGTTGGAACAGAGTCTTGTCTGAAGATATACGAGGTGGCTTTTTATGAAGTTCAGCTTTGTCACAGGTTCTCCAGTCTCTATCCAGACCTCTTTGGGAGTTGAGGTTGAATTCTTTGCAAGGCCATTGAGTTCTCTGCTTCCTAATTATGGCCATACTCTAACTCAGATCTGGCCCGTGGGGCCGCTCTGAAATCAGTGAAAGACCGGCCCGTGGAGCCTCTGCCAGCGAAAATGGAGCTCCATTTTCACTGGCAGAGAGAGCTCCTTTTCCAGTGGTGGGAGTCAAATAATTTAACAACCTTCTATTATGGCCGGCTGGGTGGGCATGGCCATGGTGGACGTGGCCAGGGGGTGTGACAGGCAGCACTCGATCTCCTGCATCCTCCTGGGAGCAAAAACGGGCTGCGGGGGGAACACGTTACCCCACCCCGTGCCCCATTTTGGGCCTAGGAGGCCTCCCTGCACTTACTTGGGAGCCAAAATGGGGCGAGTCAGGACTCCTGGAAGGGCTGGGGCGGGGCCAGCCAGCAGTTTAACTACCAGTTTTCCCGAACCGGCTGAATCCCACCATTGTCCTTCTAACTGGCAGAGGGCTACAGGAGGCCATTGCAGCCAAAAACAGAGCCTAAGAGGGCCACGCGGAAATTATAATGAGAGGGAGTATCAATGGATCCCCGTAGCTCTTCCCGGGGTACCACAGGTGCCCCCAACACGAGTGATGTCAAGCTGGCCATGCCCCCCACTGGCCACGCCCCCCCTGGCCCCCTGAGGTCAAACACAACCGTGATGCGACCCTGAATTAAATCAAGTTTGACACCACTGCTCTAAGTCACGCCTCCCTTAAGCTAGTCAACAGCTCTGGTCGTCGTTGTTTTCTGGCAGGCCTACTTGTGGGATAACAACAAGGACCTGGTGGAGTGGCTGGAGAAACAGCTGGTAGAGGAAGAAGGTGCCCGCTCGGTGGTTGACGAGAACATCAAATACATTTCCAGGGACTACGTACTCAAACAGATACGAAGGTAAGAATGCTATGCAACGCTCAGGGACCTTACCTATTCCATAAATTCAAAATGTGGGTAGTTTACAGTAGTCCTCGACTTACAACGGTTGGTTTACTGACCGTTTGAAGTTACAACGCCACTGAAAAATGATGACCGTTTTTCACACTTAGGACCGTCGTGTGGTCATGTGACCGAAATTCATACTTACGATGGTGACAGTGCCCCCGAGGTCACACGATCCCCTTTTGCGACCTTCTGACAAGCAAAGTCAATGGGGAAGCCGGATTCACTTAACAACCGTGTGACTAACTGAAGAGCTGCAGTGATTCACTTAGCAACTGCGGCAAGAAAGGTCGTAAAATGGGGCAACCCTCACTTGACCCGTCTCACTCGGCAACAGAAATTTGGGGCTCAATTGTGGTCGTAAATTGAGGATTACCTGTAATCTATTTTGGACTTTCTGGCCACGAAAAACCTGCAGGGTTGACTAATTTTGAATAATATGAAACTGAACTCCAGTGGTTTCCCTTGTGTATCTCTACTTCCAACAGACACGTTCAGAAACTTTTTAAGGTAACCGCTGGGGCCTCCTTCTCCTTTGCTATTAACTGTGTTAGACCTACAGGAAGTCCTCAATTTACAGCCGTTCCATTTAGTGACCGTTCTCAGTTATAATGGCATTGAGAAAAGGGACATAGAACTAGTTCTCCATTCATGGCTGTTGCAATATTCCCACTTTGATCACAATTCAGCCGCTTGGAAACCAGTATTTATTGATGACGGTTGTGGCGTTCCCAGCAGTTGTGGGTTTCAAATTTTTTTACTACCAGTTCTGTGGGTGTGGCTTGGTGGGCGTGGCGTGGCTTGGTGGGCATGGCAGGGGAAGGATACTGTAAAATCTCCATTTCCTCCCCTATCCAGGGGAAGGTTAGTGCAAAATCTCCATTTCCTCCCGATCAGCTGGGACTCAGGAGGCAGAGAATAGATGGGGGAGGGGCCAGTCAGAATTTTTACTACCGGTTCTCCGAACTACTCAAAATTTCTGCTACCGGTTCTCCAGAACTGGTCAGAACCTGCTGAAACCCACCTCTGGCTGGTCCCAGAGTGGGGTGGGAATGGAGATTTTGCAATATCCTTCCCCTGCCACGCCCACCAAGCCACGCCCACAGAACCGGTAGTAAACAAATTTGGATTTCACCCCTGAGAAAACTAATAAAATAATAACGCCCCCCCTACCCTGGTGACAACACACATTCATACTAGCCATTTAATGGGCTCCATCCCGCTCTGGGTTCCCCAGGCCCACTGGCAGAACCACGTCTTCGGGGCCTTGCGAAAGAATGGGGGCCAGTCTAATCTCCGTGGGGGAGGGGTGTGATAGTCCAGAGAGAGGGAGCCACCACGCAGAAGGCCCTTCTTTTTCTCGGTCTCATCCAATGTATCTCTTTAACGGACGGGACCCGTAACATTCCTTGCCTCCCCGTTCTAGTGGGTCGGGTAGATTCTCTGCAGTGCGGTGATTTGCTTAACCACCATGGCAAAAAGGTTTCAAAATGCGGCGCGACTCACTTAACAACCGCCTTGCTTATGGAAATGGAAATTCTGGACCGGATTTTCATCGTAAGTCGAGGACTACCTGTACTTGGTGGTCTGACCACAGAGCTTGGCTCCCCAGATGGAGTGTCTACCCCTTCTGAGGTCACTACTTCTCCTTTTTCTTCCTCCTAGCTTGGTCCAGGCTAACCCAGAGATAGCCATGGATTCCATCGTCCACATGACGCAGCACATATCGCCCACCCAGCGTACCGAGATCGTGCGCATTCTCTCCACAATGGACTCGCCCGCCTCCACGTAAGAGGACGCCCCCCCCCAATCGCGGAGGGCAAGAAAGGGCCGCTCGCCGCTCTCAACCCCCACAACGTGGACCTGCCAAGAACCGCTGGAAAGTGACTTTTTAATTTTTTTTTTTTTTAAAAATACCAGACTTCGACGGAAGACGGCATGGCATCCTTCTAGTTGCAAAAGACTCTAGGAACGCAGCTCCCCCACCCCACCCCACCCCCCAGTCCTAAAATAATTTATGGATGCCATGTAATCTTACCTATTTATTTAACAAAGAAAGTGACTGGACCAATATTGTAACTAACGGTTGTCTGTACAGCACTTATCCAGATTATGAATGGTACTGTTGTACCATGAGGTCACGGAATTTAAAGGGTGGGGGTGGAGGGGGGAGATAAGGGGTTGATGTCCGTTGTGAGCCAGTTTGTCTGTTAGTTAACATCCCCCCCCTCCCCAAACCCAAGATCCCCCTGGTTTCATCATGGTAAACGGGCTGCTCACCCTCTCCCCATTTTCCCAGGGCCCTTCGGTTCATCGGCTAATCCTGCAGGAGACGGGTAGTGATAGAAAAAAAATTACACACACCCCTCCTGAATCAGCCTGGCGGGATCACCATTTCCGTGCCTAAAGGGAGACCCTCGGACTTCGTGTAGCTCATTCCCCTAATCTGGAAAGAGCATCTCCTTCCGTCACAAGGCAAGGACAGGGCCCATTTTCCTCTTGAAAGACTGCAGCAGCAACGCGTCTTCCCCTTCCCTCGGCTGGGCTCCCTCTGTATAGTCGCAAAGCAGCCAGCTGACGCTTAAAAGGCAGCACAATGCTTTCCACGGTCATAACTACCAGTCTTTGGGCGTTAAAACAGAGCTATCCAGCACCCCTCGGTTTCCCAGGGCGGGCAGGACCAAATCCAGCCCAGAGTGCCTCTCTTATGTCAGGTATCGTGCCTCTCTGCCCCATCGCTTGGTCCTACAGCACAGATTAAGCCAACAAGATTTTCGCTTGCTGACATCCCCCCCCCCCCCGTCCCCATCCCACCTGCTGATTTCCTCCTCGTGTTTTGCTCCAGGAAGGAAGCTTCACTTCGACCTGCCCCAATGAAATGGCCCTAATTAAGTTCTGAAACTGACCGGGGATGCATCAGAGCATCTCTTTCTGCCGCCCTCCAGCCAGGACAGGAAGTGCTGGAAGCTACAACTGCTGGGTTTTTTGGGGGTGGAGGGGAATGTGGCAGATGTGTAAGACTGGAGGACCAGCAGCACTTAGTAAAATCTGCAGAAAAGGGATTTTGGGGTTCTGGTAGGAATTAGGGGGCATGTGCCTTGCTGGGGTGGAGAAACTGTTTGGGCCACCAGCAAGATTTGGGATCCCATTTTCAAAACTCAGTTGCCCGAGTGGTAGAAGAGCATTTCCTTTCTCCTTGCAGGCACATCACACCTATAGCACGCAGCTGTGGGACACACATACACACACACACACACACACACACACACACACACACCAATCAATTTTGGAATGGGACAACTCTCCACAGCCACAACTCTCACAATTCAACAAATACAAAAGTGAAATTAATTTCAACAGAACCGTTGCCAATAATAATAAAATTAAGTCAATCCAGAAACACAAGAGTTACATTAATTATCAATGAAAATGTGGCCACCGACAATAAAAGAAACTGAGTGGAACGATTAATTCAGCGTTGACTTGTCCCGCGGTGAGTTGGGCATGGCGAGGTGGCCGCAGCGAGGTGTCCTTGACACCCTCGAGTTGTATAGCTGATTCTTACCTGTGGGCCTATAGCTGTGATGGGAGAGTCTACTCTACACCCCCCCCACACACACACACCAACTCTCAGAGCCAGCCTTAGATCCAAGTTTGGGGGGGGGGCAGTCATAAAACCCCCAGCCACTTTAATGCTCTTTCTAAACCAAGGATCTAATTTTTCCCTGCTTAAAAAAAAAAAAAACCCAGCAGTTTGGAATTAATGCGGTTGGCTTTTTTTTCATAAATTGCAAAGTGCTAAAATCCATCCTGCTCAGCGTAATAACAGAAAGCGGGGAGGGAATTTAATTTGGGGGGGGTCTGGGTTGGGAGGATCCTCGTAGCACAGTATTAACCAACCAAGCTTCACTCAAAATCAAGACCGAGAATCTAGTTCCCAGGTGCGTTTTGTTTTTTTCACCTGGGAAGTGCCGAGTGTGTGAACTAAAACACCCCTTTGCTGTACTTCAGAGACCCAGCCTTCTCCAACTTCCAGACCTCAAAAGTTTCCCCGGAGTTATGTCCAAAGATTACTGGCCAGAATGGACATCTTGGACATCTGGAGGCCTAGAGTAACTTGCAGCAGGCTGAAACATCAAAAGGAAATTTGTTTGAAGGGAGATATAAATTCTTCCGCAAAGCACATATTTTGGGCTAAAATAACGCAGATCTACTTAGATCATACTAACAAAATGTTCCAAAAGAAGAGGCTTACTTATGGGACTGTGGTGGTGGGCTTGAATTTCCACCAGATTTTCCCTCCAGGGTTCAGCTCAGTGCCTTTCTTTTTTTGAAACTCATTATTTCTTCATTAAAGAAAATAGATGTTCAGCTAAACTCCCAGGATGGCCCAGGTTCCAGAGAGCACAATTGCATTCGAGATGATTTTCCCCAACAACTGCCACGGAATCGCATTGATCCCACAATCCTTCCAAGAACCGAGTCTTAGCTTCTCACATCCATCTTTGCAATTTTGGCGTCCTTCCTTCCCTCATGCAAAACATACGAACCGATCTGTTGTTTATGTCAAGGAGTTGTCGCTTCCAAAAGCTTTGTAACCACCAGCTTAAGCCTGTCAAATGGCTGTTACTTTCGACCCCACACCGATTCTTTTTTAGAGGCTGCAAAAACAACCGCAGTGAAAAGATGGCCTTTTCAATCTTACCCCTTAAATTCTAGCCCACCAAAGTTTGAAAAAAGAAATTAAATCAACACATCCTCACACAGGATTGAAGAGGGGCGGAAAAACAAGCAAAGAGGCATTCTGGGTGCTCTCCTGAATCTGTTCGGTCCCTAAAAGATGCAGCGATCATTATGATTTTAGCAGGAATAAATTCAGACAAAACCTCTCGCTCGGAAGTATTAAAGTGCGTTTTGCTTTGGGAGAATTGTCAGGTCTGAAGTTGTTCCACTTACCTCAGTTTTCTTTTAATAAAACCAACAATCAATTTTGTGTCTTTGCATTCCTTGGTGTGACTTTCGGTGATATTGAAATACCGTATTTTTCGGACTATAAGACACTCCGGACTATAAGACACACCTAGGTTTTGGTGAGGAAAATAAAAAAAAAACAACCTGCTCTGCCTCCCAGCATCCATCTGCTATTCATTTGGCCCGTTTGCTGCCACAGCCCGTTAGTTGCGGCCCATTCGCCACCGCCCGTTCGACACTGATGCAGCCCGTTCTAGAACAGCTGATTGGCGCTGCACCAACCCCCACCCACCCCCCGCCACAATATTCGCTGTATAGGATGCGCAGACATTTCTACCCACTTTTTTGGGGGGGAAGTGAGTCTTATACTCCAAAAATATGGTATTTTTCTGCTCCAGGCAGCATGCTCACTTTGAGGACATCCAACTCTGTTGCATGTTTGGGCTTCCCGTAGTGAAATTAGCTTAGAAACATGACTGCTGTTACTCAGTAAGCATCAAGTAGTATAATTCTCTATGGAGATTCTCAATCATCCAGGTCATGGGTATCCCAAAAAAACTTTTATCAAAAGGCAACTGGACTTTGTTTTTCCTTGAAGATGTTTCTCTTCTCATCCAAGAAGCTGAAGAAGCTTCAGTGATGAGAAGTGAAACCTCTTCAAGAAAAAAGAAGAAAGTCCAGTTGCCTTTTGGAAAAAGCTCCTTTGGGAGGATCAAGCAGTGTAGTTTAGAAATGGAAAGTGATAAACCAGCATGCAATTTCCAGAATCCACTAACCTCTACAGCCTCGGAGAACATTTTTGGAGAAAAGTCCCCATGTAGGTTTCATTTGGTCACCGGGCAGTAGGCCAAGTCCCATAGGTTCCTCTCTCCTACTACATATAGGCAGCCACTTTATCAGAAAGCTGATTGGTCAGTGTGGAATCCATGGTGCTCTGATGACGTTACCTAGTTGGGCAATGAAATGTCGGCAAGAAAACCAGCAAGCTCAGAGACCACCGAGGACCTCTAACTTCAACTAATATTCTATTGGTCAGTGTTCTTCACCACTCCCACTTAACCCTCTAAGTGTTCTGTCCCTGTCTCACACACGCACACAAACAGATAGCCAGGGGTTAAATAAAACTGGCGGACAACAAATTCTTTCAATAAGAGGATTGGCAGCAACCCAGTAGCTGCTTGCCAAGAACTTTACTCATAGAGGGAGGAGGTGTTCCTCCGTCAGATAAACCCAAACAAGATACACACAGTTCAAGAATTGTCCAGTCCAGTCCATATTAAATCCAAGGCAGATAACGTCGTTTCAAAGATACAATGTGACTCGCTAGTAGTTAGTTTTGTCCGTCACAGAGTCTGAATGGCCACCTCACCCCCTTTTATTCCCTGTGGGATGTGGTCCAGTGACTCAGCTTAATCTCTGGCATGCCTCCTTTTCTGCTGGGTGCGCTTGTCTCTCTGACGCTGGCGTGGATCCAGCCAAGACTTATCTCCGTCACTGTCCAACTGCGAGGAGACACCTGGCTCCTGGCCAATCTCTTCTCCTTTGGGAGACACCTGAGGCATTGCCAGAGAGGAGGGTCCTGGAGAGGGAGGCCTGGCCAACTCCTCTCCTTCATGTTCGGAGCCTTCTCCCTCCGATAAGTCGGCCTCAGGGGTCGGAGTCACAACACTAAGTTGAGTTTGTTTGCACAAACCACATAAGCATATAGCAATTCCACAGATGCATTCCCCAAACTCACTAAACTCACAAGCAAAGTCATCTAGGTCAATGATGGCTAACCTTTTCCGGAACTGAGTGCCCAAAGCGCGCCTGCACATGCCTGCACCCCCAAAATGCAATGTGCGTGCTCCTGTTTGCATGCGTCCCACTCCTGTGCATGCGTGTGAGCACCCCTGCATGCGCCTCTCCCCATATCCATTCATGCATGCCCCCCCATATGCACGCACGGCCCCCCGCATGCACCCCAGCACATGTATGCACGGCCCCCTGCATGCACCCAGCCCCATGCACATGCACGCACATATGTGCGAGTGGAACCTTTATTTTTACCTTAATGAACAAACTAACATTAAAAAGAGCAGTGTCTTGATGTCAGCTTTCAAGGTAACCCCGAGAGGAAGCTAAAACCATGAGCTAAAACTATCTTCAGAGACCCTTGCATGTCTGAAAGCACATTCCCCCCTCAGACCTGCTTTTATTTTCCAGAGAACAAGGGAGGATTCCTTCTGAGATGCTTCCTCCACCTTCATCCCTCCTTTGGATTCAGGTTTCTCTTACCAGATTGCTGTCAACCTTCTTCCTGTCTCCCAAGGCAACTCCCACACCATTGGAAAACAATACAACATCTGTTGTATTTCTTTCCCCCCCACATTTGTCAAGACTTCCCTTTTTCCCCTCTGCCTGCTGCTGACTTAAGTCTACCCCAGCAGATAAAAATAGAAATAGAATAACCGAGTTGGAAGGGACCTTGGAGGTCTTCTAGTCCAACCCCCTGCTCAAGCAGGAGACCCTATTCCGTTTCTGACAAATGGCAGTCCAACCTTTTCTTGAAGGTCTCAGCGCACGTGATGCAATTTGTGTGTCTTAAATTGAGCAAAGGCTGCAGGCAGTTACAGGAACAAATTCAAATTCTATTTTGTACCCCAATTTCAGGGCCCTTTGTGTCTGTCGAGCGGACGGTGAAAGCGGCCTCCAGACCACCTAATGCAAGGGGGCTTCTTTTGAATGGTCTCTACCTTACTTTTTTTCCCCCCCGCTGATGCTTCGGATCCAACAAAACCCCACCTCTTCACATTCAGAGAAAGTGGGGGTCGCCAAAACAATTTCATGCATTAAAACTGCTTCACAAATGGCTGCTCGAACTCACACTGCCATTTCCCTCACCGCTACTCAACTGAATTTAATTGCAGGTACGGCTAATGGAACAGTTTTCCCCCTACTAGGTAGGCTGCATAAATGAACCTGTTTACCCCAAACTGATTCTTTTTTTTTTTTCATTTAAAAAAACCCACCCACCCACCCACCCACATATAAAAATACCTTTGTGGGACTCAGCACCAAGGACAGCTCCAGCCCAACTTAAACGTGTATGAAACTGAGATCAAGGGCTGTAGAAAAACCTTGGTTATGTAGGAAAAACCTGGCTAAAAGAAATTATATATATATATATATATATATATATATATATATATATATATATATATATATATATATATATATATATATATATATATATATATATATATATATAGTAAGATTGAGAGTATCTTGGCGACGTTTCAATGAGGTCTCACTCGTCATCTTCAGGCTGGTGTCCTTGTCGAAACGTCGCCAAGATACTCTCAATCTTACACGGGAAAAGACTTGAATACACCAAAACTTGCATAAATCTACAAAAACATATATATGTGTGTGTGTGTGTGTGTGTGTGTGTGTGTGTGTGTGTGTGTGTGTGTGTGTGTACAGTTAATATTTCGGGTTTCTTCCGTGTAATTGTGAACATATCCCTAAAAGGGTAGAAGCGACGTTTCGACAGAATCTCATCTGCCATCATCAGGCTTACAAGCCTGATGATGGCAGATGAGATTCTGTGAAAACTTACATATATATATATAGTGGAAGACTCAAAGAGATGCCTCTCTCAAACCCTGGACATTCACTAGCAACCAATATTCATATGTTTAAAATACCCAGAAGGGTATCCCCGAAGTGTGAAAGCTTTCAAATGTCGGCAGATCAAAGTGTGATCATCTTTTTAATTTAAACCTTTTGTTGCCTCAGTGATCTTGAGAGAGGCACAGAGAGAGAGAGAGAGAGAGAGATCAAAATAAAGCTGAAACAAAAACAGCTGCTTTGTAGTTGCGTTTCCGCCCCCCCCAAACCTCTCTCCCTTCCCCCCCACCCTTTGCTTGAGTCCCTTCTCTCAATTTAGGCCGTGAAATAGGTCAGCTCTATTACCGATCAGCCTTCCCAGAAATATTTAAAACAAATTGAATTGCACACCCAATACCCATCACAATTATGCCAGCCACAATAACTAAATTAGCAATTCAACAAAATAATTGGAAATGCGATTCTCTCTATTCCGAGGCTTCCCCGAGGGCTTTTGCCGATCGGTGGGGGGGAAACTCCGCTTTACTAATTCAGAAGCTAATTAGAGCCACACTTGTAAATGAAGTTGTTTGTCTCAAAGTTGAAATTCGGTCCCCGCTTTTATTTATTTATTTGTTTGCATTTTTTGTGTCTCTGTGTGGGGGAAGAGGTTGCTTTTCTTCCTTATAGGCATGTTGCAAATAAAAAAAAAAAAACAACAACCCAGCAACCCTTACAACTGGCTAAAATCATTTAAATTCTGTTGGTCATTGAAGACATGAAACATTTGTATTGAGTTACGTCTGTATTTTCCCTCTCTCTTAAAAAAACCCCAACTACTTTAAACCTACTGACTTTGGTAGAAAATGAAAAATGACACTGTTTCAGCCAGAGAGAAGCAACCTCATCCCAAATCTCCAGGGCCAAGAAAACAAAGGCTCTCCAGACTGTGTACATCTTTGGACCAAAGTTGTTCAGCAGTTCGAATCCCTAGTGCCGCGTAACAGGGGGAGCTCCCGTGACTTGTCCCAGCTTCTGCCAACCTAGCAGTTCGAAAGCAGGTAAAAAATCCAAGTAGAAAAATAGGGACCACCTTTGGTGGGAAGGGAACAGCGTTCCGTGCACCTTTGGCATTGAGTGATGCTGGCCACATGACCACGGAGACGTCTTCGGACAGCGCTGGCTCTTCGGCTTTGAAAAGGAGATGAGCACCGCCCCCTAGAGTCGGGAACGACTAGCATATATATGCGAGGGAACCTTTACTTTATCTTCCAGGGAGAAATGGATAGTTCCCTTATTCCATATAGACTCATAAGACTGGTGTAGTGGTTAAGGCACAAGGCTAGAAAGCAAGAGACTGTGAGTTCAAGTCCTGCCTTAGGCACAAAAGCCAACTGGGTGACTTTGGGCCAATCACCAGGAGACTGTGAGTTCTAGTCCCACTTTATGCATGAAAGCCGGCTGGGTGACTTTGGACCAGTCCTTCTCTCTCAGCCCAACCCACCTCACAGGGTTGTTGTGGGGAAAATAAGGAGGAGGAGGATGTGTTGGATATGATTGCCACCTTGAGTTATTTGTAATGATAATAAAGGCAGGATACAAATTAAATAAATTAATAAATCCAAAGACCTTGAGTGCTTTAGAAAAGACACACCAGAGTCGGAGTGTCACTCTTCCCTGAATCAAAACTAGTCAACACTGGCTTGTTACGAGTGACCCAAGATTATGAGGTTTAACGCATGGCTCAAGGTCTTGGGAAAATCCAGAACAAAGTTTTGGATAAACACAACGAAAGACATCAATGGACACTCATCAATTTTCGACACCATAGAGCAACCAGGCAGAGGCTCACAATAACAATTTTGTAAAAAATAAAATAAAATGTGTAAATCGTAACCACTTTACTTCGGGACACTCCAAATGGCCATAAATGCGGGCCAGTTACCCAGTGCCCAAAATGCAGTCACATGACCATGGGAGGGAACTGTTGGAAGTACAGAACCCGGCCGTAAGTACCTTTTGGGGATTTGTCATAATTTCAACCAGTTGCTAAGCGACCGTTCATAAATCGAGAACGATCTGTAAGAGGACGCGAGGAGAAAAAAAAAGACCTGCGCCATCACTGTTCTAGCCTTAATGGCTGGTAAAGGAAGCCCTTCCTACTCCCCCTATTTTAAGAACCCGTTTCTACTTGAGGCTTCACTTGTGCCGTTTAAAACCTGCGTGCTTCTGCACTGCCTAAACTAATGACCAGCTGCCTATAAGAGCTACCTAGGTGGAAAGGAGGGACAAGATTCTCATTAAAATAAGCAGGAAGGCTCCAAGCCCTTTTCTTGCTGTGTGATTTTATAGAAAAAGTTACTTGGAAGACTTGGAAGAATTTCCTGACCTTGTGTGTGTTGCATGTCTAGTCACTGTATTTAATCATTAGATAATAATAATAATAATAATAATAATAATAATAATAATAATAATAATAATAATAATAATAATAATAAAAAATTGTGCCAGAAGTTTGGATTTGAGTACAGCAAAAACCACTGGGAACATCAGGTTGAGAAAGTTTTAGAGAATGAGAAACTCAAGATCTTGTGGGACTTTAGGATTCAGACTGACAGGCACTTGGTCCACAGCACACCTGACATAACAATAGTTGAAAAGAAAAAAGTATGGTTCATTGACATTGCAATACCTGGTGATGCACGGATTGAAGATAAGCAGCAAGAAAAAATCACAAAGTACCGGGATTTACAAATTGAAGTTGAGCGATTGTGGAAAAAGAAATCGTGTGTTGTCCCGATTGTAATTGGAGCCCTTGGAGCAATACCCAAAGGGTTACCCCGCTATTTAGAAATTCTAAATTTGCCGGACTTGAACATTTTGACTCTACAAAAAACCACCTTACTCGGAACAGCTTACATCCTCCGCCGATACCTTAACAGTTCCTAGGTCCTTGGTTAGGACTCGAGCTGCTGAGCTATTAACCAGCCTCAAAGGCTGTGAATCTCACTAAAGATTAAATAATAATAATAATAATAATAATAATAATAATAATAATAACAACAACAACAACAACAACAACAACAACAACAACAACAACAACACTTGGGAAGTGTTTGACTAGTGATTTGTGATACAAAATCCAGCATGGTTATCTCATTTGCTATGTATACTGTCATTTTTGTGTATATAATAATAATAATAATAATAATAATAATAATAATAATAATAATAATAATAATAATAATAATAATAATAATAATAATAATAATAATAATAATAATAATAATAAAAACAACGCTTGGGAAGTGTTTGACTAGTGATTTGTGATACGAAATCCAGCATGGTTATCTCATTTGCTATGTATACTGTCATTTTTGTGTATATAATAATAATAATAATAATAATAATAATAATAATAATAGTTATTAATAATAAAATTTAATAAAAGTTATTAATAAATTAATAGTCATTAGTTGAATGCCTAGTCAATGTTGTATGTACACATACAACATTGTGTATGTTGTGTGCCTAGTTACCTAGCCTGACTAGGTGGCTCAGTGGCTAAGACACTGAGCTTGTCGATCAGAAAGGTCGGCAGTTTGGCGGTTCTAATCCCTAATACAGGTCTCCTGTGTGAGCAGGTGTTGGACTAGATGACCTCCAAGATCCCTTCCAACTCTGTTACTGTAATTTCTCTCTCTCTCTTTCTCTCTCTCTCTCTCACACACACACATAAGAGAGAGAGAGAGAGAGAGAGGAGGGAGGGAGGGAGAGAAAGAGAAAGAAAGAAATGGGGGATTTTCTAAGGATGAGCCAGCAATGTGCGGCAACAGCCAAAAAAGATAATACAGTCCTTGGTTGTATAAACGGAGGCATAGAATAAAAATTAAATGAAGTATTAGTACCGTTTTATAAAGCCTTGGTAAGGCCACACCTTGCATTCAATTTTGGTCACCACATTACAAAAAAGATGTTGAGATGTTGGAAAAAGTGCAAAGAAGAGGAACTAAAACAATTAAATGCCTGGAGACTAAAAATGTATGAAGAACGGTTGCAGGATTTGCGTTTGGCTAGTCTAAAGAAAAGAAGGACTGGGGGGGGGGGACATGATAGCAGTATGACAGTATTTGAGGGGCTGCCACAAAGAAAAGGGGGTCCAAAGCACCTGAAGGCAAGACAAGAAACAATGGATGGGAACTAAACAAGGAGAGAAGCAACCTGGAATTAAGGAGAAACTTCCTAACAGTGAAGACAATTAACCAGTGGAACAGCTTGCCACCAGAAGTTGTGGGTGCTTCATCCCTGGAGGTTTTTAAGAAGAGACTGGACAGCCACTTGTCTGAAATGGTATAGGGCAGTGATGGCTAACCTTGTTGCCATCGCGTGCCAAAAGCTGGAGGAGTGCGGGGTGGTTGCGCGCGTGCGTGCCCACACCCATAATTCTATGCACCCTGCCCCCCTATTCATGTGTGCGCGATCCCCCATGTTCCCCCTGCTTTTGGCATGTGATGGCCTGGTGGGGCCCGTAGGTCTGTTTTTTGCCCTCCCCAGGCTCCAGAGGCTTTCTAGGAGCCTGGGGAGGGCAAAAACAGCCTTCCCCACCTCCCCGGAGGCCCTCCAGAGGCCGAAAACAGCCCATTTGCCGACTTCCGTTGGGCCCAGAAGGGCCAAAAATCAGCTGGCCAGCTCATGTGCCCACCAATATGGCTCTGAGTGCCACCTGTGGCACACGTGCCATAGGTTCGCCATCACGGGTATAGGGTCTCCTGCTTGAGCAGGGGGCTGGACTAGAAGACCTCCAAGGTCCCTCCCAGCTCTATTCCGATTGATGCTAGCTCAGGAAGGCGCTAAAATAACTCAGCTTGGCTATGATACTATAACTTGCTATCAGAAACTTAGCTGTTGTTTCGAGCAATAGCAAACCTCTTTAGACAGTTCAGTGACATTGTGAAGATTAGACCGAGCTCCAAAATTACCGAAGCAAAGAAATGTTTCTTCTGGAAATTTACCATTTTCCTTTTGGGAAAAGAAAACGGATCTTCCGTGGAAGGTTAACGGGTGCGAGGTTGGGTTTCCCTTTCGCTGAAGACTTTTTTTTTAAGGTCTGCATTTTTATGGCGTTGCATCGTTTACGTAAGGAGGCATGTCAAAAGTTTGCTTAGGTGCTAAATTCAACGTTTTGGAGTCTCCTTGATTCAGCTTCTCTCTCTCTCTCTCTCTCTCTGACATTTCAAACAAGGTGAATGCCAGCAATCGGTGTTTGAGAGAGATTTAATGTCTATGCAGCTGGCAAACTCCAGTCAGCGCCAAAGGGAAATTTACAAAGATCACACAAGACAAAAATGAAAAGGCACAAAAAAATATACTCACCTCATTTATCTGAGATGGGAAGCTTTATTTATAGTGACTTTCTGGTTCCCACTCAATGGGTCACTTCCAGTGGTGGGATTCAAATAATTTAACAACCGGTTCTCTGCCCTAATGACCGGCTGGGTGGGCGTGGCCATGGTGGGCGTGGGCGTGGCCATGGTGGGCGTGGGCGTGGGCAGGGTGTGTGTGACATGCAGCACTCAGTCTCCTGCACCCCCCTGGGAGCAAAAATCGGCCAAGGGGGGGATGCACCCCCCCACACCCCATTTTGGGCCTAGTAGGCCTCCCTGCACCCCCCCTGGGAGCAAAAATGGGTCACCTTACCCCCTGTGCCCTGTTTTGGGCCTAGTAGGCCTCCCTGCAGCCTCCTGGGAGCAAATACGGGCTGCAGGGGGGCTAGGTCGCACCCCCGGTGCCCTGTTTGGGGCCCAAGAGGCCTCCCTGCAGCCTCCTGGGAGTAAAAATGGGCTGTGGGGTGGAGGGGGGACGGACACACACCACACCCCGTTTTGGTCCTAATGGGCCTCCCTACACTTACCTGGGAGCCAAAATGGGGCATGTGGGGACTCCTGGAAGGGGTGGGCCAGCCAGGAATTTAACTACCGGTTTGCCTGAACTGGCTGAATCCCATCACTGGTCACTTCCATGACTTGGGACCTGGCTCTCTTCAGGAATTCTACCCCCCCCTTTTTTTTTTAATTTGATTTATATGCTGCCCTTCTCCGGAGACTCAGGGCGGCTTACAATGCGTTAAGACTTCATACTTTTGTATATTTATACAAAGTCATCTTATTGCCCCCATAATCTGGGTCCTCATTAAAATCTCATTAAAGAGGATTTTGTGTAGAAGTCTTCCTCATAAGGAGATCTTAAGTGGTCTATCTCATTCAACATCACTGGCCCTTATTTGGTGAAAACACCGGCCTCCTTATCAGGAAACTACAACAGAGAATACAAGGGTGTAGAGAGTCAGTAACTGCCGAGCATTAAGGCAGCTCTGATGGAGAAGCAGGTTGGAGATGGAGAATAAGGTTGAGGGGGACGGCAGGAGTGGACAAGAAGAAGCCTGCAGAGATCCTGTCCCTCCAGGATGAAACCAGTAGAAGCAAACTTCCTCACCACTTTACACTGTCTGGCCTTGAGATGAAAAGGGAAGGGAGGGGAGGGGGAGAGAGGAGAGGGAAAGTCCAGAAGTGGTTTCCAAATAGAAATAAAAGTATTATATATATTTTTATATCTAAATATAAATACTTTTATTTCTATTTGGAAACTGCTTTTGGACTTTGTCCTCGAGGTGGGAAAAAAATGTAACTTTGATTTTGGGTTATATATATATTCTTTTATCAAAACAGTCCATTTAGGCATCTCTGCTAACTCCATCAATTTTTGCAGCCATTCCTCCATTGTGGGGATCGCGATGAGCTTCCATTTTTTCCCCCGTAAATTAATCTTGCTGACGTCAACATACGTAACATCAAAGTTCCGAATTTTTTTTTCTCCGGGTCTTCTTCCACGAAACCCCAAAGAAATGTTTTTAAATTCCACCTTCCTATACATTCATCTTCTCCTTTCTTTCAATAATCAAAGTGTGTTTACAGAAGATAGTAAGCCATAAATAAACCGATTAATAAACCACAGTTTACTTAGCCATGAGTGACCATGTCATAAAACCCCAGCCCAGAGGAATATAACTGAGTTTGTACACGGAAAGGTTAAACTTGCAAATCTAATTTACGGTGCTCAGAATAATAAACTGTATTTATTAAAAAAAAAAAAAAACACCAAAGTACACAGTAGATAATAAAACAAGACTGTCAAACCAATTAGTTAATTAGACCCCTTTCGGTGAACCGAGTTAATGAATCATTACATTTGTAGAGTACTTGCCTATTACCGAAATCTTAGTTCAAGCATCTTTTTGAAGTATTAAGGGAGGTCTGAAATAACCCACAATTTAATAAGCAAACAAATCCTCCACGTGCAAATAAAAGGCCCGTTTTTCAGCGGAGGAATATCCTTTGCAGGCGTTTGCACAAGGATTCAAGTTTCAAATCTTTCAAAGTTTGAAATCCTCCCGTTTCAAAATACCCGCTACCCTAACTAGAAAGTTTTCAGTCATTCTTGAAACCCTTAAAGAGCAGGGATGCCCAATCTTGGCAACTTTAAAACCTAGTGTTATGGCCCCGTCGAAGCTGTTGCTGAAGAGGACGACAAGCCGGAGCTGGGGCTGAAGAAGGTCGAAGGGGCGACCTCGCTGGTTTTGGAGGAACGCGGGGAGGAGCAGGACGAGGCAGCCCCGAGTCCCTCAGGTTTGGGATGGCTTGCCAGCAGGGAAGAACGGGGGCAAGATGACCGAGAGGCGGGGAAAGAGAGGGCAGGCAGTGGAGACGAGGAGCGACAGAGCTCAGGTGACGAACAAGGACCGCCTCCTCCTGATCCCCAAGCATGGAGAGAGGAGAGTGTCAGGGCATTGATTAATCCCATGTTTGGCTCTGGGACAAATCACCCTGGTTAGAGGATGGATCGTGGCTTATTCCTTGTTGCAATATTCTGAAAAGAAATCCTGAAGAAAAGTTCTCTAATAAAACTCATTTATTTGTTATAAAGAAAATAAAACACCTCACTAACTAAGAAAGATAATTGTTACATTTTGGCAAGCGAGGTCTCCTGCCGGTCCAGCCGGACCCCTGGCAAGAGAACAAAGGAAGGAGTGTGTGAAGCAAGTGAAGGAATGCCGACATGCATAGTAACTTTTGATAACAATTCTTGGCAAGGTACGGAAAGTCAGATAGTCCAGAAATATGAAGCTCAGCTGGTAAATAAAATAACGCAGTGACATTCCCCTTCTTTTGCCAGTTGAGCGAATATCAGTACATCATCAAATAAGGCACATCTTCTTACGCAGATACTCGTGTTGAACTGCTGGAAGTGGTTTGTTGAGCATATCAGCAATTTGATCATGTGTAGATACATATTGCATTTTGACAAAACCTTTTTTCACTAAATGTTTTATGTTTTGATAACGGATGTCAATGTGTCTGGACCTAGAACCTGTGAAATGAGATTCAGAAATATAAACCACCGATTCATTGTCTTCCATCACGGTGATCGGTTTGATCGGGTGTGTCCAGATATCTGTGAGGCAGCAACAGCGCAGGCTGACCGGACAACTTGGGAGGAGAACGCCCCGCTCCTCTTCACAAGACACACCTGGGGACTGAGACTTAAGGAGACACTGTGGGGAGGGGCATTTGTCAGGAACAAAAGCTGAATTCGTGGAGTTTGGTGTGCCTTTGCCGATGTCTGGAGTTCAGTGGACATCTTGCCTTGTTCCTTTGCTTCCTGGACTCATTGCTTTGTTCCTTTGCTTCGTTGGACTCCTTGACTGATTCTCTTGACCCGCTGGACTTCTTGCCTTGAAGCCATTGTGCTAACAGCGTTTTGCTGGACTACTCACAGCCAGAGGCTGCTGGAAGTGTGTGTGTGAGTGCTTTGCTTTGGGACTTGCCATAAATGTGGGAGTGTTTGGGGGAAATTGGGAGTAATAAAGGGAAGTTTTGAACTATAAGCTGACTGTGTTGCCTTCGTGTGATGCCTTGCCCCGGGTCATCACACCTGTAGACTTTAACTCCCAGAATACATGCCAGTTGCCATGCATCCAAATTTTTATCATGTGACTGTGGAAAACGCAACAACGGTTGTTAAGTGTGAAACGAGTCACTTTTTTTTAGTGATTTTAATTTTGAATGGTCACTAAACGAATGGTTGTACCTGTACAAAGAGAGGGAGGGAGGGAGAGGATTCTTAGACTGATGAAATCTGGCAGAAGACACAAACAGCTGAACAGCTGAAACTTTCATGCAAAATCGAATTTGGGTCGTTTGGAGGTGGGAGATACTTCCAACGTAATTTATTGGATCTCCTGCGTGGATTGTCCCTGTGATTCTGCAGGACAAGCGGGGAGGAAGCTAAGCCATCAGACTGCATGAACGCAAGTGAGCGGTCAGACGAGGAGACCCAAGCTCATTGGTAGCCTCACATTGCAATGAACAAGGACAAACATTCAATTTCGCAGCTACTAAGATTGTTGGCCGAGCAGGGACAAAAATAGCCAAAGAAGCGATTGAAGGATTTATCTGCAGCTTATCAGGTACTTAGGAGCCAAGGGCTTGGCAGCACAACAGCAGCCAATCTCTAGCCATCAACACACCAATCAGCCAATAGGAAGACACCACATAAACACAATTCACAGAACAGCCCAAAGCATGTATTCCAGTAGAGAAATTCCCTGAAGATGGGCTCCATCACGAGTCCGAAACCTCAGAAGACCAGGGACCAACCCAAATTCGATTTCCCATCATTATCCTGGGATAAATATATTTTCCTTCATTCGTGAAATGTTCATCACCGAAAATAATTTCCTGAACAGAATAGTGTTGGAAGGAACCTTGGAAGTCTTCTGGTCCAACCCCCTACTAAAGCAGAAGACTCTATCCCATTTTTTAAAAAAAATTTGATTTATATGCCGCCCTTCTCCGGAGACTCAGGGCGGCTTACAATGCGTTAAGCAATAGCCTTCATACTTTTGTATATTTATACAAAGTCAGCTTATTGCCCCCATAATCTGGGTCTTCATTTTTAGAGAAGTGGCTTCTAGTCTCTTCTTCAAAACCTCCAATGTTGGAGCACTCACAACTTCTGGAGGCGAGTTGTTCCACTGGTTAATCGTTCTCACTGTCAGAACTTTTCTCCTTAGTTCTAAGTTGAGTGTCTCCTTGATTAGTTTCCATCCATTGCTTCTTGTCAGACCCCAGGAGCAGAAATGGCACACCGCAAAGGGCAACATTTGAAAGCAGCTTCTCTTGGGACTATTTTCACACACACACACACACATCCAAGCTGAGGAAAGAAAGGAATTGAAGATGGATGAAAAGGAAAATAAGAAGATGAAAAATCAATGCACTTCCTCAAGATCTACAGCCAAGACTTGGCTGCAAATGCGCCTAAAGATTTATTCATCCGTGCTACCTACGTTTTCCAAGACAAAATTCAATAGCAACTTTGACACAGATACTTTCTGCACCCCAGCAGGAGGCAAAAATTAGAAAATGTTGGCCTTTTTTGTGGGGGATGGGAGTGGGGGGCACCGTGTTACGGTGGTTCTCCTCCTTCCTCTCTGACCGTACACAATCTGTGTTGACGGGGGGACAGAGGTCGACCTCGAAGCTCCTCACTTGTGGGGTGCCACAAGGGTCAGTCCTCTCACCCCTCCTGTTCAACATTTATGTGAAGCCGCTGGGTGAGAGCATCTGTGGCTTTGGGGTGAAGTGTCAACCGTATGCCGACGACACGCAGTTGTACATTTCAACCCCAGGCCACCCCAATGATGCCCTTGACGTGATGTCCCGTTGCCTGGAGGCCGTGCGGATCTGGATGGGGAGGAACAGGCTTAGACTCAACCCTTCCAAGACTGAGTGGCTGTGGTTTTCGATGTCCCGATATAGCCAGCTAGAACCATCACTGGCTATTGGGGATGAGATCTTACCCCCCTCAGAGAGGGCTCGCAACTTGGACGTCCTCCTGGACTCACGGCTGTTGTTGGATGATCATATGACGGCCGTAGCCAGGGGGGCCTTTTATCAGGTTCGCCTGATCTCTCAGTTGCATCCCTTTCTGAATCGGGACGCCGTGCGCACAGTCACCCACGCCCTTGTCACTTCCCGTCTGGACTATTGTAATGCTCTCTACATGGGGCTCCCCTTGAGAATCACCCGGAGGCTCCAACTGGTCCAGAATGTGGCCGCGCGAGTGATAATGGGGGCGACTCGTCGCTCCCATGTAACACCTCTCTTGCGCGAGCTGCACTGGCTCCTGATGGTCTTCCAGGTGCGTTTCAAGGTGTTGGGTTACCACCTTTAAAGCGCTCCATGGCTTAGGGCCTAGATATTTACAGGACCGCCTGCTGCCACTGACTGCCTCCCACCGACTGATACGCTCCCACAGAGAGGGCCTCCTCAGCGTGCCGTCGGCCAAACAATGTCGACTGGCGACTCCCAGGGGGAGAGCTTTCTCTGTGGCGGCTCCTGCCCTATGGAACGAATTGCCCCCGGATATACGAAGGATCCCCGACCTTCGTCGTGCGCTGAAGACCCTGTTATTCCAACAAGCCGGTCTGATGGGACAATAATTTTAATTGGGTTTTAAATATGGGTTTGAATATGTTTTATAAGGGTTTTAGAATGGGAATTTTAAATTCGGCCAAAATTGAATTATTTTAATATGGTTTTTAAATTTGTCTTGTATATTGTTTTATTATGGCTGTTCACCGCCCTGAGTCCTTCGGGAGAAGAGCGGTATAAAAATATAATAAAATAAATAATAAAATAAATAAATAATTAAATAAATAAATAAATAAATAACACCCATTTGAAGTTAGGACAGATCTACCCTGGGGACTTCTTAGGACCAGGATTTGAAATTTCAACAATTAAACCCACCCCCCTCCAAAGTCACGTGACTGATCTTCAGGCCCTCGCAATATATCTTTTGTAGCCATTTGTAGCATCCTGTGGTCACGTGATTGCTTTTGCTGAAAACTGGTACTTCCGATTTCGGCACCCATAGCGAACAATGGGTTCGCTTAACAACCACTGCGTTGGTTTAACAACTGTGGTGGCCATTTTGCCGTGTTCGCTTAACCACTGCTGCAAAAAAGGCTATAAAATCACTCTCGTTACTGATCTGTTTGACAACTGTTATGACTCATAATGGGCAGCTTCCATTACGATCGTATGTTGAGGACTTAGCTGTATTGATATTTCTTGCATCAAAACAATGCTAATCTTATTGCTAGAAAGAAACCCAGCCGCAATTAATATTTCTAACCTTTATGTTTTTTAAAAAAAGAAATTTCATACACTGATGGAAAAGCTAAGATATTAAGTCAATTTGAAATATAAAAGATTTCTCTTAATTCATTTGTAATTTTAGTTTAAATATTTTGTTGTTGAATTTACTAATTCCACATTCTTTCACCTCTGAATGTACTTTCATTTGTAAACTGCCCAGAGTTGCTTTGACAGTGAGATGGGCAGTATCTAAATTTGATAAATAAATAAATAATTAAAAAAATATTCCTTGACAATCTATTTCATCAACCCTGTAATCCTTATGACATATGTGCTCAGTTCTCATTCTTAATTATTAATTTAAATAGCTAATACGGAAGGCTCTCTTATTTATTAACTGAAACAATACTTTAATTTTTAAGCTCAATAAATCTATAGAAAAGTGTTTATCATTCAAGGCACATACACATATGGCATCACGCACAAATACAAAAGTGTAAGACTATATTTTATTGACTACATTTGTGTGAGTGTGTGTTTGCACGCATTTGTGAGAGATGGTTCAAAGACAATCAATATAGTAAGTTGTATTATTACATACATGGACACATGTTACTTATACAAAATAACCTTCACTGGAAGACTGATCACAGCATGCTAATAAATCCACTTTATGGGATTTTAATTTCCAATGATCTTCTGAATAAAAGCAAGTGAATTGTACTTCCCTTTGTTAGATTCATTCTGTACCTAACTTCTACAAGGAGGAGAAGCGGTCTGGCCTCTTCAAATCCCTACCAGCAAAAATAATTAAATATATTAATAGCTCTGGACTCATACAAAAATTCACGAGTATTTATCAGTTAGAGAATGACAGATAAGTAGACAGAGCTACTTCCCTGAGCCCTTCAATGGCCTCGGTTCCAAAGATGGATGCGAAAAGCATTTCAGATTTTTTAAGTAGTGGGTTTCAGTTCAAAAAACAGTGTACTGGTGATGTCTCAAATTAGGGGAAATTTTGATTTTAGAAACACGCCGATTTAGCTTCCAAATATTTCACCCAACGTTTTTGGAAGGTGGGATGGAGGTTACAGTGCTGTCCAAAGAGATGTTCAAAAGTTTAGATTTCTACTTTCAAACTTCAGGAAAGGCACAGCCAAACAATGGAGGTAAGAATTAAGAACAAAATAAAAAGGGCTTAACTGTTTGTCCTGTAGCACTCGCTGAGATTGGCAGCTCTTTCTCTATAAGAAACACATGCGCATACACACACACACACATACATATAGAGAGAGAATCATTATTTTTCTAAAAAAAAAACTAAAAAAAAAACCAATTTTATTCGACGACTTTTGGGGCCAATGTCATAACATCCACTTATGCAACATGTCACCAAGTTTTTTCAGGAAACGTGAAGGCCTTTTTTCATCAAGCAAATTGCTTTGGCATCCATCCATCCATCCATCCATCCATCCAATCCATCTATCCCTCATCCATCCATCCATTCTCCATCCATCCAATCCATCTATCCCTCATCCATTCTCCATCCATCCATCCATCCATCCATCCATCCAATCCAACCTCCCACCATCCAAACCATCCATCCATCCAATCCATCCATCCATCCAATCCATCCATCCATCCATTCTCCATCCATCCAATCCATCTATCCCTCATCCATTCTCCATCCATCCATCCATCCATCCATCCATCCTCCATCCATCCAATCCATCCTCCCTCCATCCAAACCATCCATCCATCCAATCCATCCATCCATCCAATCCATCTATCCCTCATCCATCCATCCATTCTCCATCCATCCAATCCATCTATCCCTCATCCATTCTCCATCCATCCATCCATCCATCCTCGATCCATCCAATCCATCCTCCCTCCATCCAAACCATCCATCCATCCATCCATCCATCCATCCATCCATCCAATCCATCCTCCCTCCATCCAATCCATCCATCCATCCTCCATCCATCCATCCATCCATCCATCCATCCATCCATCCATCCGGATGCAGTGACAGTGGTGATCTTTGGCAACAGTCTTGCCCTGCCAGAATGATGAGGAAAATCCAAGCTGGCTTCGTGCTCGCTGTGTCCTTGAAGATCCCACAGGAAACAGCCTGACTGAATTGACATGGCTCATCTTGAGGGGAGTTCAGAAAGAGAGATGGGGGGAGGGGAGAGTAGGACAAAAACATTGTCCCGCTTCCCAAGGTGATCATGGATGGCAGCTTCCTTAAGGTTCTTCTCCATCAAATGGACAGACTCTACCTTGGCTCTCCTGAGCGAGGCCTGTAGGGTGGTGGGACTATCCAAACAGGAAAACTTCTCCCACATTCCAGAACCTCCAAAGGTCTCCTATGGATCACTAGGTTTGGTGTCCTTCTTCCAGGCGGGCCTGCTTGCCAAACAGTGACCGATATAATTCTGTCCTGGAGGGGAGGGGAGGGAGAGACAAGAGGCAGAGAAAAGGAAACAATTCGAAGTTATTAGAAAGTTATTCACATTTGTAAGCCTTAGCTCATTCCAGAACCAGGAGAAAGCAAGAAAAGCAACAAAATAAAGTCAATAAAATAAGGAGGAGAAAGAGAGACCGGTTTCCACAGATTTCGGCACCTGGTCCACTATGTATTTGGGATAAATAGGATTGGACCCAGTTAATTCTTGTTGCTAAAATTCTTGACAGCATTCCAGAGTTGCAGAGGCAAGATTGAGAAATCAAAATATCTTCCAGATATAAATGCACTGACAGTCTGTAGAGATTCTTGGTCATTCGGGTCATGATTGTCTCGGGACCTGGATGACTGAGAATCTCTACAGTAGGGGTCTCCAACCTTGGCAACTTTAAGACTTGTGGACTTCAACTCCCAGAATTCCTCAGCCAGCTTTGCTTTGCTGGCTGAGGAATTCTGGGAGTTGAAGTCCACAAGTCTTAAAGTTGCCAAGATTGGAGACCCCTGCTCTACAGACTTTTAGCTATACAATTTGGGATGAAGGCCCTTTGAATAGTGCGGGAGTAGGAATGGATTTCCACAGGGAAAAAATAAAAATAAAAAATTGCAGACTACAGGAACTGGGAGCACCACTCCGATGACCCTGAGGACACAGATAAACCCCCAAGTGCTTCATCCTCTAAAAGGATGCAAATGACCAGCTGTCTGCAAGGAGTATAAATCCTTCCTCCACCATCCAGTCGGAGCCGAAGAAGCTTCTTCGAATGAGAAGCAAAATGTCTTCAAAAGAAAAAAACAAAAAAGTCCAGTTGCCTCTTGAAAAATTCTGGGAGTTGGAAGTCCGCAGGTCATAAAGGAGCCGTCTTTCCCCACCCCTGCTCTAGAACATGGCCGATTGGGGAATTCTGGGAGTTGAAGTCCACAGGTCATATAAAGGGCCATCGTTTCCCACCTGCCGGGAACGACAAGATCCAGAGACTCCCTGAACGAACGCGGCTATCGGGTGGCTTCTGCCCTTTGCGATTGTGGTGACATGCAGACGACGACACTTACGTATACCTGCTCTTAGCGCCCTGATCAGTGTACACTTGAGGAATTCATGGCAGTTGCAACGGAACGCAATTAAATGTTGCAAGTTTCTGGGCAAGAGCTGTTCAATTTGTACCTATTTTAAACTTGTATTTTAAATTTTTATGTCGTATGGTGTGCCCTTATTTTAATTGGGATGCTTCCGACACGAATAAACAAGCAAACAGCATCTCCACAGCCCCCGTGAAAATGATGTTGCTGTAGGCGCCTTCTGAAGGGATTGGAGGGGGGAACGACAGGAAAAGTAACTTCTCAAGGACAATTTGATACAAGGCAGGACCTGCCACCTACGTCATCTGGTTCTTCGAGCAAAAAGGCCACCCGATAATTAAAAAGGCATCTTTATTAATAAACACCAGGACTGCAGAGACCTTGCGCAAGGCATCTCTCTCTCTCCCCTCACTCTTTCTCACTTTCTCTCTCTCCTCTCACTCTCTTTCCTTTCTCCTCTCTATCTTTTCTCTCGCCTCTCACTTTCTCACTCCCCTTTCCTCTCACTCTCCTCACTCTTTCTCTCTCTCCTCTCTCTTTTTCTCCTCACTTTCTCTCTCTTCTCGCACTTTCTCACTTTCTCTCCCCTCTCGCTCGCACGCTCTACTCTCACTTTCCTTTCTCCTCTTTCTGTCCTCTCCCCTCACTTTCTCTCTCCTTTCTCTCCCCAACACACTTTTTCTCCTTCTCTCTTCCTCTCTCTCCCTTCTTTCTCCTCACTCATTCCTGTCTTTCCCCTCACACTTTTCTCTCCCCCTTTTCTCTCTCTTCTCACTCTTCTCTCTTTTTCTATCCTCACACTCTTTCTCTCCCTCTCCCCTTTCTTTCTCCTCTTTCATTCCTCTCTCTTTTTGTCTCCTCTCTCTCTCCACTTCTCTCTCCTCTCCCTATTCTATCTCTTTTTCTATCCTCACACTCTCTCCCTCTTCCCTCTTTCTCCCCTCACTCTCATTCCTCTCTCTCTCTTTCAGTCTCCTCTCTCTCCCTCTCTCCTTCCCTCCCCACTCCTCTCTCTCACACACACAGCCTCCCAATATGTAAATACGACACGAGCCTTAGATCCCATCTCTCCAGGGAATGGCGTTTTTTTGTTCCTCCTCTAAGTTTGCCCTTTCCAAACAAGGCTTTTCAAGGAAGGAACAAGATTGAATATTTTAATAGGAATGTATGAGAACCGGGCCATGAAAGGACGGGCGATTCAATCAGCCAGGTTGTATGGGATTGTAATTTCGTTTTCATATATGTTATCCTTTCTTCCTCGAGACTGACATGATACTTGAAGGAGAGACAATCAACTGAAGCCCGCAACGATGTTCAAATTGATTGCGGTTTTGGACAAGCGGAATGTTGCTCGCTGAATTAAAATAAAAATTGGTTTGTTTTTTTCGGGGGAACAAAAAGTTACGTGCGATAAAGAAGTGGTCATAGGACCAAATGGCAGGAAGGTAGAACAGATTCAGGAAAACAATAGCTGTGCAGATATCATATAAAACATATAAATATGCAATTGGAGATACTATTTAGGTCAGGGGAATCCAAGCCTGGGGACTTTAAGGCTTATGGATTTCAACTCCCAGAATTCCCCAGCCAGCATGGCTGGCTGGGGAATTCTGGGAGTTGAAGTCCACAAATCCGACATGTGTCTGGCTAAGGAATTCTGGGAGTTGAAGTCCACAAATCCGACATGTGTCTGGCTAAGGAATTCTGGGAGTTGAAGTCCACAAATCCGACATTTGTCTGGCTGGGGAATTCTGGGAGTTGAAGTCCACAAACCCGACATTTGTCTGGCTAAGGAATTCTGGGAGTTGAAGTCAACAAATCCGACATTTGTCTGGCTAAGGAATTCTGGGAGTTGAAGTCCACAAATCCGACATTTGTCTGGCTAAGGAATTCTGGGAGTTGAAGTCAACAAATCCGACATTTGTCTGGCTGGGGAATTCTGGGAGTTGAAGTCCACAAATCCGACATTTGTCTGGCTAAGGAATTCTGGGAGTTGAAGTCCACAAATCCGACATGTGTCTGGCTAAGGAATTCTGGGAGTTGAAGTCCACAAATCCGACATGTGTCTGGCTAAGGAATTCTGGGAGTTGAAGTCCACAAATCCGACATTTGTCTGGCTGGGGAATTCTGGGAGTTGAAGTCCACAAATCCGACATGTGTCTGGCTAAGGAATTCTGGGAGTTGAAGTCCACAAATCCGACATTTGTCTGGCTGGGGAATTCTGGGAGTTGAAGTCCACAAACCCGACATTTGTCTGGCTAAGGAATTCTGGGAGTTGAAGTCAACAAATCCGACATTTGTCTGGCTAAGGAATTCTGGGAGTTGAAGTCCACAAATCCGACATTTGTCTGGCTAAGGAATTCTGGGAGTTGAAGTCAACAAATCCGACATTTGTCTGGCTGGGGAATTCTGGGAGTTGAAGTCCACAAATCCGACATTTGTCTGGCTAAGGAATTCTGGGAGTTGAAGTCCACAAATCCGACATGTGTCTGGCTAAGGAATTCTGGGAGTTGAAGTCCACAAATCCGACATTTGTCTGGCTAAGGAATTCTGGGAGTTGAAGTCAACAAATCCGACATTTGTCTGGCTGGGGAATTCTGGGAGTTGAAGTCCACAAATCCGACATGTGTCTGGCTAAGGAATTCTGGGAGTTGAAGTCCACAAATCCGACATGTGTCTGGCTAAGGAATTCTGGGAGTTGAAGTCCACAAATCCGACATTTGTCTGGCTGGGGAATTCTGGGAGTTGAAGTCCACAAATCCGACATTTGTCTGGCTAAGGAATTCTGGGAGTTGAAGTCCACAAATCCGACATTTGTCTGGCTGGGGAATTCTGGGAGTTGAAGTCCACAAATCCGACATTTGTCTGGCTGGGGAATTCTGGGAGTTGAAGTCCACAAATCCGACATGTGTCTGGCTAAGGAATTCTGGGAGTTGAAGTCCACAAATCCGACATTTGTCTGGCTGGGGAATTCTGGGAGTTGAAGTCCACAAATCCGACATTTGTCTGGCTGGGGAATTCTGGGAGTTGAAGTCCACAAATCCGACATTTGTCTGGCTGGGGAATTCTGGGAGTTGAAGTCCACAAACCCGACATTTGTCTGGCTAAGGAATTCTGGGAGTTGAAGTCAACAAATCCGACATTTGTCTGGCTGGGGAATTCTGGGAGTTGAAGTCCACAAATCCGACATTTGTCTGGCTGGGGAATTCTGGGAGTTGAAGTCCACAAATCCGACATGTGTCTGGCTAAGGAATTCTGGGAGTTGAAGTCCACAAATCCGACATTTGTCTGGCTAAGGAATTCTGGGAGTTGAAGTCAACAAATCCGACATTTGTCTGGCTGGGGAATTCTGGGAGTTGAAGTCCACAAATCCGACATGTGTCTGGCTAAGGAATTCTGGGAGTTGAAGTCCACAAATCCGACATGTGTCTGGCTAAGGAATTCTGGGAGTTGAAGTCCACAAATCCGACATGTGTCTGGCTAAGGAATTCTGGGAGTTGAAGTCCACAAATCCGACATTTGTCTGGCTGGGGAATTCTGGGAGTTGAAGTCCACAAATCCGACATTTGTCTGGCTAAGGAATTCTGGGAGTTGAAGTCCACAAATCCGACATTTGTCTGGCTGGGGAATTCTGGGAGTTGAAGTCCACAAATCCGACATTTGTCTGGCTGGGGAATTCTGGGAGTTGAAGTCCACAAATCCGACATGTGTCTGGCTAAGGAATTCTGGGAGTTGAAGTCCACAAATCCGACATTTGTCTGGCTGGGGAATTCTGGGAGTTGAAGTCCACAAATCCGACATTTGTCTGGCTGGGGAATTCTGGGAGTTGAAGTCCACAAATCCGACATTTGTCTGGCTGGGGAATTCTGGGAGTTGAAGTCCACAAACCCGACATTTGTCTGGCTAAGGAATTCTGGGAGTTGAAGTCAACAAATCCGACATTTGTCTGGCTGGGGAATTCTGGGAGTTGAAGTCCACAAATCCGACATTTGTCTGGCTGGGGAATTCTGGGAGTTGAAGTCCACAAATCCGACATGTGTCTGGCTGGGGAATTCTGGGAGTTGAAGTCCATAAATCTGACATTTGTCCGGCTGGGGAATTCTGGGAGTTGAAGTCCACAAATCCGACATTTGTCCGGCTGGGGAATTCTGGGAGTTGAAGTCCACAAATCCGACATTTGTCTGCCTGGGGAATTCTGGGAGTTGAAGTCCACAAATCCGACATTTGTCTGGCTGGGGAATTCTGGGAGTTGAAGTCCACAAATCCGACATTTGTCTGGCTGGGGAATTCTGGGAGTTGAAGTCCACAAACCCGACATTTGTCTGGCTAAGGAATTCTGGGAGTTGAAGTCAACAAATCCGACATTTGTCTGGCTGGGGAATTCTGGGAGTTGAAGTCCACAAATCCGACATTTGTCTGGCTGGGGAATTCTGGGAGTTGAAGTCCACAAATCCGACATGTGTCTGGCTGGGGAATTCTGGGAGTTGAAGTCCATAAATCTGACATTTGTCCGGCTGGGGAATTCTGGGAGTTGAAGTCCACAAATCCGACATTTGTCCGGCTGGGGAATTCTGGGAGTTGAAGTCCACAAATCCGACATTTGTCTGCCTGGGGAATTCTGGGAGTTGAAGTCCACAAATCCGACATTTGTCTGGCTGGGGAATTCTGGGAGTTGAAGTCCACAAATCCGACATTTGGCTGGCTGGGGAATTCTGGGAGTTGAAGTCCACAAGTCTTAAAGTAACCAAGCTGGGACACCTCTGACTGAGATAGCTGTCCAAAATTCCCAAAGAGCCCACAGATAATTAGCCGAGCGTTGCAAAGCATAAGGTCAATAATCTTCAGGAATTTATAAATTTAGCCAAGCCTGGTTTTTAAATCCTCAGTTTCCTAAATGTTTTCTTCCACAATAAGTATTTGGTTTGAATGTTTTATTGTGGTATGGAAAGAGGTGCAACCCATTTGCCGGGAATAATTCAAACATTATTCATAGGAAGCCATCCCCGACAAGCCAAACTACACACTACGCAAACAAGACATGTTTTCTATTTTAAAACTAATGAAATCCGGATGAAAGGTACTTCCAAAATTACTTACAACAGCAGTGCTGGAATAAAAAAAGAAAAGCAGTGAACCGACCCAATCTTCCCAACTTAATAAATAAACAAGGGTGCAGGATGGAGAGAGAAATCTTCTATTTTTTAGGCAACTCCCGTTTCCAAATTGAAACTGGAAAGGAAGAATTCTATGTTTGCTTCTTTGCCCTCTCTCTACTACAGTGACTTTGGGTGGCTTACAAAAATGACAAAAATGAGAATACAAAACAATTAAAATTAAGAAGATTAAAAAAAGAAACCATAGGGATTAGGTTGAGGGAAGAGATGTGGAAAGGATGGGATCTTTCAGAAAAAATATATATATGAAACTTTATTTTTTAACTTCCTCAATCAGGTCCAAGGTAGCAATTATGAAATTAAGTCTAGGTCAACATATTGGACATGTTGACGTAGACTTGTTGCTGCTATCAAGGTCAACAAATCTGGGCTGATAGTAGCAAGATTTCTTACAATGATAGCCTGGGAACCTTTGAATCAAGGGTGGGATTCAGCTGGTTTGAACGGATTCTGGCGAACCGGATGCTAAACCGGTAGTTGCAAGGACTGGTGGCCCCACCTACCCCTCCCCGAAATTTCTGGGAGGCCCACTCCGGAGCCTGGGGGAGGCCGTTTTCGTCTTGAGGAAAGCCTCCAGAGGCTGGGGAGGGAAAAACCGGGCCTCCCGGAAGTGAGCCCATTTCCGGCCTCTGGAGCCTGGGGGAGGCCGTTTTCACCCTCTCGGAGGCTCGAGGAAAGCCTCCAGAGCTTGGGGAGGGCAAAAAAGCACCCCCCCGCCATCGTGCAGGAAGCCAAGTAGGCCATGCCCGCCATGGCCACGCCCGCCGAGCAACTGGGCAGGGAACTGATTTTTGAGTTCCCTGCTTTGAATATCAACATGTTTCTTTGAGGCACAATTTTGGCACTCGTGTTTCACTCTACAAAGAGAAAGATGAGAACGAATTGAGGGGTTTTACGATAGTTTTACAGCTTCAGAAGGACTCAGCTATATTCTGAGTGGCAGGAGAAATCCTTTTATAGACCTACACGTCTGCCCTAAGGAAAGCGCGCAAAACTCTGGAAATCAAGCTGTTAAGTGAATCGCTGCAGTTGTTAAGTTAGTAACATGGTTGTTACTAACAACCATGGTAAGTGAATCTGGCCTCCCCGCTGACTTTGCTAGTCAGAAAGTCGCAAAAGGGGATCGCGTGACTCCAGGACACGGCAACTGCCATAAATACAGGCCAACTGCCAGGCATCCGAATTTTGATCATGTGTCCATAGGGAGGCTGCCAAGGTCGTACCGTTTCCCCTAAAATAAGACATCCCCTATAATAAGTCCAATCGGGCTTTTGAGCGCATGCACTAAAATAAGCCCCCCCTGAAAATAAGCCCTCCTCAAAAATATTTAAACGCATGTGCAGCCAGTCCCCGCCATTTCTTCTGGTTTCCTTCATGCCCCCCAAAATAATAAGACCTTCCCAAAACTAAGGCCAAGTGCTTATTTTGGGGTTAAAAAAATATAAGAAAGGGTCTTATTTTCAGGGAAACACAGTAAGTGTGAAAAACGGACATAAGTCACCTTTTTCAGTGCCATTGTGACTTTGAACGGTTACTAAACGAATGGTTGTAAGTCAAGGACTACCTGTATTTTAATGGGATTGGAGCCTCATTCCCCTTGAATTCTCGTTTACAAAATGTCAGACGTACGTAGTGCAGGAAACTAAGTGCAGGGTCTGAATCAGCAGAATTTTTATGTTCTTAAAGAGATTGAAACAACTGCTTCTAACTACATGGCGGTAGTCCTCGATATACGACCATAATGGAGCCTGCCCATTATGTCATAATGGTTGCAAAATGGGTTGGTCACACAAGCAGCACAATTCTACAATCCGTGTGTGTGTGTGTGTGTGTGTGTGTGTGTGGTGGTTTTTCAAGTGAACGCCACAGTTCATTAAGTCAACCAATAAACACGGGTAGCGGTTTTGCCGAAAACAGGAAGTGCCAGTTTTCCGGCAAAACCATTGTAAAACGTGATCACATGACCGTGGGACGCCGGAAATGGCTATAAATGTAGCTGTCTTGCCAGGTGCCCGAAATTCAGTCACATGACTGCAAAAGAAGGTCCGTCAGAAATTTGAAGCAGGGTCGTAAATCCTCTTTTTTGGATCGGTCATAACTTCGAACGGTTGCTGAGTGACCGGTCGTAAGTCGAGTACTACCTGTATGGAGGACAAACCTTTGATTTATTAGCAGGACTGCACCTCTAACAAGCTTAGTATACTAGCTATGTTTCACTTGTTTTTGATTTTCTGGAGGGGGGGGCAGGAGGATGGGCCCCCCATCAATTTGCCAATCTCCGTTTCCTGTCCAGACAAAGGGGCAGGGACCATTAGTAGCCACGAGGGGTGAAGGGAGGAAGAAAAGAAGGAGTAATAAGACCACCCAAAGGCCAGGAGGAACTTACAACGTCCGTAATTGCTGGGGCTTTCAACTGGGTGGAAGGCCCGCCCGGGGGTTGAATCGAGACTCGCCTGAATTAAAATTTAACTTTATCACAATCTGAGAACGCAAGTAATGAGCAGTAACATTTTTATTTCTTTTAAACTGTCATTTTAGGCTGAGCTGGGAATAATTACCTATTTCCACTGCAGTAAGGTTTTATCACCTCGAGTGAGGCATTTTCTAATTTAATATTTTTACTATATTATCATAAAACCTGGTTCCGAGGAGAGGCGGGGAAAGTTATCGTGAGTCATTGGCTGTAAAACTCAGTGAGTGCCTGGGCTTAATTATTTATGTCAGCGTTTCCCAACTGTGGCAGCTTGAAGATATGTGGACTTCAACTCCCAGAATTCCCCAGCCAGCGTTGCTGGCTGGGGAATTCTGGGAGTTGAAATCCACACAAACTACCACAGTTGAGAAACATGGATTTATGCCTTTACTAAAGCCTGAGGAGAGAGAAGCTTGGACCAGTTACCTGCATGGGGGCACTCTTGACATGCCCCACAGCCCACAGCAGTGAGAGGGTCGTGTATAGGCCAGAAATGTTGACAGATTAAAGGAGAGCAAATTTTTCCTGCAATTTAGGCCTAGCAAAGAAACTGATAACAAGGAGGAAGGCCAGTTTGGTGTGGTAGTTAAGGTGCTGGACTAGAAATCAGGAAATGGCGAGTTCTAGTTCTGCCTTAGCTGTACAAGCCAGCGGGGTATCTTTGGGCCGATCACCGGGAGACGGCGAGTTCTAGTTCTGCCTTAGCTATATAAGCCAGCGGGGTAACTTTGGGCCGATCACCGGGAGACGGTGAGTTCTAGTTCTGCCTTAGCTATACAAGCCAGCGAGGTAACTTTGGGCCGATCACCGGGAGACGGTGAGTTCTAGTTCTGCCTTAGCTAAAGCAAGCCAGCGGGGTATCTTTGGGCTGATCACCAGGAGACAGTGAGTTCTAGTTCTGCCTTAGCTATATAAGCCAGCGGGGTAACTTTGGCTGATCACCAGGAGACAGTGAGTTCTAGTTCTGCCTTAGCTATATAAGCCAGCGGGGTAACTTTGGCTGATCACCGGGAGACGGTGAGTTCTAGTTCTGCCTTAGCTATACAAGCCAGCGGGGTAACTTTGAGCCGATCACTGGGAGACGGTGAGTTCTAGTTCTGCCTTAGCTATACAAGCCAGCGGGGTATCTTTGGGCCCATCACCGGGAGACGGCGAGTTCTAGTTCTGCCTTAGCTATACAAGCCAGCAAGGCTTGGGCCGATCACCAGAAGACGGTGTCTTGCTTAGAAACAGAAATTTTGGGCTCCATTGTGGTCGTAAGTCAAAGGCTATTTGTTTTCCAGATTTCTAAAGCTTGCGGTCTTTGTGGATTTCCGCTACCACAGATTTTAAACGTTGTTTAGACGAAGCAGGCAGTTTGTTCCTGGCGAATACAATCTGCTTACTTTCCGTTTTCCTTTCTGCTTGCGCTCTTCCCATCTCTTAAATTTATATCCAGGCTCTGGCCTAAATCTATTCCTTCCCATAAATTCTCTGGTTCATTGATCTCCTTTGTTTTTGCATTTTTCAGACAAAGGGGCGAAGACTTGGGAACGCACTGAACTCCGCTTGCAGAACGGAGCCGAGGCGGCTTCCCTTCATATCTGCATATGCGGCTTTGGTGAATCACATCCACAGAAGGCAGTTAAGACTTTCGATTATTACTCAGGATGAGTTTCTACACATTTTAAAAATCCGAACGGAGATGAGTCTTGTTTTTGTTGTTGTTGTTGCCGCTGCTGATGTTGATTTGTTACAGTGATTCTTAGGCCATTATGTTCCCATGCTTTTGGGACAAGGCAGAAGATTAAGCCAACTTCCAATTGTGGTTTTATAAACCCTGATCTGTTCTGAAAACTTCCAACACCTTTTCCCACTTCAAATGGACTAGGAAGCTATGATTAACTGAACCTGGCTTGTTCTTCAACTCATGGGAAGAACGCCTCTGTTTGTGTATCTTAATTTTGGGATAAGTTCGTTAAACAGAAATCTGAAGCCAAGTGCAGAAAAAACAATTAAGGCCTGTGAAAATATCTACAGACCCCTCACATCCTGGACATAAACTGTTTCAACTCCTACCCTCAAAACGACGCTATAGAGCACTGCACACCAGAACAACTAGACACAAGGACAGTTTTTTCCTGAACGCCATCACTCTGCTAAACAAACAATTCCCTCAACACTGTCAAACTATTTATTATGTCTGCACTACTATTAATCTTCTCATTGTTCCCAGCACCCATCTCTTCCCACTTATGACTGTATGACTGTAACTTTGTTGCTTGTATCCTTATGATTTATATTGTTAGTTTCCTGATTGCTTATTTGTACCCTATAACTATCATTAAGTGTTGTACCTTATGATTCTTGACAAACGTGTCTTTTCTTTTATGTACACTGAGAGCTTATTCACCAAGACAAATTCCTTGTATGTCGAATCACACTTGGCCAATAAAAAATTCTATTCTATTCTATTCTATTCTATTCTATTCTATTCTATTCTATTCTATTCTATTCTATTCTATTCTATTCTATTCATTCCTTTCCTTTCCTTTCCTTTCCTTTCCTTTCCTTTCCTTTCCTATCCTATCCTATCCTATCCTATCCTATCCTATCCTATCCTATCCTATGAAATAGCTAACATGGGACAGGAACAATGATGATGATGATTTCTATGCTTGGAAAGCGAATATGCCAAAAGCACACTCCCTCTGCCTTTTAACTTTGCAATTATTCTTTTTAATCCTGTTTTAATATTGTTTTTAACTTCGGCTTTTATATCATTTTATCTGCAAACTGCCTAGATTCACACAAGTGTGGCGGGCAGCACAGAAATTTGATGGAAAGATGGATGGATGGATGGACGGACAGACAGACAGACAGACCAGAGAATATAGTTTGTCTGCCCAAGCTAGAGAAGACAGATTAAAACTTTTCTTGTCTCACTTGCCATTCTAAATTATATTTAGATAATTAATCACTGCTTCTGTTTTAGGTTTAGAATTTTTCTGTTCCGTGTTGAATTTTTAATATTTGTAGCTGTGAAACTTTTGCAATGTGGCACAGATTCATTAATTTAATTTATTGCAATCGGAGCTTAAAACCATGAGGCCGCCTCTTGAAAAAGGTGCTTTTTCAAGAGGCAACTGGATTTTCTGGTTTTTCTTTGAAGACATTTTGCTTCTCATCCAGGAAGCTTCTTCAGTTTCTTGGATGAGAAGCGAAATGTCTTCAAGGAAAAACAAAGGAAGTCCAGCTGCCTCTTGAAAAAGCAGCTTTGGGACAACAAAGACCTGGATGACTGAGAATCTCTACAGACATGAGGCTGAGTTGGGTTTTCCTGTTTTGTATCACACATTTTACAACTGATTTTAAGGCTTACGTTATACATTTACTTTTGACTGCTGGTTATTGCAAAACCTAATAGTGAGAGGTATAATCCCCCTTTTAAAAAAGCGTTTCAGATTTATCTATAAAAGGTGCTGTAGATACGTGGGACTGCAAAAACAGCAAAATCTGCACCTAAAACTTTAAAGCATGTGAGCCTTTTCTTGGGATTACAGAGTTACAGAACATTAAACGGAGACCGAAATCAAAGCATTGCACAGTCCTACTTAAAGTATGCAATAAACAGGACAACCCCAAATTAGTAAAAAAAAAAAATTTTTTTTAAAAAATGACTTCCTACTAATGCATGATCTCATTCTTTGAGTCCCATGCTCACCTGATCCCCTCTGTCTTCTCTAACTACTAGGAACTACTGAGGATAATTCTAAGTGCTATGGATAATAAAAGTGATTTTCAGAGATTCAACGTTTTTATAATATGCAATTCTAGACTAGAGATGACAAACTACATTTAAGGCTACATTTCGAATATAGAGAGTTTAAATTTTAGTTTGCTACACATACCGAAAGCCTTTGGTTAACCCTTGGTTTCCAGTTCTCTTCCAGACTTGAACAGCACAAATAATGGCAACTGACAATTTTGCCCATGTTCGCCAGTAAGTCAAGCTTCCTATTATTCCTAAATATAAACTAGGTCAGGTTGGTTTCATGGGTGCCAAGGATGACCCCAGATTGTCAAAAGGACCCTAACTGAAAGCCATTTAGTTATGTTCACCACCCAAAGCGCTGTTTCTCCACCTTGGTAGCTTTAAGATGGGTGGGCTTTAACTCCCAGAATTCCCCAGCTAGCATGCTTAAAGGTAAGATGATAAGGACAGCAATAGCACTTAGACTTATACACTGCTTCTCAGTGCTTTACAGCCCTCTCTAAGCGGTTTACAGAGTCAGCATATACAGGCCCTCAACAATCCGGATCCTCTCTTTACACACATTCGGAAGGATGGAAGGCCAAGTCAATCTTGAGCCTGGTGAGATTTGAACCGCCAAATTGCCGGCAGCCGGCAGGCAGCAGAAGTAGCCTGCAGTACTGCACTCTAACCACTGCGCCACCACAGATGAGGTGAGGTGAGGTAGGCTAGGTTAAGTTATGCTAAACCAGGGGTCGGCAACCTTAAACACTCAAAGAGCCACAAAGGTCCTAACCAGAAGCCCCCCATTCAATTCTGGAGCCGACTGGAAGTCCGGTTCCCCCACCATAGAGTCTCCTCCTAGTGTGGCATCCTTTTTCCTCTGTCGACCGGAAGTCCGGTTCCCTCACCATAGAGTCTCCTCCTAGCGTGGCATCCTTTTTCTTCTACCTGTCCTAACCAAAAGACCTATAAATTGTGGAGCCGACCAGCAACAGGGAGCCACAGCAGAGGGATGAAAGAGCCACATGCGGCTCCAGAGCCGCGGGTTGCTGACTCCTGGGCTAAACTAAGCTAAGCTAAGCTAAACTAAGCTAAGCTAAGATTCATTGTCACTTTTTTCTGTGGATACCCTGGCACACATTAAGAAATGAAATTCTGCTGCCTGCTGTCAAAAGAAATACACACGCACAGAGCATAAATGCCAGAGTTCCAAGTAATACGCCCATAGCAAACAGAACTTCAGCAACACTGAAGCCCCCAAGATGGCCTCAGTCAGGCCCACTTCAGAGTTGACAATATATATCCATACACATACATGCACATACAGTGCATATATATCCATATGAGTCACGGTGGCACAGTGGTCAGAATGCAGTACTGCAGGCTAACTCACTGCTCACTCCAGGAGTTCGATTCTGACCGGCTGAAGGTTGACTCAGCCTTCCATCCTTCCGAGGTGGGTAAAATGAGAACCCAGATTGTTGGGGGGCAAGATGCTGACTCTGTAAACCGCTTAGAGAGGGCTGTAAAAGCACTGTGAAGTGGTACAGAAGTCTAAGTGCTGTTGTTATATACATATGCATTTACATATGTATATCTACTGGTATACACACACATATATTAATTGCAGTCCACTTTGAAGAGATAGTGGTGGGAAAAAAGAGTCTTGAGAGTTAACAAGGTTGATACTATATGGCACAAAGCTATTACAGAATCTAGTTGTTCTGCTTCGGACACCGCGAAGAACCAGAGAGGATTGTGTAGTGTCCCTGACAATATTGTGGGCCCTGCTCAAGCAACCTGTCCTGGATAGAAGGAAGGGTCCTTCCAATAATCTTTTCTGCTGTCCTCACCACTCTCTGCACTGCCTTCCTGTCCGATACTCCCAAACTACACAATAATACAATGTGACAGGATGCTTTCAAAGCGCCACACATCTTAAAACTGCCAAGGTTGAAAAACACATTGGCCCAAAATATATTACCCAATTCCTATCTACCCAATTCCTCCACTATTTTGATGCGCTCATGTTCCGAAGACTGAGATTATGCAAGCTACAATCCTGCCCATATGAAGATGACTTGACTAGGGGAAAACTGAGGCAATACCGTAGGAATGCTTGGTTTTTATACCCACTTGGACTTCTCCAAGCTGTACCGATAGGTTTTACAGTCTCTCTTCCAAGGTTACAAATCAAGGGGAACTGGACAGCCATTCTTGGATGGATTTTTATACATCCCTCTCCTAATGCTACCCGTTCACTTTTCTGTAACCTATCCATAACAAACTAATGGGAGATGGTAGATCGTTGTTTTATTTACAACCAAGTTGTTCCCCAGCTAGAAAGAAAGAGAGGGGGGGGGCGGAGAAGGAAGAAAGACTGAGAATAAAGATTTTTTGTTAATAGCTGCTTCGTTATAGGAACATTTTCTAGAGAGCTGCACTGATGCGCAGGTAAGTCCCATTGGTTAAGTCCAGGGGTGGGCTTCAAAAATTTTAGCAAGGGGTTCTCTGCCCGGTTTCTGGGTGGGCGTGGCCTAGTTGGCCTCCTGCACCACAGCGGGGGGGATGGATGTTTTTGACCTCCCCGGGCTCCGGAGACTTTCTTTGAGCCTCTGGGAGGGCGAAAACAGCCTCCCCAGGCTCCAGAGGCCCTCTGGAGGCCAGAAACAGGCCCGTTTCCAGACTTCCTGAACTTCTGGTAGGCCCGTTTTTCGCCCTCCCCAAGCCTCCGCACATGCCCTGCACTTACCTGCATCCAAAATGGGCCACGTGGGGACTCCTGGGAGGGGTGGGGGGGCGGGACCAGCCAGGAGTGGGATTTGGGGGTTCTCTGAACCGCACAGAATCTTAGCTAGAGGTTCTCCCGAACACCTGCGAACCCCCAGCAGCCCACCCCTGGTTAAGTCTCGAAAGGCCCTAAAATCAGCCCAATAACTATTTTCACGGGACTTCAGGGAGGTACTTAACAGAATAGCAGATTTGGAGATCTTCTAGTCCAACCACCATCCACCCCCACCCCCACACTCAAGCAGGGGAGGGAGGGAGAGAGAGACACCCAAAGCAAACAGCAGCCCTACATCCCAGCCAATGGGGTGATCCCCGCTGCAAGGAAACCTCCGACACATAAGGGAGGAAGTGAATTTTCCTCCTCCTGCTTTCCAGCTCACCTGTCTTCCCCAACTTTGAAAAGAAAAAAGAAATGAACGCTAGGTGGCACTGTCACCCTCGGGAAGCCACGGCAGCTTCACAATTGCACACACATCCACAGAGAAACCCACGGAAGAACGTGGTCAAAAGAGGGGCCATAAATTAATCCACAAACTGCCTAGCCCTGCAGGATCTCTAGCTCCCCAAGGGAAGGCTGATCTTCCCAGCCCCACACAGATCTGCTCTTACAGATCCCCAAAGTCAAGCCCTGACCTCCCATCGGCCTGGCATTCCTGCCTGGATAAAGAATAAGATTTATATGGACTTTGCTGAAAAGAGAAATGGGGAGGGAGGGAATGAGGGACCCTTATATTCCAATGATGCTGCACAAAGGGGAAGTGCTGGTTATGCCAAGTGCTCCTTTTCCCCCCCTCCCCACCGCCCTTCACGCTTCATGCAATTTTACCCTCCAACGTGTCTCGTCCCACCCCAGAGCCATGATTTCTTCGCCAGCTGGGCTGCAGGGCACCCGAGTGGGCTGCCGTCCCACTCTAATTATAGACTTGCACATGGCCATTCTTGAAATCGCCTGCTTCCTTTCACTGCTTTGGAGAGGGGAGGGCTCCTGGTCGGGGACAGGGAGAGCAAAGTAAAGAGGACTGTCCAGGGGTGAAATCCAGCAGGTTCTGGAGAACCTGTAGCGGAAATTTTGAGCGGTTCGGAGAACCGGCAAATACCACCTCTGGCTGGACCCCGAGTGGGGTGGGAATGGGGATTTTGCAATATCCTTCCCCCAGGAGTGGGGAGGGAATGGGGATTTTGCAGTATCCTTCCCCCTGGAGTGGGGTGGGAATGGAGATTTTGCAGTATCCTTCCCCCCGCCACGCCCACAAAACCGGTAGTAAAAAAATTTGGATTTCCCCACTGGGACTGTCGGTCCTCTTCGTTTCTGTTTCCCAACCCCCCACCCCACCCCTTACGGAACTTTGGCCTAAATGATGTGACTGAAATTCGAACCCAGGGCTGGGCTCTCCTTCCCCACAGCGGTGGATTCTCCAGGACAAAATTTGGGGACGGGCGAAAGATGTCTTTCCTTCCTTCTAACTTTGATCTCCCGCCTTTCAGCTTGGCTGATGACCCTCGCGGTGGTTGATTTGGTTTGAAATCAGGGTGCAACGCAAGCTGTTTATTTATTTAATTTGTGTCCTGCATTTTCAAGGTGGTAAACGTATCCAATATTCCTCTTTCCTCCTATTTTGTCCATAACGACAATCCTGAGGGGTAGGCTGGACAGAGAGAAGAGTGGTTGGTATAAAGCAGGGGTGTCAAACTGGTGGCCCACGGTCCGGATGCGTCATGCGCAGGCCACGCCCACCTCAGCTCCGTGAAGGGGGAAAACATCATGAAATATCACGTGACAGAGTGTGACACCCATGGTATAAAGTCACCGAGCTGTCATTAATGCCTAAGGCAGGTTAGAACTCACGGTCACCGGATGATTGGCCCAAAATCACCTCATCGTCTCCTGATTTCTAGCCTTGTGTGATGATTTCCCCGGATGCTTCCCCAGTTATCTCCCCAGATGTCAGCTCAGAGGAAGATGAACCAGTTGAAGGCACATCTGGAGGGGAGTTAGTCAATGAGAAGGATTTGGCTGAAGCACAGCTGCAGCGGGGCAGCCCAGAGGCTTCAGATGGGGAAAGCATGCAGCTGCAGCCAGTCAAGTGATGAAGAAGAGGAACTGCCTGCTGCACCTGATCCAGCAACACGTAGGGCAGAGAAAAGGCAGGAGCAGTGAAGGTCAGCCTGATTGCTCACGAGGAGGCAGCCTCACCCCTATTAATGGGCCGCAGCAGAAGCTGGCTATTTAGCACAGCAGACAGATGGAGGCTTCTGCGCATGTGCAGATCACTCATGATGACATCATGGCGGGTGGGCAGAGCCTCCCGCCGGTTTTACTACCAGTCCTATAGAACCGGGGGCAACGCACCACTGATGTGCGCCAGAAACCCGGAATAGGAACAGGCGATGCCGTGCGTGCCAGGCAACATGGCTCCATGTGCCACCTTGGGCACGCGTGCCATAGGTTCGCCATCACGGTCCTATCCCAAACAAGGAATGGTGATTTGGAAGTACAGGTAGTCTTCGACTTACAACAGTTCATTTAGTGACAGTTCGAACTTAAAATGGCACCGAGAAAGTGACCTGATTATTTTTCACATGTACAAGTTTTGAAGATCCCCAACGGTCATGTGAGAAAAATTCAGATGCTTGGCAACTGACTCATATTTATGACGGTTGCAGCGTTCCCAGGATCGTGTGATCACTTTTTGCGACCTTCGGACAAGCAAACGTAACGGCAAAAGCCAGATTCACTTAACAATAGTGACCCCCCCAAAAAAAGAGTCGCAAAATGTGGCGAAACTCATTTAAGAAATGTCTTGCTTAGCAACAGTAATTTTGGGCTCAATAGCGGTCGTAAGTTGAGGACTACCTGTACTTCCCTGAGAGATTTCTTTTTCTCTCCTTCTCTTTTCCTTCCCTTGCACTGAAATTTGGATAGATTAATCACTGTAAAGAAATGGCCATGTCTAAAGAGATGCGGAGGGGGGGGGGAGAGAAGCACCTTCCTTTGTGTACTTTAATATCTCCTGTGTCCGGGATGAATTCTCCTTTTCACAGCTTGACTGTTTTGTTAACAGATTCCAGGCAAAGGGATGACAAATTGTCTCACTGGGAAAAGATGACAAATCACGTCGGCCGTTCTTAAAACAGGTTAGCTTTTTATTTATTTTATTCTTATTTGTTTTTTTCAGGCTTTTAAAGGATAGAAATCACGGTAATGAAAAAGGGGTTTGGCAAATATGTATGGCTGGATTTTTACCAAAGGGAGGGAGGGAGGGGGGGAGAGAGAGAGAATGAGAGAGAATGAGTGTGTGAGAGAGAAAGAATAAAAAGAGAAATACAGAGAAAAGAGGGAGAGAAAGAGGGAGAGAGAAAGAATAAAAAGAGAAAAAGAGAGAGAGAAAGAGAGAAAGAGAAAGAATAAAAAGAGAAAGAAAAAGAGACAGAAAGAGGGAGAATGAGAGAGAATGTGTGTGTGAGAGACAGAGAAAGAATAAAAAGAGAAATACAGAGAAAAGAGGGAGAGAAAGAGGGACAGAGAAAGAATAAAAAGAGAAAAAGAGAGAAAAAGAGAGAAAGAAAAAGAATAAAAAGAGAAAGAGACAGAAAGAGAAAAAATAAAAAGAGAAAGAGAGAGAGAATGAGAGAGAGAATGTGTGTGTGAGAGAGAGACAGAGAAAAAATAAAAAGAGAAACAGAGACAGAAAAAGAGGGAGAGGAAGAGAATGAGTGTGTGAGAGAGAAAGAATAAAAAGAGAAATACAGAGAAAAGAGGGAGAGAAAGAGGGACAGAGAAAGAATAAAAAGAGAAAGAGAGAAAGAGAAAGAATAAAAAGAGAGAGACAGAAAGAGAAAGAATAAAAAGAGAAAGAAAAAGAGACAGAAAGAGGGAGAATGAGAGAGAGAGAATGTGTGTGTGAGAGAGACAGAGAAAGAATAAAAAGAGAAATACAGAGAAAAGAGGGAGAGACAGAGAAAGAATAAAAAGACAAATAGAGACAAAGAGACAGAGAAAGAGGGAGAATGAGAGAGAGAGAGAATGTGTGAGAGAGAGACAGAGAAAGAATAAAAAGAGAAATAGAGACAGAGAAAAAGAGAGCGAGAAAGAGGGAGAGGGGGAGAGAGAGAGAGAGAAGCCAACAACTTCACAAATAATTAAATAAACAAATTTACTGCCTTCTTTATTAGGTCGGGTGAGTTTACTCGGTCAGGAACAGGGGTTGGTCAGGACCAAGAATCTTGTTTTCAGCATTATATGACACAGAGAAACAACACAGTCTATTTCGGATTTCTCTGACCCAGTCACTTTTATGCCACGGAAATGTATTGAGGCATTAAAGGCTTGGATTTGGGGTATAGGTCCTGACTTTACAGCAGGGGTATCCAAACCTGGACTTCCAAATCCCAGCTGGGGAATTCTGGGAGTTGAAGTCCACAAGCCTTAAAGCTGTCAAGGTTGGCCACCTCTGCTTTACCGTAAAAGGACAGGACAGAAACAATGGCGAATCATCACCCGTTTTAAAAACAGGATCAGCTCAATTGGCACCATCGTGCTCCATCAGTGGACGGTGTAGCTAAAATCCTCCAGGCTCTCCTGCCAGGGATTCTGCCCATGAGCCCTCTCCTCTCTATCTCTGCCCTTCAGGATACCCCCAGGATCCCAACCAGTGGAGGGATTCAAATAATTTAACAACCGGTTCTCTGCCCTAAATGACTGGCTGGGTGGGTGTGGCCATGGTGGGTGTGTGACAGGTAGCACTCGGCCTCCTGCACCCCCCCTGGGAGCAAAAATGGGGCGTGGGGGGGATGGACGGATGTGCCACCCCCCCGTGCCCCATTTTGGGCCTAGTAGGCTTCCCTGCAGCCTCCTGGGAGCAAAAACGGGCTGTGGGGGCCACGCCCCCCCCCCCGTGCCCCATTTTGGGCCTAGGAGGCCTCCCTGCACTTACCTGGGACCCACCACTGAGCCCAACCTTAAATGGCGAAGCACAATTTGGAGCACAGAAGAGTCATTCTGTTGGCATGATTGATAAGCCATGAGGATTCAGCTTCCGAGCTTCCTGCATCTCACCTAGCAAATCTGAGGCTAGATCCAGAATTGCCTTCTGCCCAGCCATGATTTAGATCAGCTGCCAACTAAGGCCATTCAAGAGACCACCTGTTCTCTATAAAGCAGCACCCAGAAGCCAGCGTGCCACTCTCCCGAAGCCTCCGGGGCTTTGGGGGAAAACATCTGAGTCCTCACCTGTGATGCTCCAACCTGCTTTAAAGCCCCAGGTTGAAGTGGTTTCTTGACCTCTCGGGCAGGTGAGGGGAGAGGGTACCTCTGTGCTTCATCGCTTGATTGGTTTTTTTATCTCAGCTGTTTTGGGTTGTTGCAACTTCTCCCACCTGAATGCCTTTTGCATCTTTGTCCTTTAAAGCAAGGGTGAAATGCTACTGGTTCAGGCTGGTTCGCCTGAACCGGTAGTAAAAAAAAATACTAAAAAAAGTAAAAAAAAAGTTCCGATGATCAGCTATGCGACAATAAACTGTCACCACACTATAAAAAAGATGTTGAGACTCTAAAAAGAGTGTAGAGGAGAGAATCCAGGATGATTAGGGGACTGGAGGCTAAAACATACAAAGAACGGTTGCAGGAACTGGGCATGGCTAGTCTAGTGAAGAGAAGGACCAGGGGAGACAGGATAGCAGTCTTTCAATATTTGAGGGGCTGCCACAGACAGGAGGGGGTCAAGCTGTTTTCCAAGGCACCTGAAGGCCAGACAAGGAATAATGGATGAAAACTAACCAAAGAGAGATTCAACCTAGAAATGAGGAGGAACTTTCTGACAGTGAGAACAATCAACCCATGGAAGAGAAGTTGCCTTCGGAAGTTGTGGGGGTTTCATCACTGGAGGCTTTCAAGAAAAGATTGGACTGCCATTTGTCAGAAATAGCGTAGGGTCTCCTACTTGAGCGGGGGGTTGGACTAGATGGCTTATCAGGTCCCTTCCAACTCTGTTATCTGTTTTTATATTCGCTAGAAAGCAGGAAATCCTGCTTTCTAGCGAATCTAAATCGCGCGGCACAGCTGTCCGTCCCCGTCCCCCCCATTGCTGTTTTACTTATCTTTGCAGACTCAGTAAAGGCTTCTTAACGCCTGCGGTGTGCAATGCACCCGAAGCAAACCGGTAGCAGACCTCAGAGCATTTCAACCCTGCTTTAAACCGTAACTCCGGGGTGGGGTGGGGTGGGGAAGCAACCACATAATATATTATTCCAATTAACGTTTATTAGTAACCAGAGTGGATTGCTGGAAAAAGTGAAATTGTAAAGTCTTTAGGAAATACAGATTCTAATCATTTCTTCCAGAAAATCAGGAGCCCTGGCAAGGGGAACGTTGGCAAGTATGCACGTGCCAGAAACCAGGAGAAGGTGTGGCTTGAAGCGCTACAGCCAATCAAGCGTTGCAGGACATGTTTATCAATCACAGAGGAACTTTTTCCCCTTTAGCTGCTCCTTCTCTCCAGCTCTCTTCTTGGTCCCCAAAATCTATCCACCTTGCAGGTATACAACTCCCATTTTAGTCATGCTTGGGATTTTTAAAACTCGCTAAGCTCCTTTGACCTAAGTCGGGGAAGCTTGCTGTGGGGGTGAAGTCCTTTGTGAAGATGATGATCCCCTTTTAAAATATCACTTTTTAAGCCATCATGTGAAACTCCAAGGAATTCCCAATGCACTCCATTCTGCAATTAATAATGACTTATTCTATATAATGGGGTTTTAATGGGAATTTTAGTTTTTATTGTTGAATTTTAATTGGACTTGTTGTTGGTTATTGCTGTGAGCTGCCCTGAGTCCTTGTGGAGAAAGGGCGGCATATTTATTTATTTTTTATTTTATTTTGAATTTGTATACCGCCCTTCTCCCTGAGGACTCAGGGCGGTGAACAGCCAAGTAAAAACATCAAATACAAATATTAAAATACAGTTAAAATATACATATATAAATTTGGCCCCATTAATTAAAAACAATAAACAAAACAGTTAAAAACACTTAAAAAAAATTAGGCCAGCCCGGCTTGCTGGAAAAGGAAGGTTTTAAGGGCACGGTGGAAGGCACCGAGGTCTTGGATTCTCCTTATCTCTGGAGGCAATTGATTCCAGAGGGTAGGTGCCCCCACAGAGAAGGCCCTCCCCCTGGGGGTCACCAGCCTGCACTGTTTGGCTGATGGCACCCCGAGGAGGCCCTCTCTGTGGGAGCGCACGGGTCGATGGGAGATCGTCGGTGGCAGCAAGCGGTCTCGAAGATAGCTAGGCCCTATGCCATGGAGCGCTTTAAAGGTGATAACCAACACCTTGAAGCGCACCCGGAAGACCACTGGGAGCCAGTGCAGCTCGCGCTGGAGCGGTGTTACATGGGAGCGCCAGGCTGCTCCCGTCACTACCCGCGCTGCTGCATTCTGGACCAGTTGGAGCCCCATGTAGAGAGCATTGCAGTAGTCAAGGCGAGAGGTGACGAGGGCATGAGTGACTGTGCACAGGGAATCCCGATCAAGAAAGGGCCGCAACTGGCGAATCAGGCGAACCTGACAAAAGGTCCTCCTGGTTACAGCCGTCAGATGTTCCTCCAAGGACAGCTGCCTATCCAGGAGGACTCCCAGATTGCGAGCCCTCTCTGTGGGGGCCAACGACTCGCCCCCAATAGTCAGTGATGGAGTCAACTGACTATATCGGGATGCCGGGAGCCACAGCCACTCAGTCTTGGAAGGGTTGAGCCTGAGCCTGTTCCTCCCCATCCAGATCCGCACAGCCTCCAGGCACTGGGACATCACTTTAAGGGCATCGTTGGGGTGGCCTGGGGTGGAGATGTACAACTGGGTGTCATCAGCGTACTGGTGGTATCTCACCCCAAAGCCACGGATGATCTCGCCCAGCGGCTTCACATAAATGTCGAACAGGAGGGGCGAGAGGACCGACCCCTGAGGCACTCCACATATAAGAGGCCTTGAGGTCGACCTCTGCCCCCCTGCCAACACGAACTGCGACCGGTCGGAGAGAAAGGAGGAGAACCACCGTAATACGGTGCCCCCCATCCCCAACTCTTCCAACCGGTGCAGCATGATACCATGGTCGATGGTATCAAAAGCCGCTGAGAGGTCTAACAGGACCAGAACAGAGGAACAACCCCTGTCCCGAGCCCTCCAGAGATCATCAACCAACGCGACCAATGCCGTTTCCGTGCTGTGTCCAGGCCTGAAACCCGACTGGAACGGATCTAGATAGGATGTTTCCTCCAAGAATTGTGGAAACTGTCGCGCGACCACACTCTCAACAACCTTCGCCAGGAAGCGAAGGTTGGAGACAGGACGATAGTTGGCCAATATTGCCGGATCCAGGGACGGCTTCTTGAGGAGAGGCCTCACCACCGCTTCTTTCAAGGCGGCGGGGAAGTGACCCTCACTCAACGAAGCGTTGATAACACCCTGGAGCCAGCCTCGTGTAACCTCCCGGGAGGCCAGTACCAACCAGGAGGGACACGGGTCCAGTAAACATGTGGCCGCACTAAGTCTCCCCAAAATCCTGTCCACATCATCCGGAGTCACAGCATCAAACTCCTCCCAGGTAACATTCTCAAGACTATTCCTCGTCACCCTGCCCTGATCTACCCAGTCAGAGTCCAAATCCCCCCGGATCTGAGCGATTTTGTCATACAGGTATTGTCCGAAATCCTCCACCCTGCCTTCCAAGGGATCCTCCCGCGCTCCCGGATGGAGCAGGGAGCGGGTTACCCTGAACAGGGCGGCCGGACGATTCCCTGATGACGCAATAGAGGCGGAAAAGTAGTTAAACTTTGCCGTCTTTATCGCCACTAGGTAGGTCTTAATATGCGACCTTACCAGCGTTCGGTCAGATTCAGCGAGACTGGCCCTCCAACCGCTCTCTAGGCGTCTTTTCCGGCGTTTCATCTCCCTCAGCTCCTCGGTGAACCAAGGAGCCGCGAGGGATCGACACCGGGTCAGAGGCCGCAAAGGCACGACTCGATCCAAGGCCCCACCAGCCGCCCGATCCCAGGCAGCTACCAGGTCCTCGGCCGAGTCGTGTGCCAGATCTTCAGGAATTGGCCCAAGCTCCGTCTGGAACCTATCAGGATCCATCAGGCGCCTGGGGCGGATCCATCTAATTGGGTCCGCCTCCCTGCGGACCCAATTAGATGGATCCGCCCCAGGCGGGGTGTAGCGGTCCGATAATTAATTAATAAATAAATAAATAAATAAATAAATAATGCTCAACCTGAGCAACTTTAAGAAGTGTGGACTTCCAGAATGCCCCCAGCCAGAATGCTTTAAGAAGGGTGGACTTCTACTCCCAGAATTCCCCAGCCAATATCCTTTCAGAGTTGCGGACTTCAACTCCCAGAATTCAGCATGGCTGAGGAATTCTGGGAAATGAAGTCCACCCATCTTAAAGTGGGCTGGGTTGAGAAACAGTGTTTAGAATGCTTTTTACTATTAGTATAGTTATCTACCTCAAAGGCACCCTTAAGCAATAAAGGTTTGGCTTGGTGGTCTTTCCCTGGACAACAGTCTAATTCAGTGATGGCGAACCTATGGCATGTGTGCCGGAAGTGGCACGCAGGACCATCTCTCCGGGCATGCCAGCCGTCGCCTGTTGCTCTTCCGGTTTCTGGCACATGCATACATGCTGGCCAGCTGGTCTTCGCGTGTGCATGCCTGCCAGAAACCGGAAGACGAGGTGACCGGTGCGCTTGTACATGGCGGAAACTGGAAGCTGAGCTTCCTGGCATGCGCATGCGCACCAGGGAACTGCTCTTCCGGTTTCTGGCGCTCACGCACATGTGCACCAAGGAGCTGCTCTTCCGGTTTCCCGCGTTCCCGGCACTCGGTGCCGAAAAGGTTCGCCAACACTGGTCTAATTTATATCATGGCTTAGATCAGGGGTGTCAAACTCAAGGCCCACGGGCCGGATCTGTGGGGGACTGGCCATGTGGCCCACCCGAGCTCTGGAGGCCGTCACAGGCGCCCCCAGAGGGCTTGGGCCGCCACAGGCGCCCCCAATGTGAGTGACATTGAGCTGGCCACACCCATTCTCCCCCCCCCTTTGAGGTCAAGCACAACCCTGATGCAGCCCTCAATGAAATAAGAGTTTGACACCCCTGGCTTAGATGGTTCATTAACCCCATATAGGTTTTTCGGCTTCCCCACGTTTCAGTCTCTGGGAACAATCTCTGGTTTAAAATCTGGGCAAAAGGGAACCATTCATGAGTAACTGTTTTCCAACAAAGGGCTCCGGTCCCAGATGGATTGCTCCTACATCTGAAGATTATCTGGTTTTCCTTCTTTAGTTGGAATTCGGTGTTGTCAGCCATCCCGGTACAATTAATTTATTTTATAGGCAGTAAGCACAACTCTGTTTTTCTGATTTTTCACACTATAAACATGCAGCGCTCCCCGCTGTACGAGACTTTATTTGTTTTGGGGTGAAGCCTCCAAACTAACGGAGCAAAAGGCTGAGTGCATGATCGCACCACTGTGAAATGTGTATTTGCATTTTCAATCTAGTAATTCACACTTGCAAACAATGAAATTACCTTCCACTGCCGCTAAAGAAAGCAGTGTTATTATTATTACTGTTCATGCATATATGAGCTTTGCATTACCACACACACACACACACACAAACATACAGGAACGGAAAGGTATAAACTAGAATTTAAAATTGGACAGTTGTCTTCACATGCATTGTAGACATCAACAGCACTGGCTATACATCTCACAATTGTATCGTGAAGCAAAAACCAGTGCATGGTTAGCAACCAGCATCATTTAGCATTGCCGATTTTTATTTTTAATTTAAGGTCTCCCTGGCGAGCAGCTGTGTTAGTCTGCTGAAAACACAACAGCCATATTCAAATGACACCTGAGTCACTGTTAGGAGTTGCTGAAAACAGTGGTTTGTTTCAAACACCATTACACAAAGTTTCCTGGGTTGGCTAAAACAAGGAACTGTAGTTAATGAAAGACTTCATGAAGACCTGGTTTTATTATTGGATAGTTCACCAAAGAGAGAGGCAGGGAGGAAAGAGAGAGGGGGAGGAGAGGAGAGAGAAAGAGGAGAGAGAGGGGCAGGAGAGAGAGAGAGATAGAGGAAGGGAGAAATAGAGAGAAATGAGAAAGAGGGGGAGGAGAGAGAGAGAGGAAAGGAGGGAGAGAGAGAGGAGAGAGGGAGGAATGAGAGGAGAGGACAGAGAGGTGGCGGGAGGGAGGGAGAGAGAGAGGAGGGAGATGGGGGAGGAGAGAGGGAGAGGAAGGGAGGGAGAGGAGGAGGGAATGAGAGGAAAGGACAGAGAGGTGGCGGGAGGGAGGGAGAGAGAGAGGAGGGAGAGGGGGAGGAGAGAGGGAGGAAGAGAGGGAGAGAGGGAGTGGGAGGAAGAGAGAGAGGAGAGAAGGAGAGAGGGAGGAGGGGAGAGAGAGGAGGGAGGGAATGAGAGGAGAGGACAGAGAGGTGGCAGGAGGGAGGGAGGGAGAGAGGGGGAGGAGAGAGGAAGGCAGGGAGGGAGAGAGAGAGGAAGGAAGAGACGAGGAGAGGGGGAGAGAGAGGAAAGGAGAGAGAGGAGGGAGGGAATGAGAGGAGAGGACAGAGAGGTGGCAGGAGAGAGGGAGAGAGAAGAGAGAGGGGGAGGAGAGAGGAAGGGAGGGAGAGAGGGAGAGGGAGGAAGAAAGTAGAGAAGGGGGAGAGAGAGGAAGGGAGGGAGGAAGAGAGAGAGAGGAGAGAGGGAGGGTGGGAGAGAGCGGAGGGAGGGAATGAGAGGAGAAGACAGAGAAGTGTCAGGAGGTAGAGAGAGAGGAGAGAGGGGGAGGAGAGAGGAAGGGAGGGAGGGAGGAAGAGAGAGGGGGGGAGAGAGAGGGGGAGAGAGGGAGCGCTCTTAAGCCAAGAAATTATTGTCTGATCTTTCGCAAAGTGTCTTATGGCACCTTAAAACCTAATAAATTCACCATGCCAGGAGCTTTCACGGACTAGAATCCATTTTATGCCTTTGATTAAACGGACTAAGCCCACAAGAGTCGCATATGTTTATCTTGAACTTGCAACAATATCCTGTCCAAAAAAAAAGAAAAAAAAAAAGAAAGAAAAAAAGAAACCCCCCCTCCCCCCACATAATCTAATCCCAGAGGGATCACCACAGGTAACATCTGTTCCAGCCAAAGAAAGGAAGGATGGAAGAATTTGGTGGCAACTTTGAATGGAAATAATTGGACGCGTGCATTTTGCGGGCCTCGCGCTTACGTCCTTGTAAATCTCTTCTTTTAAGATGTCACAAAAGGCGCTATAACGCTGCAATCCTCCGCCCCACCCACCCACCCCGCTGAGGAAAAAAAAAAAAAAGGAAATTAAAAGCACACGCGCGCCACAAACTCAGCTCTCCCTGAAGCACTGAAGCGGCAAATATCAAGGGCACAGGCCGGGCTGAACTGTGGAAAAGCGCCGTGGTGACTATTTGGCAGGGGGTGCGGGAGTGTGTGGGAAGCGCAGGCGGCTGGCTCAGCCTGGATAAAAGGGGCGGCCTGGCCTGTGACAAATGGCCGGCTGATACAAAAGAACCCGAGACGGTGACAGGCTGAAGAACAGGTCAATATCAGGCTGTCACAAAGCCCTTCCAGAAGCGTAATTAACTGCTTACTAACCTGGCATCATCATTCATTGTGCAGTGGTCAATGGGTGCCATGAAGCTCACCAGCTTGCTGTGGACATGATACCTGGAAGGCCGGGGAGGTGGGTTGTGGGGGGGGAGGGATGAGAGGAAGGAAAGGAAAAAAGAGAAGAGAAGGCGTTAAAGGAAGATCTTCCAATAGAAAAAGCTTTGCCCATCCTGGGAAAAAGGGGGCTTTGAGGTGGGGGCTCCGTGGAAGAGAACGTTTGGGGCTCCCGAGTTGAAGGGTGGGCTCCTGGGTGCTTCCTGAGCGTGGCTGTTTTCTTGCAGAGGTTTCATGAGCCAACTAGGTAACAACATCGGGGCTAGAAGGGAGTGCAGGGAAGAGGAGGAGGGGAACGGGGAGGACTCCTCTGGGATGCTTGGTGCTCTCTGGGTTTGGTTGTTTTCTTGCTAGACGTTTCATGACCCAACTAGGTAACATCATCAGGACTAGAAGGGAGTGGGGTTTATGGAAAGGAGGAGGAGGAGGAGGAGGTGGAGGAGGAGGAGGAGGAGGAGGAGGAGGAGGAGGAGGAGGAGGAGGGAGAGGATGATTTTGGGATCCCTGATGCTCTCTCAGCTTGGTTGTTTTCTTTCAGATGTTTCATGACCCAACTAGGTAACATCATCAGGACTAGAAGGGAGTGGGGTTTATGGAAAGGAGGAGGAGGAAAATGACTCTGGGATCCTTGGGGCTCTCTTAGTTTGGTTGTTTTCTTGCTAGATGTTTCATGACCCAACTAGGTAACATTATCAGAGCTAGAAGGGAGTGGGATTTATGGAAAGGAGGAAGAGGAGGGAGGAGGAGGAGGAGGATTTTGGGATCCCTGATGCTCTCTCAGCTTGGTTGTTTTCTTTCAGATGTTTCATGACCCAACTAGGTAACATCATCAAGTCTAGAAGGGAGTGGGGTTTATGGAGAGGAGGAGGAGGAGGAGGAGGAGGAGGAGGAGGAGGAGGAGGAGGAGGAGGAGGAGGAGGAGGAGGAGGAGGAGGAGGAGGAGAATGACTCTGGGATCCTTGGTGCTCTCTGTTTGGTTGTTTTCTTGCAGACATTTCATGACCCAACTAGGTAACATTATCAGAGCTAGAAGGGAGTGGGATTTATGGAAAGGAGGAGGAGAAGGAGGAGGAGGAGGAAGAAAAGAACTATGGGATCCCTGATGCTCTCTCAGCTTGGTTGTTTTCTTTCAGACGTTTTATGACTCAACTAGGTAACATCATCAGTTACCTCTCTACTTACCTACAACAACTTCAATTTGCGAACCTGAATCCCTTTTAACACTGGTGGTGCTACCTAGTTGTGTAATGAAAGGTTCCTTATACATATTATTGTGGTTCTCCAGGCTCAATCAGATCAATATCCTCACAAGAGTCCAGAAATGGAGTCTGACTTGTGGCACTTGAATTCTGTGAGGTTGTTTTGGGGGGCGGAGAGTTCGCTGGATGTTTTTTTTTTGGAAAGTTTTTGACTGATGGTTTGGAACGATGCATCCCGCAAAGATTAATAACGCGGATGGTTTGGCTGAGGTCAATTTGCTCAAATACGAGGTAAAATGTCTACAGAAAACCTGACCTTGGTGTTAATCTTTCCAACCATGAAGGACCCCAATAAAAACCATGAAGTTTGAAATATTTCATCGTTTATTTCAGGGGTCTTCAAATTTGGCAACTTGTGGACTTCAACTCCCAGAATTCCCCAGTTGGCATGGCTGGCTGAAGAATTCTGGGAGTTGAAGTCCACACGTCTTAAAGTTGTCAACTTTGGAGAACCCCTGATCTATTTTATAGCACTCACAGAAAACCAATGATTTAAAGAACTAAACAGAATTGTTTGTCACAGAATTATTTTTTATAAAAGGGAGGGGGGGGGGGCAGAATCCAGAAGTTGAGAGAACAGAAAACGGTTGTGCCTCTTTCTACTCACCGGATTTTTCTTCCTTTACTGGCCTTGGTGTCCACTTTCTTCCGAATTTTACTCCTCAATTTCTGGATAGCCAGCCATTGTCTATGGAAAAAGAATGACAGGGTGGCATTCGGGCTGCACGGTGAAGAAAGGGCCTTCTATCTCCTTCTCAAAAGTGATGGAATCAACAATTGCAATCCAGTCAGCTGCTGCCTCCATCTTCTGAGGCGCCTTCGCGGTATAGGTAGTCCTTAATTTATGACTGCTTCAAATTTATGACGGATCTCCCTTGGGGATACTTAACAATCCAGTTCCAAAGTTCTGATAGTCACGTGTCCCCCCCCATGGTCATGTGACTGCAGGTGGGTTGCTTGGCAACGAACGTGTGTTTGCGGCCATTTTCAGCGGCCCATGATCACGTGACTATATTTTATGATGGTTTTGTTAAAAACTGGCATTTATTTTCTGGTTTTCGGTGAAACGGCTGACAGCGAACAATGGATTCACTTTAGAACAGTGGCATTCATTTAACACGTCGCAAAAAAGATGGTAAAATTGGGTCAGGCACAGGGGTGACTTGCTTTGCAGACACATTATGACTTGCGACCATAATGGGCTCCATTATGGTCGCAAGTCGAGGACTATCTGTGTTTCCTTCTCAGGACTGTGACATTGTGGGTTCAAGATCAGGGCTGTTAGAACTCAGCACCTGCAGCAACAGCCTCAGTGGCTTGCCCTTATGCCCACAATTCCAGGTAGTCCTCGATTTACGACCACAATTGATCCCGAGATTTCTGTTGCTACATGAAACAATTGTTAAAGTCAGTTTTCTTGCCACAGTTGTTAAATGAATCACAGCGGTTGTTAAGATAAGAACAGAGTTGTTAAGTGAATCTGGCTTCCCCACTGACTTTGTCAGAAGGTTGCAAAAGGAGATCACATGACCTGGAAGACTGGAACTGTCATAAATATGAGTCAGCTGGCTGGACATGCGATAAAGCAAAGAAATACTGGAGTAGGATTCATATCCGAATACAGAAGAGTCTTAAAGTGAATATTAAGATAAAACCAGAAATGTTTCTTTTGGGTTTAATGGAAAAAGACTTGGAGAAAAAGATTGGGAACTTTGATTTTATATACCCTGTTGCCTCGAAAATAAGACCCAACTGGAAAATAAGTCCTAGCATGATTTTTCAGGATGCTTGTAATAGAAGCCCTACCCCCAAAATAAGCCCCAGTTAAGATTGTCAGCTAGATGGATGCATTTAGTATCGTATTTCCCCCAAAATAAGAACTAACCAGAAAATAAGCCCTAATGTGTCTTTTGGAGCAAAAATTAATATAAGACCTGGTCTTATTTTCGGGGAAACATGGTATGGCAGCAAGATGAATTTATGCACAAAAATGGAAGGACACTTCAATTCCCCCAATGGACAAATGTCTGCTAAAGTTGGTGAAGCAGACATTAGCAGAGATGGCTAAACCAACTGTTTTGATATAAGAAAAAAAAAATACAAGTAATTTTATTTCTACTTGGAAACCGCTTCTGGACTTTGTGCTTGAGGAGGGGAAAAAAAATGAAACTTTGAAATGGCTAGTTGATACTGCTATGTAAAAGTAAAAAGTTGAAGTTTGATATTACTATTTTATTTTACTGCACCAAAGGGAGTTGGAAGTTAACTCCCTTTCTTTCTTTTTCCCTTCTTTTCTGCACTTTTCCCTTTCGTTTTCCCTCCCCTATTTTTCCTACTACCTATTTGTTTTTGTATTTTATACTATAAACTAATAAAAAATAAATATTAAAAAATAATAATAAATATAACTCAGTTACCAAGCATCTGAATTTTGATCACAGGGATACTGTAAACGGCTGTTAATATGAAAAATGGCCAAAAGTCACTTTTTTCACTGCCGTTGTAACTTCTGTCACTAAACAAACCGTTGTAAATTGAGGACTACCTGTAAAAGTTCTTTTAAAAATGAAAAAACAAATGCAATGCTATGGGGCAAATTCTCTATATTCCCAATTCTAAGAGGAAGAGGGGGAAAAAAACCCCACAATATACATACACCTGTTTTTTTTAACTCGTGTTTAATTAAGGATATTTATTTAATAACAGCCGCTGGCTAATGCATAGGAAATGTGTTAAAGGAAACCCAAAATGAAATTAAAAAAAAAAAAGATTCAAAGGGCTGAAACAGCAACTCACTGCTGCAAAAAAAAAAAAAAACACCACAAAACTACTGGATGCATTAAAAAAAAAACCAGGTGCGCTGGCAAAATGGTTTCATTCTTCTTAAAATATTGCCTGAGTTTCAGCTGCTGGGTGTCAAATATATTTGGTGGTTTGGCTGGAATAGCTCAGGTAACTTTACTCGGCTATAATTTAATGGGACAGAGACCAAACCACCACCACCCTGCACTTAAGCAGTTATTACACTGCACATTTATCTGACTTTACAATAAAATAGATTACAGCAATTAAGATTATATTAAGATTGCGGTAATTGGATTTTGAGATTTGCCTCCCTGATCTGGGGCTCCCCAACAAGTAAATCAGATGAAAGCAGTGCCATTTGGGGTCTTAAAATAAAAATGTCTATAATTACAATTCCTCTTTCTTCGTGGTTTTACTCTTTGGCGCAACGCTGAAGGTAAAAAGAAACTTTTTAAAAACATCTGTCCTATTTTTCTCCTTGACCCAAATGTCAAAGTGATGTACCAGAATTAAAAAAAAAAAAAGAGAGAGAGATTTGCTTTGCAGGATAGCCAAAAAACCTGAGTTCTGAACAAATTATACACACCATGTTCAAAGTGTTGTTTTATCGTTGAGCTGCAGGACACTCAGCTCCAGAATGGTCAAACTCTAAAGAGATGTGAACCTGCCTAGTTTTTTTTTTTAAAAAAACTGGAAGTTTTTAAGATATGGTATAGAGAAGGGGTGTCAAACACAAGGCCCAACGGACCAGATATGGCCCGCGATATGGTCGGATCTGGCCCGCGGGGCCGTCCTGGAAAATGTAAGGGGCCGTCCCAGTCTACCCAATTCGAAGAGGAAACATCGAGCCAGCATGGCTTTGGCCCAGTCTACCCAATGCGAAGAAACATACCAGCAGTTTGGGGAGTGGTGTCAAGCTGGCCACGCCCCCCCAATCTGTCACACCCTCCTATCTGCCACGCCCACCCAATCGGCCACACCCACCCAGCCCCCCCAAGGTCAATCACAGCCCTGATGCGGTCCTCCATGAAATAGAGTTTGACACCCTTGGTATAGGGTATCCTGCCTAAGCAGGGGGTTGGTCTAGAAGACCTCCAAGGTCCCTTCCAACTCTGTTATTCTAAATTCTACTTTAAGGGGGAAAAAAAATCATGCCAGCTGTTAACGTTTTACCCTCAGCCCTTTAAGTTAGCAAACAGTGATTTGCTTGACAACTGTGGCAAAAAGATCATAAAATGGGGGGCAACTCACTTTAAAACTCACTTTGCTTAGCAATGGAAATTTTGGGCTCATTTGTGGTTGTAAGATGAAGATTGCCTGCAAAATTGCATGTTAAGCATATAGGCCCGTGATGGTGAACTTATGGCACGCGTGCCACAGGTGACATGGAGAGCCATATCTGTGGACACGCGAGCGTTGCCCTAGCTCAGCTCCAGCGCGCATGCGCGTGCCGGCCAGCTGATTTTCAGGCCTTTCAGGCCCACCGGAAGTTGGGAAACGGGTTGTTTCTGGCCTCCGGAGGGCCTCTGGGGGGGGGGGCGTTTTCGACCTCCCCAGGCTCCAAAAAAGCCTCTGGAGCCTGGGGAGGGTGAAAAATGGGCCTACCGGGCCCAAAGGTAACCTTTTTGCCATCGTGTGCCAAAAGCGGGGGGAGTGCGGGGGATTGCATGCGGATGCGCAGGGCGGGCATTGAATTATGGGTGTGGGCACACACGCACGTGACACCCTCCCCCCCGCACTTCCCCTGCTTTTGGCATGCGACAGCAAAAAAGTTAGCCATCACCGATATAGGCCCATGGGATTCTGCAAAGATTAAAACTGACCAGTTTGTATTTTTCACTGCAATTTTTACAGAGATGCTCATGAACTTTACATAGCACCTAGTCTTCAGAAATTTCCAGGAAGAACAGATAAGCTTTACACTAAACCTTTTTTTAAGATATGCCCATAAGACACAAGGAGTATAGTGAAACACTTGCCTTGTTGCAATGTAAACGCAGGCAGTATTGACCATCAAATTAATATGATCCTTTCTTTCCAATTTACATTTTGTGATTATGCCTTTAACTAAGTGGATTATGACATACTGGTAGTCCTCGTTTAACGAATACTTACTCGGGGATCATTTTAACTTGCAAACGATGAACGAGTGGTTTTTAGGACCAATCCTTGAAATTCTGGTTGTTGCAGTGTCCCTGTGGTCACGCGATTGCGGCTGGCAATTTGGTGCCCAGTTCACAATCACAATGTTGCAGTGCCCTCATGGACATGTGGGAAGAAGCCTCATGGACTTCACTGCCAGCTTTTGACAAGCAGTCAATGGGAAAGCCAGCAGGAGGTCCCAAACGATGAACATGTGACACTGCACTTAAATCACAACACGGGATTCATTCAATGACCACAATTGGAAGTGCCGTTGCTAAACTGTGCAGTCACGTGACATTGTGCTTTCAACCGTGTCATTTAATGACAGAAATTCCTGTCCTGGTTGCTATTGTTAACCAAGGACTATTTATATTTATATTTTCTCTTTATTTTTTGTGGTTTCTAATTTACTGTCTGATCCTTGCATGTAGAATAGAATAGAAAAACAGAGTTGGAAGGGACCTTGGAGGTCTTCTAGTCCAACCCCCTGCTTAGGCAGGAAACCCTTCACCACTTCAGACAAATGGTTATCCAACATCTTCTTAAAAACTTCCAGGGTTGAAGCATTCACAACTTCTGGAGGCAAGTTGTTCCACTGATTAATTGTTCTCACTGTCAGGAAATTTCTTAGTTCTAGGTTGCTTCTCTCCTTGATCCGTTTCCATCCATTATTCCTTGTCTGGCCTACAGGTGCTTTGGAGAATTGCTTGACTCCCTTTTCTTTGGAGCAGCCCCTGAGATAGTGGAAGACTGCTATCACGTCTCCCCTAGTCCTTCTTTTCGTTAAACTAGACATACCCAGTTCCTGCAACCGTTCTTCATATGTTTTAGCCTGCAGTCTCCTAATCATCTTTGTTGCTCTTCTCTGCTCTCTTTCTAGAGTCTCCACATCTTTTTTACATCGTGGCGACCAGCACACTGCTGGCTGATATTTAAATGATTGAAGATCCCTCTCAGAGTTACTACTATTGAGTGAGGTACCACATATACTTTACCTGTGCGTTTTGTTTTTCTTGCCTAAATGTAGAACCTTACTTTTGTAAGGTTCTTTATATATAAATATATATTCAAAATGTGATCATTTTGTGTACCAACCCTTCTCTGTACTGTAGCAACTCAGAAGCTCAATGTGTGGACAGGATGTCTGGCTGAATGTAAAGTATTTTTCAATCTAAGGGCAATTTCCCTGATTTGAGTAGGAATAGATTCACTTCATGAATCAATCCGTGTAGACATACGACGTCTGTTTTTTTTAAAGGATATAAACTCCCTGCCTTAAGCTGAAAGATGGACCGCCTGACTTGTATTCTTTGTTCTCAATAAACTGCAGGGTCTGTTTAGAAGTGATAGGGCCCTGGAGCTGATAACGTTTGTGCTATGGGTGACCAGCTGTAGGGAATACACGGTCTGAATCTGCCCCAAAAAGCTTCCAATCAAATACCGTCTTGAATTCTGCATCTTTTCACTTGCGTCGAAAAAAGAGGGAAAGTTTTGCCTTCCAAATTGTGAGCTCTAGTCTACCATCTGCTGCCACCCAATTTTAAAAAAGGCTGCCTGGTCCTGGATTTGTTTCTCTTCCTCTTCATTCATCTCTGCCTCCTTCCCACATCGGCTCTGACGGGGGCTCGTAATTAATATCGAAGGCAAGTTAGTATAATAAATAGCAACAACATAAAATATAAAGACAAGCAAATTACCAAGAACGAAGTATGATTCAGTGAGGTAGGGGTGGATGGGAGAGAGTTTTATTCTTATTTATTTTAGGTGGGTTTTTTTTTACCCTGCCTTTATTATTTTTATGAATAACTCAAGGCAGTGAACATACCTAATGTTCCTTCCTACTTCTGTTTTCCCCACAACAATAACCCTGTAAGGTAAGTTGGGCTGCAAGAATGACTGGCCCAAAGTCACCCAACTGGCTTCCATGCCTAAGGCAGGACTAGAACTCACCGTCTTCTGATGATTGATCCAAAGTCATCAAGCCAGCGTCCGTGCCAAGTTGGGACTAGAACTCACGGTCTCCTGGTGATTGGCCCAAAGTCACCCAATTGGCATTCATGCCTAAGGCGGGACTAGAACTCACCGTCTCCTGGTGATTGGCCCAAAGTCACCCAACTGGCATTCATACCTAAGGCAGGACTAGAACTCACGGTCTCCTGGTGATTGGCCCAAAGTCACCCAACTGGCATTCATGACTAAGGCGGGACTAGAACTCACCGTCTCCTGGTGATTGGCCCAAAGTCACCCAACTGGCTTTCATGCCTAAAGCAGGACTAGAACTCACCGTCTTCTGATGATTGATCCAAAGTCATCAAGCCAGCGTCCGTGCCAAATTGGGACTAGAACTCATGGTCTCCTGGTGATTGGCCCAAAGTCACCCAACTGGCATTCCTGCCTAAGGCGGGACTAGAACTCACCATCTCCTGGTGATTGGCCCAAAGTCACCCAACTGGTATTCATGACTAAGGCGGGACTAGAACTCACTGTCTCCTGGTGATTGGCCCAAAGTCACCCAGCTGGCTTCCATGCTTAAGGCAGGAATAGAGCTCAATTTGCTGGTTTCTAGCCTAGTGCCTTAACCACTAGACCACACTGCTTTTAAAAGCAGAGCCTCTGCAAAAGAAAGGTCTAAAATGGGAGGATTTACTAAATTTATTTGAGACATATTTGTCAACATTCAACCAAGATGGACAACGTATATTTAACATTGGTTTGATATACAGCTAATCCTTGATTTACAACAGTCCATTTGGTGACCATTCAAAGTTACAACGGCACTGAAAAATGTGACTTATGACCATTTTTCACACTCACGACCGTTGCAGCATCCCCATGTTCCTGTGATCAAAATTCAGATGCTTTGCAACCGGTTCATATTTACGACCGTTGCAGTGTCCCAAGGTCACGTGATCCCCTTTTGCGACCTTCTGACAAGCAAAGTCAATGGGGAAGCCAGATTCACTTAACAACCAGGTTACTAACTTATCGACTGCAGTGATTCACTGAACAACTGTGGCAAGAAAAGTCGTAGAATGGGCGTAGAATGAAAAGTCGTAGAACTCACTTAACCAGTTTCACTAAACAACAGAAATCTTGGGCTCAATTGTGGTCCTATGGACTTGTATATTGTGCTATTATTATTATTATTATTATTATTATTATTATTATTATTATTATTATTATTATTATTATTATTATTGTCTTGCTTGCAAACTTTGTATTTTTGTTTCTGTGGAGGTTTTTTAACAACTTATCTTTAAAATACATAAAATGTATTAGAAAAAAAAGGGTCTGAATGCGAGCTATTAGTCGCAGAGCCTCTATCTCTTGTTAAAGGCCTATGACAGGGGTCAGCAACCCACGGCTCTGGAGCCGCATGTGGCTCTTTCAACCCTCTGCTGTGGCTCCCTGTCACCAGTCGGCAAAAGGAAAAAGGATGCCGTCCTAGGAGGAGAGTCTATGGTGGGGGACCCGGACTTCCAGTCAGCAGAGGAAAAAGGACTCCATGCTAGGAGGAGACTCTATGGTGGGGGAACCGGACCTCTGGTTGGCTCCAGAATTGAACGGGGGGCTTCCGGTTAGGACCTTTGTGGCTCTTTTGAGTGTTTAAGGTTGCTGACCCCTGGCCTATGATATCGAAGCACTTACCTGCCCATCGCCACTTGATCGTTTGGATCCAAGGAAGTGGTTTTGCGTTCAATAAGTTCCCGGAGCAGCTGGAAGCAAGAAAAAGGGAAATGACGTTGAGAAAGAGCAGATCGAGACAAAGCTGGAAGCCTTTTGAATGGGCAGATAAGAATCATGATGATGGTTTGCATCACGGCTTCTGAAGCTAGGAGCTATGCTTTCCAAGAGCTGTTCTCCTGATTTTTCCTTCTACATTCTAGAGAGAATTGTTCTGAGTTATAGCTTCTCGGTTTAGGAAAACAACTAGCTTATATTCCATTGCTTGACTCTTACTAGCAAATCTGTATTGTTATCTTCTGATGTAGCTAAATTAGGGGGATTTGGATCTCTGTCATATATTTACGACCTGGTTCCGAAAATCAGACAGCACCAGCCGTGGGTTTCACATTAGGTTACTACCAGTTCGCCCCGCACACACATGCTTCGTGCACCCGGCCTTCTGTGCATGCGGCCAGCCTCAAAAACGTGCCTAAATAGGATGGCATAGAGCAGGCCCACCCACAATTTCTGCTACCGGTTCGGGTGAAGTAGTCCAAACCGACTGAATACCAACTCTGTACAGCACACCCCCTCCGCACATAAACAAAACCATAGCAAATAATGGATTAATTTAACAACCACGGTGTTCACTTAACAACTGCCACACACACAGACACACACAAAAAAAAAGCTCACAAAATTGGGTTGGTCATTGGGGTGATCCCCTTTACGATCATGACTTGCAACTGTATCGTTCTTGATTATATTGCAAGCCAGGGTTTGTAAAACTCAGCCTGGCATTTCCTCAGCCGGTTTGTCACCTTTCAAAAAGAATAACAACTAAAACGATGTAGTCTATTTAGCTGAAGAGACATTTTGCAAACGGCTCAGTAAGATACAAGTCTTCAAGGGTCTCCAACCTTGGCAACGTTAAGACTTGTGGAATTCAACTCCCAGGATTCCCTAGTCGCTAGAAACCAACTTGGAACTCAGGAAAAATTTCCTGACTGTTAGAACAATTAACCAGTGGAACGACTTGTCTCCAGAAGTTGTGTGTGCTCCAACACCGGAGGCTTTTAAGAAGAGATTGGACAGATATTTGACCAAAATGGTATAGGACCGTGATGGCGAACCTATGGCACGTGTGTCACAGGTGGCACGCGGAGCCATATCTGTGGGCATGTGAGCGTTGCCCTAGCTCAGTTCCAACACGCATGCGCGCGCCAACCAACTAATTTCTGGTCCCACCAAAAGTCAGGAAACAGGCTGTTTCCGGCCTCTGGGGGGCCTCCATAGGCTCCAAAAAAGCCTCAGGAGTCTGGGGAGGGCGGAAAACGGGCCTACCAGGCCATCATGTGCCAAAAGCGAGGAGAGCGCCGGGGGGAGGGGTCGGGATCCATTGAATTATGGGGGTGAGCACGCATGCACGCGACCCCCCCTGCTCCCCCCACTTTTGACACGCAATGGCAAAAAGGTTAGCCATCACTGGTATAGGATCTCCCGCTTGAGAAGGGGGTTAGACTAAAAGACCTCAAAAGTCCCTTCCAACTCCATTATTCTGTCATCTCCGGTAGCTTTCGGACATGGTCATAGATACTCTACACTGAGCTTATTCTTTATTCTGGAGGTTCTGTCAAAAGCATGTCGGATATAAGAACCAGCTTGCCTTCTTCATTCCCTGCCAAGGTATTGAACAAACATGGGATCTCATCTCATAGGAGATGAGAAACTAAGCTATACTGTGGAAACACCGTACAAGCTTATCCAAGACAAGCCTTGAAGCCCTAAAGGAGTTCTCACAAAGAAGAGGAAGTCAACCTATTTTCCAAAGCACATCAAATCAAGAGACAATGGACGGAAACTAATCAAGGAGAGAAGCAACCTGGAATTAAAGAGAAATTTCCTGACAGTGAGGACAATTAACCAGTGGGACAACTTGCCTCCAGAAGTGGTGGATGCTCCAGCACTGGAAGCTTTTAAGAGATTGGACAACCATTTGTCTAAAATGGTATAGGGTTTCCTGCCTGAGCAGGGGGTTAGACTAGAAGACCTCCAAGGTCCCTTCCAACTCTGTTATTCTGTTCTGTTCCAGAGATTCTATGGAGAGTCTCCATCATCCAGGTCATGGTTGTCCCAAAGGTGCTTTTTCAAGAGGCAACTGGACTCAGGAATTCTGGGAGTTGAAGTCCACAATTCATAAAAGGACCCATGGTTCCCCACCCCTGATATAGGGTCTCCCTCTTGAGCAGGGGGTTGGACTAGAAGACCTCCAAGGTCCCTTCCAACTCTTATTATTCTTTATTCTGTCATCTCCAGTAGCTTTCAGCCCTGGTCACAGATACCCTGAAAGGAATCTTAGGCGAGTGGGGAAATCTTTGGTGTGACAGAAAGCGGGAGGGGAAAAAAAAATGAGGAAAGCGGAATCCACTTGGGAATGCAACACAGAACGCCATTAGGAAGACGTATTGTACTACAGTTAATTTCAGGCAAATCAATGAGCGTTGCGGCGTTCCCTTCATCATTTTATGATTAGTTTAATCCGCCCCGTCTATATCAGCTCAGGTCCCTTTGAAAGGTCAGGCAGGAAACACAGGGAGAAAGGTTTGGCAAAGCATCCATCTCTGCCCCGGTGGGGGTGAAATAAGTTAACACGCATTAAATTCCCGAGCGAGAGGATGGGGTGGGGGGGGGGATCCTGGATTAGCAGAAGCAGATCAGCTGAGTCAGTGAATGGGTAGGAGATCATAATTGTAGCTCGGGGTTGAACTGTGGGGTCCATGGTGCTCTTATGAGCTTGGTTGTTTTCTTGCAGACGTTTCATGACCGAACTAGGTAACATCATCAGGGCTAAAAAGGAGTGAGGTTTGTTCTCTTGTTTGTAGACCGGTGCTTTGCCCTGTCAAGTGTAGGTAGTCCTCCACTTATAACAGTTCATTTGTTGACTGTTCAAAGTCACAATGGCGCTGACTTAGTGACTTATGACCATCTTTTGCACTTACGACTGTTGCAACGTCCCGTAGGAGTGGCGTAGGAGGCTAATGCCTCCTACTAAGGCAGCATTTAACATCCAGCTGCCTGCAATTACTGCGAGTTCAATTCTCACCAGGCTCAAGGTCGACTCAGCCTTCCATCCTTTCTAAGGTGGGTAAAATGAGGACCCGGTTTGTGGGGGCAATAAGCTGACTTTGTAGAAAATATACAAAAGTATGAAGGCTATTGCTTAACGCATTGTAAGCCGCCCTGAGTCTCCGGAGAAGGGCGGCATATAAAAATAAATAAAAATAAAATAAATAAAAAAATAAATGGTGACGCGATCAAAATTCAGCCGCTTGGCAACCGACAAGTCTGATAAAGTTGCCAAGATTGGAGACCCCCTGCCTTACAATATCGGCTGCCAACTTTGCCATGCTTTTCAGCCGAGCCCTCCAGGGCTGCTGTTTATAGAGCTCAGCTGTCCTTACATCGGTTTGCTGTGTTACCCAACTGCGTATGGGTGGGTTTGGACCTTGTATTTAGCTGCCAAGAGTGGCTGTGATGAAGTGGAGGAGATAGAGTGATAAATTGTGTGCCAGGAAGAGGTGGAAGAATCAATCAGAGAGCCGGCATGGAGGGAGGAAGCTGGTTGGGTTTCCAGGTTTCTCTTCCTAGCCTTTGCGAACAAAATTGTTGTCCCTTTGCACTTAAGAGCCCTGAATATAATTGCTACAGTCATAATAATTTGGTGGTAAAATAAACTGAATAACCATCATGGGATGCTTTTAAAATGGCTGGCTATATTTATTTTTCTTTAAAGAGAAAAATAAACAGAGAACTTAAAGAGGAAGAGTTTTATGGTTTTGCTTTATTAATGTATAATATTTGTTCAGCAAACATTAATGGGTAGAGATGCCAGACTAGTTTCCCCCCCCCCCCAATCTTAGCAACTTTTAAGATGTATGGACTTCAACTGCCAGAATTCCCTAACTAGCCATACTGGCTAGGGAATTCTGGAAGTTGACGTCCACGCTGGCTGGGGAATCCATGTTGCCTGGGAATTCTGGGAGTTGAAATTGTGCTGGCTGGGTACTCTGTGCAAGTTGGTGAATTCTGGGAATTAAAGTGCACGACTAGGGAGTCCATGCTTGGCTGGGGAATTCTGGGAAATTGAAGTCCATGCATCTTAAAGTTTCCAAGGTTGAGAAAGTTTACTAAGATTTGAATGTTGTGGTCCGCCAGCAGCCTGTGGAGCTGGCAGCGGAGTCAGACAGTGAGGAGGCTGGGGAGGACATGGGCCAATCCTGGAATCTGGGGAAGGCCCGGACAAGGGCTCTGCGTCGGAGGCAGAGATGGGGCCAGGGCCATCTGGGAGTGATGTGCGGACTCCGGAGCCTCCAGAGTTGGACAGCAGAGAGGCAGAGGAACAGGAGGAGCCTGTTCCTAGTGAACGCATGCGCAGAGCTGCCAGAAGGCAAGAACAGCTAAAGCAAAAAGGACGACTCAGGAGTAAGGCCAGGAGATGATTGGCCCCTCCCATAAGGCTTAAAAGAGCAGCAAAGGCTCTTGGGCTCTTTATAGGAAAGCAACGTTGCTAAACCTGTTTTCCAGTCGGCGTCTCTTGTTTCTGAACTTCATGGGGCTTTGCCAAGAAAGGCCTTTGGCAGGGTGCCAAAGAAGATAAAGCTTTGTGATATGCCGAAGGACTTTTTCTGAAGGACTTGTTTTAGAATTTAGAATTTGGACTAAGCTGGGAATGAAGTAATTCTCAGCTGTTATAATAAAATAGTATTTTTTGAGATTGTGTCCTGTAATGACTAAGTGAGCCTAGGTCACAACATTGAATTACAGTTATCAGACAGGGAGCAAAACTATTACTTCTCTCTTGGCCCATCTCACCCCATCATAATTTATTTATATTTATTCATCAAATTTTAAATAGGTTCCTGGAGAATGATCAATAGAGTTATCTATATAGAACCGTGATGGTAAACCTATGGCCCACAGACCCCTCTCTGTGGGCACGTGCGCTGTCGCCAGCTGCTCTTCCGGGTTCCGGTGAGCACATGCAAGGAGTGACTGGGAGGGGAGGGTGAGGGGCGGAGCCAGCCAGTGGTGGGTTCAGCCGACAGGGAGCCACAGCAGGGGGACGAAAGAGCTGCATGTGGCTCCAGAGCCGCGAGTTGCCGACACCTGATGTAGTCATATGACCATGGAAGGGAGATGTTGTAACTTCAGAACTGGATCATAAATCCAGTTTATGATCCAGTTTTGGGAGAGTCTGTTGTAATATCAAATGGTCACTAAGTGATCAGTCATAAGTCGAAAGCTACCTGTAATAATATAACATTAAATGTACCAGCATGGAAGGGAAGTTACCCACAGGAAAAAAATAGATTGCTTGCACATAGTCGCACACACACACATACAATCTTGTAGCATTCCATTTTTTGAAAAATATAATTAGATTTTCTGCCTTTTGGTTCACGGCCTCCCAGCCAGCCAGCTTTCCCCTCTCCCCTCCCCAGATGGATTCCAGAGCCAAGCAAGGGCTTCGAAATACAGGATAAATGATAAACTAATTTACTGAAAGAACTGGTCCTCTCTTTTTTTCATTCTAGTACGGTGTCTAAAAAAAAAAAAACAGGAAGAAGAACGAATATCCCCTGTCCTCCTCCTGAAGTTGTAATATTTCATAGGGCCTCAGCAACTCCGACTGGAATTTATTAGCCAAAACAGTGTAAAAAAAAAAAGAAATGTAGCCAGGCCCACGCATATTCCGTTAGGGATGACAAATATAAGGAAATCACACCCACACAGCATTAAAAAAATAAATAATAGTAAAAACAAAAAAACAAAAAAAAAATGCCTGGGAAAAGTGACTGCTAAATCCAATTGGCTTCTCGTCTCCTAGGTTCCTGCAAAATGGGCACCATTTGACTTTTTCTGTGAACCAGGCAGCTTGGCTCACTTGCATGAGTCATCTTTGTCTGAAACGGTACAGGGCTTGGCTTGTCAGAAGGTCGCAAAAGGCGATGACGTGACCTTGGGACACAGAAACGGTCATAAATGTGAAACAGTTTGCCAAGCATTTGAACTTCGATCACATGATCATGGGGGTGCTGCAAAGGTCTTAACTGTGGAAAAACAGTTATAAGTCACTTTTTTCATTGTTGTTATAACTTTGAATGGTCACTCAATGATCTGTTCTAAGTCAAGGACTATCGGTAGTTGACAAGCGCCTGGATTTTAATCGCTGCAATGGGTGTTAAGTGTGAAAAATGGTCATAAGTCACTTTTGTCAGTGCCATTGTAACTTCAAACAGTCACTAAACAAATCTGTCTCTCTCTCTCTCTCCCTATTTATCTATTCCATCTATATCTATCTACCTACCTATCTATTTATCCATTCCATATCTATCTATCTATCTATCTATCTATCTATCTATCTATCTATCTATCTATCTATCTATCTATCTATCCAACCATGCATCCATCTCCCTCTTTCTGTATCTATGTCTCTTCCTCCCTCTCCCCCCCCTCTCTCTCCATCCATCATATATCTATCATTTATCATTTCACAATGTAAAAAAGATGTTGAGACTCTAGAAAGAGTGCAGAGAAGAGCAACAAAGATGATTAGGAGACTGGAGGCTAAAACATATGAAGAACGGTTGCAGGAACTGGGTATGTCTAGTTTAATGAAAAGAAGGATTATGGAGACATGATAGCAGTCTTCCAATATCTCAGGGGCTGCCACAAAGAGGAGGGAATCAAGCTATTCTCCAAAGCACCTGAGGGTAGGACAAGAAGTAATGGGTGGAAACTAATCAAGGAGAGAAGCAACCTAGAACTAAGGAGAAATTTCCTGACAGTGAGAACAATTAATCAGTGGGACAACTTGCCTCCAGAAGTTGTGGATGCTCCAACACTGGAAATTTTTAAGATGATGTTGGATAACCATTTGTCTGAAGTGGTGTAGGGTTTCCTGCCTGGGCAGGGGGTTGGACTAGAAGACCTCCAAGGTCCTTTCCAACTCTGTTATTCTAATAGTGCTTTATCCATCCATCCATCGATCTGGAAAATTTATATGGCCGCCCACTCTCTCCCAGGGATTCTGGACAGTTAAAACCCAATATAACCCCCCCCATCCCCCCCCAAAAAACCCCAATCACCCCTCCCCACCCACCCCGGATAATCAGCCACTTGATGAGCTCCATCCCACCCCTAGATTTCCCAGGCCCATTTGACAAAACCAAGGCTTCACGGTCGTTAAATGGAGGAGTACCTGTAGCCGGTCACTACAGGATGTTGGATGGCACAAGCCAGCGGAGTTTCTTCTTTAATCCCAACTTTACAGAGACGACGGGAAGGCTGCTCTCTCTCCCCCCCACCCCACCGCCCCGCTGGGGGAGATGTATTTCTAGTTCAGCAACAACCTTGTGGGGGAAGGGAATCGCCTCCCGCTGTTGATGGGTCGCGGTTCTTGCTTGTTAACTGCCCAAAGCGGTTGACAAGGTACCGTTTTCTTCATAGACTATTAAAAGAGACACCCCCCCCCCCAAACGAAGCTTTAAAACGTGCTATTAACCATCTACTCAGCCATTCTGGAGATGCACGCCGATGATAATATTCCTGCCTTGCCATTAACCTACGCGATGGCTGCAGGCGTTGCCAATTTCTGCAAAAAAAAAAAAAAAAAAATCCTAAACGCCCGCCTAATGAGAGCCACAAGATCAACTGTCCATATTAATCACTCACCAGTTTAATTAAGGTAAACCGGCTTGTCAGAAGGAAAGAAAGCCAGGGGGTGGGTGGATGTGTGGAGGGGGTGGGGGGGTGGGTGGATGTGTGGAGGGGGTGGGGGGGTGGGAGAGAGATACAAGCAGATTTCTCTCCATCTTTTACTAACATCGCCTGGCAGTCGCCGGCTGGGTTTTTGTTCACCGCTCCTTGAAAATGCAAGATCGGACACTTCCGATCCAGAAATGAGGACCCGGATTGTGGGGGCAATAAGCTGACTTTGTATAAAAAAGAACACCGTTTGGGGGGGCCCAAAAAGCCCTACTAAGCAGGTATATACAAAAGTATGAAGGCTATTGCTTAACGCATTGTAAGCTGCCCTGAGTCTCCGGAGAAAGGGCGGCATATAAATCGAACCAATAAATAAATAAATAAATAAATTTCATATGCGGGTAATAGAACATTTGCTGCTTTCAGACTTAAAATTCATTCAACATTTTCCACACGCCCACGAGTCACGACTGGAGAGAAACCCAAATCGATTCACAAATATAAAAACACACACACACACACACACACAAATGGTTGCGACGTTATCGCCAGGAATCGGTTGCTAGTGTTGTGACCCAGGCCCAAGTAGGTATTATCAGACACAAACAGTTCTAAACAAACAGACTTTATTAGAACAGCTGAGAATTAACTCATTCTCAGCATAGTCCAAACTAATTTGAAACAAATTCTTTATAACACAATTCTTCAGCCTTATCACCAACCTTGGTCTAATTAGGCAACCTGCCAAAGGCTTTTTTTGGCAAAAGTTCAGGAGCAGAAGACGCCGACAAGAAATAAATGCAGCAAGACAAGAAACAAATCTATCAACGTTGTTTTCCGACAAAGAGCCCAAGAGCCGTTGCTGGTCTTTTAAGCCTTATGGCAGGGGCCAATCATCTCCTGGCCTTACTCCCAAGTCGTCTTTTTTGCTTTAGTTGCTCTTGCCTTCTGGCAGCTCTTCTCATGCGTGCACTAGGAACAGGCTCCTCCTGTTCCTCTGCCTCTCTGCTGTCAGCCTCTGGAGGCTCCGGAGTCCGCACATCACTCTCCAATGGCCCTGGCCCCATCTCTGCCTCCGACGCAGAGCCCTCATCTGGGCCTTCCCTAGACTCCAGGACTGGCCCATGTTCTTCCTCAGCCTCCTCACTGTCCGACTCCGCTGCCAGCTCCGCAGGCTGCTGGCAGACCACAACAGCTAGCTATGATCACACAAAAGTTCCTGCGGCAAGGGTAGGCAGAAGCAGATCGAGACATCAGCTCTGAAGCTCGCCTGACTGAGGCCATTTGGGGACTTCAGCACTGACATACCGGAGAAGAGGGCTAGGGAGGGGGGAATAGAGATAGCTGGGGTGTTGTAGCCAAAACAAAATGCTTTCTGTGAGAACCAAGGACATTCCTGCAGGCACTCAGGAGGAGGGGACTGGAGTCAACCGGACAGTATCCTGATTGGACTGTATGAGTGATTATTTTGAGAAAGGGACAACTTTTACTTTTACTTTTAATTAGGTGAAAACCGCGGGAATATTCAGTCAGTTTTCATCAGCCTGTGTCAATATGACATAGCCAATAAACTTATTCTTTAAGGAATATACTTGCCTCAGAGTTTTGTTTGCTACAGGTATGTTACTTGGAACCCTGACACAAGATTCACCATTAGCATTTTTAACATTTTGTAGAAATTCAACAATTTTAACTTCCCTGGTTTTTCTACCCTTGAATGAAAGATGACATCAAGTCATAGGTAGATTTTGGGACATGTATATATTAGGTCAGTGGTGGTCAGGAAGCATATTGTTGCCATTTTTGACCAAGCTCAAATAGCTAAGCCAAATAGAACCATTTTAATACCTGAATGGGAGACCACAAAGTGATCCTGAGACTGAAGGTTCAGCTGGGAAATCCATCAAAAATGCCCAGAAAATTGACTGTGTGTTGTTGCCACAGAGATGGGTGGGTGAGTAGTTATTGTTTGTTATTTTTCTATAATGTGTTTTAATTATTTGTAAGCCGCCTGGAGTCATTGTGAACGAGGAAGCGGCTATATAAATTTTCTAAATAAATAAATACCGTATTTTTCGGAGTATAAGACGCACCTTAGTTTTTGGGGAGGAAAATAAGAAAAAAGCTGATTGGTAGATGGATCGGCCTCCCGGAATACTCCCAATCAGCTGTTCCCAGAGGTGAATTTTAGCAACAGGTTCCTTGGTTGTGAGCTCTGTGCCTTGCTTTTTTTTCTGCCTCTGAAACTTCTGAAACTCCATTTCAGAAAAAAACTTCTTTCCTGCCTCTGAAAGCCTCCAAAACAGAGCTTCAGAAAAAAAGTTTTTTTCCTGAAGCTTTGTTTGGAGGCTTTTTTTCTGAAGCTTCATTTCTGATGCTTCTTTCAGCCTCTGAAACCCCCGTTTGAGAAGCTGGGCGGGGCTGCATTTGGAGTATAAGACGCATCCAGATTTCCCACCCACCCCCCTTTTTGGGGGAAAAAGGTGCGTCTTATACTCCGAAAAATACGGTAAATTCTTCAGACTGCCCAGGAATCGACATTGACATGACCATGAAAATTGACACAAGTTGAGCTCTACTCAAAATGTTGAGACTTTTTTTTAAAAAAAGGCTATATTGATAAAAATGAACGGAGACAGAAAATGGAGGAAATTTTTCATGATACAAGATGTTCAATGCTGCTTCAGTGTCATGTGCTTTTTTTTTTCATCCTTGAGCAAGGGTTCCAATTATAGCAAAAAAATTCAGAAGCCACAGAAACAGGGAAGCCAAGGACCTTCCAAAGTTGTTATCAAATCAGGTTTAATTAGATGTAAACATAAAGGCATGTGTCACGTTTCTCTCGAAACAGATTTGGCTCCTGGTGACTTCAAAGACCCATTTCTATAGTGCAGAGAGTTTAGTCCAGTGGTTAAGGCACTAGGCTAGAAATTACCCTATTTCCCCTAAAATAAGACATCCCCTGATAATAAGCCCAATCGGGCTTTTGAGCACATGCACTAAAATAAGCCCTCCCCTGAAAATAAGCCCTCCCCAAAAATATTTAAATGCACGCACAGCCGGTCCCTGCCATTTCCTCTGGTTTCCTCTATGCACCCCAAAATAATAAGACCTCCCTGAAAATAAGGCCAAGTGCTTATTTCGGGGTTCAAAAAAATTTAAGACAGGATCTTATTTTCGGGGAAATACAATAGAAGACCTCCAAAATAGTTTGCATGGGCTGGTTCTCCTCCAATAAAGTTTCTGGCATCTGAGCATAAAATAAAAGCCTATAAATCCAGGGACGTGATATTGGGGGCTCCATTTTTTAACAGGGAAACAAGCAAGAAGGGGTAAATCAAATCCCCAACAAGCATAATATATACGTAACTTAACGAAGAAATCAAACTTGCAGGAAAAAAAAAAACCTCGGTCCCAAAATGAAATAAGGCTCTAAAAAGTTGACCCTAACCCAAGGATGGATTAGTCCAGCTGGGTTACTTTGGGCCAATCACCAGGAGACTGTGAATTCTAGTACTGCTTTACGAATGACAGCCGGACGGGTGATTTTGGGCCAGTCACTCTCTTTCAGGCCAGTTCACCTCACAGGATTGTTGTTGTGGGGGAATATAGAAGGAGGGAGGAGTACTATGTACGTTTGCTATCTTACTTTTTTAAAAAATCTAATCAATAAAATAAATAATTGCAAATCAGTATGTGCTTAGGGGGAGGGAGGATTAAACTAGGGCCCCCATCCCCTCTCTCTTGCCTCCCAAAGCCTTTCTCCACTCTGTTTTCCTCCTCTGGCAAATAAACGGTTTACATGAAGTCCGTTTCATTGGGAGGAGAGAGGAAACACTCCCCCCCCCCACTTTTGCTACTTATCAATACCTAAGATTTGAGCTCCAATCTGTCTGCCAAATCCTGCTTAGCGGTGGAAGAAAATTAACCCGGTCAGAAAAAAAATGGGTACTGCACCGCTGTCCATCAAAGAGGGGTGTGTGTGTGGTGTCCCCGATCTCCACAATTACACAGTCAATACAAAGAGGCAATTTTTACTGACTGTCTCTTCCAAGAATCCATCTGGGGAAGAGGAAGGAAAGAGAGAGAGAGAAAGAGAGAGAGAGAGAGAGGGAGGGAGGGAGGAGGGTGGATTTGATTTAAATCGAGTTGATTTAAATCACAATTTAAATCAAGATTTAAATCACTAGTAAAAAGGCTTGATTTAAATCAACTCGATTTAAATCCTAATTTTTAAAGAGCAACTGTCATCTCTGCTACTCCTTCGACCCGCTGTTGACTCACCGATAGTCCCAGTGTTGCAGAATATACAGCCTCATGCTACATGAGTAAGCTCCATTTCATGCTGAATAAACTAAATTATTTATGTATCTTAAATAGAAAACTATCTTACGATAGATTTTTACCCCAAAAGTTTTTTATTAAAATAAATTTGATAAAAATCAAAAAAATCCGATTTAAATCAAAAAATCTGATTTTTTTGATTTTTTTTTTAAAAAATCATTGATTTTTATCCATCCTGGGAGGGAGGGAGAAGCAGGAGTATCAAAAGTACAGCTGCCTCTTTGCTGAGCAGATGTCTACCTGTGATGTACGAGGAGCTGCTAAGCTGTCACCAACCCGCTGCTAGATCCAGGTAAATGACGGAAGCCACCACAGCTCCGTATTTAAAGATAGCAGGGCATCCCAAAGTCAAGCCTGCTTCACGTTCAGCTGCCAGATGTTGGCATCTGGGACGTTTCCTCCTTTCTCTGTTTGACAGAGACGGCAGACACACCGTCGGAGCGCTGAGCAGGCAAGCACCAAGCCGCTTCCTAAAGAAGGGGGTTAAAAAAAAAACAACCAACACCCCCAAACTTCAGACTGGAAGAGCTCTTGTTTTAGTCGATGCTCTCGACCTGCGTGCCCAAAACCTATGTCAGAAATCCCTAAGCAAGCAGGTGGCAACTCCTGGGAACTGAAGGTGTTTCGATTCAGATCGTTCTTCGCTTTAATTTGGATTAACCTTGGCACCCCTGCTCCCTGGAGGAGGGATCACACAGCTGTGACACGTCTCAAGTCTGAAGCCAGGGAACAGCAAATTAAAAGTGTGTTGGGGGCAGAGGGCACAATACGATTCAAAGTCCCAACACTGCGAAACTTCACCGGCTCTTGTATCCCAGCAATCGATTGCCTGTCTGTTTATTGATTGACACGATCTCCTTTAAGGCAGTGATGGCAAACCTGTGACACACTTGTCGAAGGGGAGACACCGCGACGTTTTGGGTGACACGCCAGCGTTAACCAGCAACCAGCCACAATTATTCTGAATGGCATGCCTCATTCTAGTTTATGGCTATGTCTAGTTTATCTCTTATGTCTAGTTTGATGAAAAGAAGGACTAGGGGAGACATGATAGCAGTCCTCCAATATCTCAGGGGTTGCCACAAAGAAGAGGGAGTCAAGCTATTCTCCAAAGCACCTGAGGGCAGGACAAGAAGCAATGGGTGGAAACTAATCAAGAAGAGAAGCAACTTAGAACTAAGGAGAAATTTCCTGACAGTTAGAACAATTACCATATTTTTTGGAGTATAAGATGCACCGGAGTATAAAACGCACCTACCTTTTTTGGTGAGGAAAAGAAGAAAAAGAAATCTCCCTCTCCCTCTGAGCAATTTTGCTTCCTTGCAGCAAACAGCCTGCTTTACTTTCATTTTCATTTTCAGCATAGCTTGATTAGCTATTAGGAAAAAAAATCTGCTCCAGCAATTTACCTCTTTGCAGCAAGCAGCAGAGCCCTGCGCAAAACAGCTGAGAGCAAATCAGCTGAGAATCGGGAGGCCGATACAATCAATTTATGCTAATTAGCCTGTGCTGAAGCTGAAAGGAGCTGGTTTTTCTTGCTGTTTGCTTGCAAGGAGGTAATTGCTGCGAGGCAGAGGCCAAAGGGTGGGGGCCAGTGGGTGGGCGGGGCTACATTTGGTGTATAAGACGCACCTAAATTTTCACCCCCTTTTAGGGGGGGAAAAGGTGTCTTATACTCCGAAAATACGGTAATCAGTGGAACAACTTGCCTGCAGAAGTTGTGAATGCTCCAACACTGGAAGTTTTTAAGAAGATGTTGGATAACCATTTGTCTGAAATGGTGCAGGGTTTCCTGCCTAAGCAGGGGGTTGGACTAGAAGACCTCCAAGGTCCCTTCCAACTCTAATTCTCATGCAATTTTCTAATTATCTCCTTCCGGCAAGCAAATTCGATGGGGGAACCAGATTCACTGAATCGTGTTACTAATTTAACAACTGCAGTGATTCACTTAACAAAGTAACAAAAAAAGTCGTAAAATGGGGCAAAACTCACTTAACCAATTTCTCACTTACCAACACAGATTTTGGGCTCAATTATGGCCATCTGTACTCTACTGCAGGAATGGACAACATTTTGTCCCTGGGTTCAAATACACCCCACTTTTTTTTTTAAGGAAAGGAAAAAAAAGAAAGGAACATTTAGGAGGCTTTTAGAATGCAGAATTGCAGGCTAACTCTGCCCACAGTCTGGAGTTCGATCCTGACTGGCTCCAGGTTGACTCAGCCTTCCATCCTTTGGTAAAATGAGGACCCAGATGCTTGAGGGCAATATGCAAAATAATGCTTCCACATTGTAAAACACCAGGAGAACGCTGAAACACCATGAGGCAGGATACAAGTCTAAAATACTGTTGGCTATTGCTATTTATTCACAATACAGATAGTCCTCGACTTATGGCCAGTCACTTAGCGACCATTTGAAAGCACAAAGGACGAAAGACCTGCCTCGTGGTACTTATGAGCCAGTTCTGAAGTTTCGATGGCCACCTTCACCCGCCGTCACGAGATCACGTGTCGGATACTTGGTGATACATGCAGCATCCCACGGTCACGATACCCCCAAAAAATGGCATTTAGACTTCTGGTTTTCGACAAAACCAGTCCACAGTCAGGCCTTGGTTTGTTTAATGATCGCAACAGTCACTTTACAACTGTATTGGTTCACTTAGTGACTGTGGCAAAAAAGATCGTACAATCGGGTTGGTTGTATGAGTGGCCCAATTTATGACTGTTGTGACTTACGGCTGTGATGGGCAGGCTCCATTACGGTCATTAGCCAAGGAGTACTGTGTTTCCCTGAAAATAAGACCGGAATCAGATCGGCTTACTATGATACTGAAAGGATGGGGGGGGACACAGATTACTATATACCTTGGAGTCAATGGTATAATGGGATTTCAAATCGAGCTACAAATAGAGGTATTGGATAAGCATGTCAATTGGTATATGTAATAGACTTTTGTAGGTTACCCTATATATGTAATGGGACAAGTTTATTTCCTTCTCGCGTTGTGATGTAGACCGCTATAGATTTAACGTTTGTTGGATGTATAAGATAAAATAAATAAATAAATTAATTAAATTAAATTAAAAAAAGACCGGGTCTTATATTAATTTTTGCTCCCAAAGATGAATTAGGGTTTATTTTCTGGTTAGGTTTTATTTTCGGGGAAATACAGTACTAAATGCATCTGTCTGGCTGACAATTTTTAACTGGGGCTTATTTTTGGGGTAGGGCTTATATTACAATATCCTGAAAAAAATCATGCTAGGGCTAATTTTCCGCTTGGGTTTTATTTTCAGGGAATGTTGTGACCTGTCAGCAGCCAGTGCAGTTAGTAGCTGATTCCGACAGCGAGGAGGCTGGTGTGGTGGTGCGCCAGCAGCCTGTGCAACTGGTGCTTGAGTCAGACAGTGAGGAGGCTGGAGAAGATGTGGTGCCAGAGGCGGGGATTCAGTCAGGGCCTTCAGAACCTCTAGAAGCTCCTTTAAGTGAAGAGGAAGAAGAGGAGGAGCCTCTTCTCGATGCACGAGCACGCAGAGCTGCCAAAAAGCAGGAGTGGCTCCTCAGGAGGAAGTCTCCCCGAGAGTAAGGCTTGGGGCTTATTGACCACTCCCCTAGCCTATTTAAGGAAGGACAACGACTGATGCAATTTGCAGGAAACAACTTCGTTCATATTCCTTCGCATCTTGATTCCAGAAACGTTTGCTTTGGCTCTTGTTTCTCTCTTGTCAGTTTTCCTGCAAATTGCTTCTGGGCATTCTGCCAACCACAGTAAGATTACGGTTATCTGAAATACTGTGCCTCAGAATTGAGTTATTATTCTTTGGATTGTCAGCTGTTAATGAAGTTAAATTAACAGCCCTTGCTCAGAAAAGACTGATTTAAACTGTACTTGTGTTCGAACAACTACTAAGAAAGCTCATTAGTAGTCCTTAATTAGTAAACTAAAGTTTGTACGGACTTTGTGTGTGCTGCGTTCTTTGGGGTCTGTAGCTGGGACAGAACAGGGAAACACGCTATCTAGTAACGCTTTTCAGTTCATTCGCATGTGAGTCAGGATGGAAACGGGCATCCAAGGAGAACATCTGAATGTGCTTTTAGAGGGATATTTTCCCCTACTCATGCCCAGCTATGCTGGCCTCAGCAGCAAGCAGATGAGTTGAGAGGGGTGTGTGTGTGTGTGTGTGTGTGTGTGTGTGTGTGTGTGTGTGTGTGTGTAAAACTCTCTTTCACACATTTCTTCTGGCTACTGCATCCCTGCCATAAACTCTTCAACTGGATGATGAAAACAACAGTAGAGGACACTTAACATGTTCAGGTGCCTTTCCTTCAACACTCTGCACTTGTCAAGTGGGACTCACCTGATGATAAAAATCATCGTCATCGAAGATCTCCTCGTCCAGGTCTTTGAGGTGGGCATTTGACATCGCTGGAGGAAGCGTCTCCTAGAAGGCCGAGAAAGAAAAGAGACTTCTGTGAGGACCGTCTCAGCTCCAATCTAGAACGGTGGTTCTTAAACTGGGGTGGGTGAGTGGGGGATAATCCAGGCATACCCTGGGAGTAGCGGAGCCATTTGTGTTTGCTTGTTTGTGAGTCAACGGTAAAGTTTGAGAACGCCACTGCCAAAACTTGTGTAAAATAACAGTTCCTGGGGGGCTTGGGGGTGAAGATAATGACAGTATTTGAGACTGGGAAAAGGAGTTATTGAGTCAAACGGTTTAAGAACTACCGATCTAGATTCACAGTGGCTTTTGTAGATAGCAATAGCACTTATATACCACTTCACAGTGCTTTATAGCCCTCTCTAAACAGTTTACAGAGTTAGCATCTTGCCCCCAACAATCTGGGTCCTCATTTTACCCACCTCAGAAGGATGGAAGGCTGAGTCAACCTTGAGCTGGTGAGGATTGAACTGTCGAACTGTAGACAGCCGGCAGTCAGCAGAAGTAGCCGGCAGTATTGCAGTATGTAAGTCTAAGTGCGAGCCATTCTGGCTTCCTCCATTTGACCTGCCAGGCCAAAAGATGTAACCGGAAGAAAAGCAATGTGTAGTTCAGACATTTGAAGAATGTCTCCTTACCAGTGGTGAAATGTAAAATTTGTTACTACCGGTTCTGTGGGCGTGGTTTGGTGGGGGGTAATATGACTGGGTGGGCGTGGCCAACTTTTTTTTTTAACTTTTAAAAGCATTTTTTCTACAACCTCTTCGGGGAAGAGGTTGTAAAAAAATGCTTTTAAAAGGCTCTGAAGATCTCAGTTGAGTTGCCTGATCGTCAGAGGCTTTTTTTTCTTTTAAAAGCAAAAAAAAAATGCTTTTAAAAGAAAACAGGCAACTCAGCTGGGATTGTCAGAGCCTTTTAAAAGCATTTTTTAAAATAACCTCTTCAACCGTAGAAAAAAATGCTTTAAAAAAAAAAGTTGGCCACACCCACCCAATCACATTAATCCCGCCACCAAGCCATGCCCACAAAACCGGCAGTAACAAATTTTACATTTCACCACTGTGTTGAGGGCAATATGTTGACTCTGTAAACCGCTTAGAGAGGGCTGTAAAAACACTATGAAGCGGTATATCTAAGTGCTATTGCTATTAAGGTACCACAAGCGTCAGATTTCGCACTACAAGTCAGGAACAAGTAAGCAAGGACTAACCAGATTTTATTCAATGCTCCTCTGGGATCAACAGAGAATCTTGGGCAGCCTAAGCGGAATTTCCTACCCTCCTTTCTGGTGAGTTCATTAAGATGGAGATGCTTAAACACATTGAAATGCTTCTTTCCAGCTTTCCCTCCATCCTGGGCTGAGTTGCCATTTAAGAGCTAAAGCAGAATCTCCTTGGATAATTTCAATTTTTTTCTTCTCAGCTTTCTCGTCACCTGGACTGAAAGGCTGTTTATGAGATAAGCTGCCAACAAGGCTCGCTTCCTTTTTTGGGAGGAACTGTCTACTCTTCCTTCCTTTTCTAACCTCGCCACAACTCTCTCGCAGTGCTTGCTATTTGTTGCTCCAGAAATCTTAAGAATATGCAAAAATGCTTCGTTCTGAGTGTGGAAACACCATGAAATCTCCCATTTCAAAAGGGCTGCTGCTGCCTTGAACTTTAAATCAGCTGTTTTGAGCATCTGGGGGCATGCTTTGACTTCAAAACCAAGAGACGCTTTCGTACATACACAATTCATCTCTAATATATGTATACTCAAATGGACACCGAAGGCAGGGCTGGTCTGTTCCCTTTCATATGTGCTATTCTTTATGGAGTGAGAAGGTCCGAGAAGACCATCATCCATCAAAAGTCTTTATGCAGCTCAAGCAAACAAGTCCTTGATTTTTCAAATCAGATGATAGCTTATAAACGTGACATATTACTCTGGTTATCCGGGATTTGAAAGGGGGACGGAGGGAAGCGCATGCAAAACAGGACAGTTCACAAGATGTGGCTCTTCAAACTAACATGTCACCCAGCTGTACCGAACAGTCCTTTTACCATAAAGGAAACTGGTAACGCTGCTCCACCTCGGCCCACCTAACTAACCTTGCAGGAAGCAATTTACAGACAGTTCTCGCTAAGCAACCGGTCACTTAAGTGACCATTTAAAGTTCCTTGTTGCCTTCTGAGAGGAGGCTTCGGGTAGCCCTAGAACACCTAGATTCAGTCACAGTTTTGTTCCATAGAGCATCGACCTTGTGAACTCTCAAAGTTCCCTCTTTCCTCTATGTATTCAAAATGGACGGTGTGTGTGTGTGTGTGTGTGTACAGAGAGAGAGAGAGAAAGACACAGAGATGAGAAAAAAAGAGGAGAGAGAGAAGATAGAGAAAGAGGAGAGGAGAGAGAGAAAGAGGAGAGAAAGAAGAGAGAGAGAGAAAGAGGAAAGAGAGAGAAGATAGAGAAAGAGGAGAGAGGAGAGAGAGAAAGAGGAGAGAGAGAAGAGAGAGAGACAGGAGAGGAGAGGGAGAGAGAGAGAGAGAGACAGGAGAGAGAAATAGGAGAGAGAGGAGAGAAAGAGAAGATAAAGACGAGAGAGAGAGAGGAGAGAGAGAAAGAGAGGAGAGGTGAGGGAGAGGGAGACAGAAAGAGAAAGAGGAGAGACAGGAGAAAGAGGAGAGGAGAGAGAGAGAGAGAGAAAGAGGAGAGAGAGAGGAGGGACAGAGAGAGAGACAGGAGAGAGAAAGAGGAGAGAGAGGAGAGAGAAAGAGGAGAGAGGAGAGAGAGAGGAGGGACAGAGAGAGAGACAGGAGAGAGAAAGAAAGAAAGAGGAGAGAGAGAGAAGATAAAAACGAGAGAGAGAGGAGAGAGAGAGAAACTATATATGTATATAGCATGTGTATATGTGTGTTATGTGTTTGGTTAGATATATACTTTCTCTTGAGAGTAGGCAACAAATTTTCATATTCAATGTATACCGGTGTACTCACAGTAAAAAAAAAAAAAAAGACAATAAAGTTATCTTAGCTTAAAGTTAAACAGACCTGGAGTTACGACAATTGCAAGCACATGCCTGCGCACACATTGTGGTCATGTGGTTACATTTGGGGCTCTAAGCAACCATCTTGCATTTATGGCGACTTGCAAATATCCCGCGGTCACTCGACCACAAAAAAAAAAATGCCCATTAAATGGTTTAAACCGATTCATTTAACAACCACCAGAGTCATATAACAGGGCATGACAGGGAGTCCTTGGCTTACAAACACCACTGGGACCAAAACGTCTGTTGCTAAGTGATGCAGTTGTTAAGTAAGCCAGGCCCAATTTTGCAACCTTTTCGTTAAGTGAATCACGAATCCGGCTTCCTCCCCATTGACTTTGCCTGTTGGAAGCCCCCTGGATAGGTTGCAAATGATGATCATGTGACCCAAATGTCACATGATTGTGCTCATGTGACTATGGGGTTGCTATGATGGCTGTAAGTGCAGGGACCTGTTGTAACTCACTTCTTCTTCTTTTTTTTTTTTGCACTGTCATAACTTCAATCGTTAAACAAATGGTCGTAAGATGAGGACTACCTGAAATTTGTTGCAATCGGCTTTTCTTCCCCCCCGCCCCAAAATCAATTTCCTCCAAATAAAAGAATCAATTTGTTCCCCCTGCTTGGTCCAATCTGTGTCATTCCTTACCGTCTCGTCCAGTTCGGTTTGTGGAAGCACCTCAGCAGCCGAGGGGTTTTTTCCCAGCACCCTGTATGCTGACCTCTTGGTCTGTGTCCGTCGGAGTAACCTCCCTTTGTCCATCAAAATGTGATCCACTTGAGTCAAGATGGATCGGTCAAAGGCACCAAAACCCTGGAAGAGCATCAAGCAATGTCAGGGAAAGCAGAAAAAACACTGAGGTTTCTCCCAGCCACGGCCCCCCCCACCCCTACCCCAACTTTATCTTTATTTATCTTTATTTGATTTGTATACCGCCCTACTCCCGAAGGACTCAGGGCGGTGAACAGCCAAACAGTAAAATACATAAATACAAAATTTAAAAACAGGATAAAATCAAATTAGACAATTTGGCCCAGATAGATTAAAACACCCCAATCATTTAAAAAACAGATTAAAATTTGCATATTAAAAAGAAAAGAGGGAAAGGATTAGGCCAGGCCCACCTGGTGGAATAAAAAGGTTTTAAGAGCACGGCGGAAGGTGCGCAAATCCGGGATCCTCCGTATCTCCGGGGGGAGCTCGTTCCAGATAGTAGGTGCCCCCACAGAGAAGGTCCTCCCCCTAGGGGCCGCCAGTCGACATTGTTTGGCTGACGGCACCCGGAGGAGCCCCTCTCTATGAGAGCGTACCGGCCGGTGGGAGGCTGTTTGTGGTAGTAGGGGGTCCCGTAGGTAACCAGGTCCTAAGCCATGGAGCGCTCTAAAGGTGATAACCAAAACCTTGAAGCGCACCCGGAAGACCACCGGGAGCCAGTGCAGCTCGTGCAGGAGAGGTGTTACATGGGAACACCATGTCGCTCCCATTACCACCCGCGCAGCCGCATTCTGCCTCCTTTACCAGCCAATGAGCAGAATATCTTTCCTGCCATTATTTATTTATTTTTTTAACACAGTCATGACATTGTTTGCTTTTGGGAGGGTATACTGTATTTTTCGGAGTATAAGATGCACCTTCCCCCCCCCCCCCCACCAAAAGAGGGTGAAAATCTGGATGCATCTTATACTCCGAATGCAGCCCCGCCCAGCTTCTCAAACGGAGGTTTCAGAGGTGCGAAAAAGCATCAGAAATGAAGTTTCAGAAAAGAAGCCGCCAAACAGAGCTTCAGAGGCTTTTTTTTTTTTTTTCCCTGAAGCTCTGTTTCGGAGGCTTTCAGGGGCAGGAAAAAAAGTTTTTTCTGAAACGGGGTTTCAGAAGTTTCAAAGACAGAAAAAAAAGCAAAAAAAAGCAAGGCACAGAGTTCACAACCAAGGAACCTGTTGCTAAAATTCACCTCTGGGAACAGCTGACTGGGGGTATTCCGGGAGGCCAATCCACCTGCCAATCAGCTTTTTTCTTATTTTCCTCCCCAAAAACTAAGGTGCGTCTTATACTACAGTGTGTCTTATACTCCGAAAAATACGATACTTTTACTTGTAAATTTTTCTTCAAGGTAATCCATCCATCCATCCCTCCCTCTGCTTTATTTGTATAAATAAGGGGTCCCCAACAGTAGTGAAATTCAATTTTTTTTACTACCGGTTCTGTGGGCATAGCTTGGTGGGTGTGGTATGGCTTGGTAGGCGTGGCAGGGGAAGGATACTGCAAAATCCCCATTCCCTCCCCACTCCTGGGGGAAAGGTATTGCAAAATCTCCATTCCCACCCCTCTCCAGGGGAAGGATAATGCAAAATCTCCATTCCCACCCCACTCTGGGGCCAGCCAGAGGTGGTGTTTGCTGGTTCTCCGAACTACTCAAAATTTCCGCTACCGGTTCTCCAAAACCTGTCAGAACCTGCTGGATCTCACCCCTGGTCCCCAACCGGAGGACCGGAGACCACTACTGGGTCATGGCCTATTGGCCACTGGGCCGTGTGAGTAGCCCCACTTGCGACAGCGTCGCTGCGAGCATCACGGACGCTAGCAGCCCCACTCGCATGGGTGATCACGGCCCCACTTGCATGGGCACTTGCAGTCCATTCACGTGAGCATCGCTGTGGTGTGGGCACTTGTGGCCCACTCACGCAAGGGTCTTTGTGGATGCTCATGTCCCCACTTGCACGACCAACAGGAGCACCCACATGCGCCTGTCCGTCCCACAAAACTATCCCCTTTCCCCACTCCCCCCACTTTGGACCGCCAACCAGGAACTCTGGTTGGTGTCAAGCCTGAAATTGAGTGGGGTGCTGGGGAACTCTGGTATAAATAACTCAAGGTGGCAAACATACCTCTTTCCTCCTCCTATTTTCCCTACAACAACAGCCCTGTGAGGTGGGTTGGGCTGAGAAAGAGTGATTAGCCCAAAGTCACCCATCCGGCTGTCATACCGAAGGTGAGACTAGAATTCACAGTTCCCCGGCAATTGGCCCAAAGGCACCCAGTCAGTTTTCATGCGAAGGCAAGAATACACTTCAACACAACCTGGTGATTAGCTCAAAGTCATCCAGCCAGCTTTCATGCCTGCGGCAGAACTAGAACTCGCAGACTCCTGGTAACTGGCCCAAAGCCACCCAGCTAGCTTTCATACCTAAGGTGGGACCAGAACTCAGTCTCCTGGCTGGATTGGCCCAAAGTCACCCAGACAGCTTTTGTGTCTAAGGTGGGACTAGAACTCACAGGCACCAGGCTTCTTGCTGGTGAGTTCATACCATGCATCACTCCCCAGCACCTCTATAAAGAAATAATACTTGCCTTGCCCAGTTTGCCAGAAGCCAGTCTGGTCCTGTCGTGCCACTTCTGTAAGGTGTTGTTTCTGTAGACCCGAAACTCAGCAAACCTCTTGGACGCGAATTCGGGGTAGTCCTCCATCTCCAGCTTCCGTTTGGGTGGCCTCTGCACAACCCTCTTCTCTTCCTCAGCTTCATCGCTGCCACTTGAGATCTCTTCATCGCTGACAATAAAGATGGTGGCACAATTAGCCTACAGAGCTGTCCGAGCATCTCCCGATAGCTTTCTTTCTTTAGTACGGCTTTATCACTAAACCTGGTTAGCAACGGGCAACCTAAAGGCAAAGCTGTCAAGCTGAACCAAGGGATGGAAACTAACCAAGGAGAGAAGCAACATGGTTTTTTTTCAAGAGGCAACTGGACTTTCTTTCCTTGAAGACGTTTTGCTTCTCATCCAAGTAGCTTCTTCAGCTCTTCAACCGTTCTTCATATAAAGAATGGGTGCTGGAATTGGGTATGTCTAGTTTAGAAGGACTAGGGGCGACATGATAGCAGTCTTCCAATATCTCAGGGGCTGCCACAAAGAAGAGGGGGGTCAATTTATTTTCCAAAGCACTTAAAGGCAGGACAAGAAGCAATGGATGGAAACTAATCAAGGAGAGAATCAACTTAGAACTAAGGAGGAATTTCCTGATAGTGAGGACAATTAACCAATGGAACAACTTGCCTCCAGATGTTATGAATGCTCCGACACTGGAAGTTTTTAAGAAGAGACTGGACAACCATTTGTCGGAAATGATATAGGTACGTGATGGCGAACCTATGGCACGCGTGCCAGAGGTGGCACGCAGTGCCCTTTCTGATGGCACGTGAGCCGTTGCCCCAGCTCAGCTCCACCGTGCATGCGCACGAGCCTCCTGCCGGTCAGCTGATTTTCGGGTCTCTGCTGCGCCTGCGCTGGGGGGGGAGGGGGAAGCATGCAGGAGATGAGTGTGCACGGGGTCTCACTTACATGCATGGGGTCGCGCACGTATGTACGGGGGTGGGGTCACACGGGGTGTCGTGTGTGCATGCGCAGGGGGCAGGGGTCCCGCGAGGGGGTCGTGCATGCATGCACGGTGGTGGTGGGAGCACGGGGGGGGTCACACGTGCATGCGTAAGTGGCCGGGGCCCGCGGTGAGGTGGTTGCACACGCATTGCATAATGGGTTCATGCGTGCAACGACACAAAGGTTAGCCAACACTGATATAGGTAGTCCTAGACTTAGGACCACAACGGAGGCCCAAATTTCTGTTGCTACGTGAGACAGTTGTTAAGTGAATTTTGCTCCATTTTACGACCTTTCTTGCCACGGCCGTTAAGTGAATCACTGCAGTTGTTAAGTGAATCTGGTTTCCCCATCAACTTTGCTTGTCAAAAGGGGATCATGCGACCCTGGGACACTGCAACCGTCATAAATACGAATCCGTTGTCAAGTGTCTGAATTTTGGTCAAATGCTGCTTATGGTCGTTAAGTGTGAAAAATGGGTCATACCTCCCTTGTTTCAGTGCTGTCGTGACTTTGAACAGTCATTAAATGAAGTGTTGTTAAGTCGAGGACTTACCTGTATAGAGTTTCCTGCCTGAGCAAGGGGTCACATTCGAAGACCTCCAAGGTCCCTTCCAACTCCGTTAGTCTGTTAAAGCAGCGGATTTATCCTTTGCTGCTTCATATCATCTTGGCCTTCAATGGTATACTGCCCCTGAATATGGCATTTCCATTTAGCCTTATGGTCAACAGAGGCTGATTGCATTTCTCTCCCCCCCCCCCTTATGAATAGCTAATCCCCCGTTAAAGCCATGTAATCACACAGGCAGATAATACCCTATGAAACGGGAACAAGCCTTTCGACAGCTCTGAACCTTATCCCTGGATAAGCCTTAGGCCTAATGCAAAGGGGAGAATGGAAATGTATCTATATAAGGGACGCGGTGGCTCAGTGGCTAAGACACTGAACTTGTAGATCAAAAGGTCGGCAGTTCAGCGGTTCGAATCCCTAGTGCCGCGTAACGGGGTGAGCTCCCGTGACTTGTCCCAGATTCTCCCAACCTAGCAGTTCGAAAGCACGTTAAAAAATGCAAGTAGAAAAAATAGGGACCACCTTTGGTGGGAAGGAAACAGCGTTCCGTGCACCTTTGGCGTTGAGTCATGCCGGCCACATGACCACGGAGACGTCTTTGGACAGCGCTGGCTCTTCGGCTTTGAAACGGAGATGAGCACCGCCCCCTAGAGTCGGGAACGACTAGCACATACGTGCAAGGGGAACCTTTACTTTTATATATAACTGGGCAAGCGAGGTATTATTTCAGAAGCCTCATTGTAGTCTTCCAGTGCCTTCCCACCCCTAAATCAAGACATTGCTGTTGCCAGATTTTTTCAGAATTGGCTCCTTTTCGGCCTCAATCAATAAGGCCACTCATGACCAGGTTTCTAAGTTTAAATCACAGGTGGGGGGCCACTATGGCAATTTTACAACCTGCGGACATCAACTCCCAAGAATTCCTTACACGAAATTAAATTTCAATTTCTCTTAAATTAGCTTAAATGAGACTCTAGAAAGAGTGCAGAGGAGAGCAACCAGGATGATTAGGGGACGGGAGGCTAAAACGTATGATGAATGGTTGCAAGAACTCGGCATGTCTAGTCTAGTGAAGGAAAAGGGGAAACATGATAGCAGTCTTCCAATATTTGAGGGGCTGCCACAGAGAGGAATAAGGGGTCAAGCTATTCTCCAAAGCACCTGAAGGCTAGATAAGGAATAATGGATGGAAACGGATCAAGGAGAGATTCAACCTGGAAATAAAGAGGAATTTTCTGACACTGAGAGCAATCAACTATTGGTTGCCTTCAGAAGTTGTGGGAGCTTCATCACTGGAGGCTTTCAAGAAGAGAACTGGACTGCCATCTGTCAGAAATGATGTAGGGTCTCCTGCTTGGGCGGGGGGTTGGACTAGATGACCTACAAGGTCCCTTCCAACTCTGTTAATCTGTTCACTTGCCTGTAGCTTCGGGCCACCAGATGCTGAACATGCCTAAGTCAATGGGGAATCCAAATTCACTTAACAACCGTGTTACTAAATTAGCAGCTGCGGCAATTCACTTAACAACGTTGGCAAGAAAGGCCGTACAGTGTGGCAAAGTTCACTTAATGACCGTCTCACTTAGCAACATAAATTTTTGGCTCAATTGCGATTGCAAGTTGGGTTCAAGGGATGACCCCCATCTCATTTTTTCCTGCCCTCCGCCCCGATGTTGGAAAGGTGTTTTGTGGCCTTTGCCCGCCCGTTGCTTGGCCACCGCCATCGGTATCTTTTTTTACCTCTCCTCTTTCTTTTGTCCTGTTACCAAATGTCTGGTCCCCGAGTTCTGGTGCCACAGCTCATCCTGAAGATCCACCAGGCTTCTCAGCAAAGCCTTTAACGCTTTGTAACCTGCGGAGCAAAACGAGAAAGTGCGTTAAGATGACTCTGCGAGAAATGTTACCCACTTGATAGGAGAAGAGGTTGTTGAGAACCTGACAGGTTGGGATATTGCTCAGAGGAAGACTTCTCCACCCCTGAAAGCCTGTAGAGATTCTCTATACATTTCTTTAACTTTCTCTTAACGCAGATAAGAAAACGTATTTTTCCTTTATATATAATGCTTAGGTAATTCCTAAAGTTTGTAAAATATTATCCAAAGTATATTTGAGCAGTTCAGATTCTTGCAGAGACCGTTAACATGCAATTAACCTACAGTCACTTGAACTATCTTGTTTCCTGATTTTTTGCACCTAACCAGGTTTAATTATGGTCCCATAAGTCAAGACTACCTGTTGTTCATCATAGACTACCTGTACATGTTTCTTATCTGGACTGCCTCGCAAAGCTGACAACCTATTCAGAAGAATTCTGGAATGGCCAATTGTCGTAAAGGAAGTTGACAGAGAATGAAGAGAGAAAGAAAAGACAAAAAGCTGCCTTCCGCTAAATTAGATCACTAGTCTCATAGTTCCATACCGCAGGTAGCTCCCGAAACACTTATGAAGAGCTCGTGCCTCAAGCTATTAAACTGGAACCAAAATTATTAAGCTGGTTTGAAAGAGGAGTCAAAGAAGCCATCTATGTCAAAATTGAGCAGCCCTCTCTCGACAGAGGGGGACTGTAAGACATCATCTATCTCCAGTCAACAGGGTCCTTTCAGCAGTTCCAAGAAGGTTCCACACCCATTTGCACCACTCAGGTGACTCTGATGCCACAGACAAACCTCCAGGTGGCCTCCACAACTATCTAAAAGGATGCAAATGACCAGCAGTCTGCAAGGAGTATCGAATCCTTCCGTTCCCCACCATCCAGTCAGAGCTGAAGAAGCTTCTTGGATGGAGAAGCAAAACGTCTTCAAAAAACAACAACAAATTCCAGTTGCCTCTTGAGAAAAAACACCTTTGGGACAACCATGACCGGGATGACTTGAGAATCTCCATAAACATATTAAACTGGAACAACATTTCTTAAACTTTCCAACTTTAAGCTGTTTGGACTTCAACTCCCAGAAGTCTCTAGCCAGCTGGAGACTTCTGGGAGTTGAAGTCCACATAGCTCAAGTTGCCAAGGCTGAGAAACACTGAATAGAGACAATGAGATCCAATGAAGGGCTTCCTATATCTGAGAAACATGCAATCTTGATGAATTATTAGTGGAAGGTTTGCAAAGCCTAAGAAACGACTTTGAGCCATCAGTTCTGACAGGAGATTCTGGAGGTGGAAGGTATGGCCTTCTCCATGCAAAGAAATACTATTTCCCAAATTAGGGCCTCCTCCATACCGCCATTAGGGGAAATGGATAGACTTGTCTGTTTATATTTAAATCTAGAAGCCACATTTCTGGATTAGCGGTAAGAAAATAGCCCAGAACACATTTCCCATTTATCCTGTGCCTGCATGCCTCCCTCCCTCTTATTTTTTTAATTTTTTTTAATCTTATTTTAATACAAACATTTCATCTTTCATTAATCAGTGTGTCGTCTGGGTACAAAATCTTTTGTGCAATAACAATTAAAATTTACAGCCATGTTCATTATTTTATCTATTCTTAAATTAATACTAATACATAGCATACCTAGCATTATGACAATCCTCAACTTATTTAACTTTGTTAATACATTTTCCATATTTCACTCCTCTACTTTTATTTCTAATTTTCATCATCTTTATTCTCTAACCATTGATAAAAAACCTGCCATATATTATAACAGTATAGTCAAGGCTATGGTTTTCCCAGTTGCAATGGATGGCTGTGAAAGTTGGACCATAAGAAAGGCTGAGCGCCAAAGAATTGAGGCCTATGAACTTTGGTGCTGGAGAAGACTCCTGTGAGTCCCCTTGGACTGCAAGGCGATCCAACCGGTCAGTCCTAGAGGAGATCAACCCTGGCTGCTCTTTAGAAGGCCAGATCCTGTAGATGAAACTCAAATACTTTGGCCACCTAATGAGAAGGAAGGACTCCCTGGAGAAGAGCCTCATGCTGGGAAAGATGGAGGGCAAAAGAAGAATGGGACGACAGAGAATGAGGTGGCTGGATGGAGTCACTGAAGCACTAGGCGTGAGATTAAATGGACTCCAGAGGATGGTAGAGGACAGGAAGGCCTGGAAGAACATTATCCATGGGGTTGCGACGGGTCGACACGACTTTGCAACTAACAACACCACTATAATAGTCAGATTCTTCCTTTTCTTCTACTAATTGCTTGTGTTAATCTATTCATTTCTGCACATTCTAGTATCCAGCCTGTCTCCCTCTTGCCAGCTTTAGCAAGTCGAAAAGAGCCGGCCCATTCATTCCGAACAGTGGTTTTAGCCAGCGACAAGAAGGCCACAAAAGGAGGCATCATATCACCGTGCCGGAGGAATGGCAGGCAAGCTCTCCAGAGGAACAAAGCCGAGATAAAAGTGGGGGGAATTATTTTTGCCATCAAGCACATTACATATTTATTCCTGAATGGTGAAGGCACTGGAGATGTATTAAAAGGGGGAGAGGGAGGGAGGGGAGGCATCCCTGCCGCTGACAACTGGCACACGCAGAGAGACGGCAACATATGTATTACTTCTGCTCTGGATGCCAGTTTCTGAAAGGGCTAAGAGAGAGGGACCGAGTTGCCGTATTACCCCTACTATCATCTCTGTTCATTGTGGGCTATGGGCCTACAGACTGGGAGGTTGGGGAAATTGTCATTTTATTAGACGAGCAAACAAAGATGATTAAGGGACTGGAGCTAAAACATATAAAGAACGTCTACAGAGATTCATCCAGATCATGGTTGTCCCAAAGGTGCTTTTTTTCCCCCCAAGAGGCAACTGGACTTTCTGGGTTTTTCTTTGAAGACGTTTATTTATTTTATTTATTTAGTTCAATTTATATGCCGCCTTTCTCCAGAGACTCAGGGTGGACGTTTCGCTTCTCATCCCAGAAGCTTCTTCAGCTCTGACTGGAATCCTTCCATTCCCCACCATCCAGTCAGAGCTGAAGAAGCTGCTTGGATGAGAAGCGAAACGTCTTCAAAGAAAAATCAGAAAATCCAGTTGCCTCTTGGGGGAAAAAAAGCACCATTGGGTTTTTACTGGTAAAGTTTTCTTCAAGCTGATCCTATTCATCCACCCATTCCTCTGCTTTATTTGTATAAATCAGGGGTCCCAACCTGTGGGTCGCGGATCACCACTGGGCCACAGCCTATTGGCCATCGGGCTGCGTGAGAAGCTCCACTCGCGACAGCGTCACCGCAAGAAAGCATCACAGGCACTCACGGCCCCACTCCTCCAAGAAGCTTCTTCAGCTCTTCAACCGTTCTTCATATAAAGAACGGTTTGCTGGAATTGGGTATGTCTAGTTTAGAAGGATTGGGGGTGACATGATAGCAGTGTTCCAAAATCTCAGGGGCTGCCTCAAAGAAGAGGGAGTCAAACTATTCTCCAAAGCACCTGAGGGTAGGACAAGAAACGACGGGTGGAAACTAATCAAGGAGAGAAGCAACCTAGAACTGAGGAGAAATTTCCTGACAGAACAATTAATCAGTGGAACGACTTGCCTCCAGAAGTTGTGGATGGTCCAACACTGGAAGCTTTTAACAAGAGATTGGACAACCGTTTGTCTGAAATGATATAGGGCAGTGATGGCTAACCTTTTTGCAGTCGTGTGCCAAAAACAGGGGGAGTGCGGGGGGGGGGGGTGTCGCACCCTCGTGTGCCCACATCCATAATTCAATGCCCCCCAGTGCCCCCCCCCCGCATGCATGCGTGACCCCCGCCCACATGTACGTGCAACCCCACTGCGCTTTTGGCACACGATGGCAAAAAGGCTACCGGTCGGCCAGGTAGACCCATTTTTCGCCCTCCTCAAGCTCCAGAGGCTTTCTTGGAGTCTGGGGAGGGGGAAAATGGGCTTCCCCCTCCCCCTGGAGGCTGGAAACGGCTTGTTTCCCGACTTCCAGTGGGCCCGGAAGGCCTGAAAATCAGCTGGCCGGTGCACACTTGAATGCTGGAGCTGAGCTAGGGTAATGCTCGCGTGCCCACAGATATGGCTCTGCATGCCACCTGCGGCACGCGTGCCATAGGTTCGCCAACACGGATATAAGGTTTCCTGCCTGAACACAAAGTTAGACTAGAACAGGGGTGTCAAACTGAAGGTCTGCAGGCTGGTTCCAGCTCTCAAAGTGGTTAGATCTGGCCTGTGGGGCTGCCATGGAAACAGCAAAAGATCGGCCCCCGGCCCCAGTCCAGGCCAGCTGAGTGCTGACCTACAACTTGGTGGCGGCCATCCAGGCTAGAACACAGTCAGATCCACGGGGGCCCCCTGGAACCAGCAAGGGGCTGCCCCCACCTCGCCCCCTAGGTGCGTGCTGGAGATAATGGATCCCCCAGGCCTGCTCGGGCCACCACAGGCACCCCGCCCCGACATGAGTGACATCGAGCTGGCCATGCTCACCCTGGCCACACCCACGCAGTCTGCTGTGACTACCCGGCCACGCGGACCCGGCCTCCAGAGGTCAACCACAATCCTGATGTGGCCCTCAATGAATTCGAGGTTGACACCCCTGGACTAGAAGACCTCCAAGGTCCCTTCCCACTCTGTTATTCTATTCTGTATTAATGTCACGGGAGAATTGCGTGCTAAGAATAGCAGTTCCCCCAGTTTCAAATTATTTCTCTTGCACAGTATTTCTCTTGCAAGGGACAATAACCCTTGCACCACAGTTATTTAAGGATAAGTGTGGATGTCAAGAGGAAGTCTAACCTAAAGCAGCAGAAGAATTAATGGAGGAGGGACGAAGGCAGCCGAGATTCATCAATTCAGAATGCAGCCTCGATGCCACACCGACTGCCAAAGGCAACCAAACCGGCCCTCTTTCTGTTATCTCTGCCCGTTGACAGGACATTTTTATTCAATTTTCAAAAGCCCATCTAAGCCTGATGAGTTCTATCAATCGGGGCGAGTCCCGCTGTTTAATTTTACTGCTAGGCCTTTTATTCCCAGGTTTCCATCTCTTGCATTTTCAAGGTTTTGTTTATCCTATTGCCTCTTTTATTAAAGACCCTGAGCACCGCATTTAGCCCTCAGTCTTTTCGCTGGTGAGATCTCAAGGCGGCCAACAATACTGGAAGGAAGGAAGGAAGGAAGGAAGGAAGGAAGGAAGGAAGGAAGGAAGGAAGGAAGGAAGGAAGGAAGGAAGGAAGGAAGGAAGGAAGGAGGAAAGAAGGAGAGAAAAAAAGGAAGGAAGGAAGGAGAAAAGAAAGAGAAAGAAAAAGAAAGAAAGAAAAGGAAAGGAAAGAAAGAAAAAGGAAGGAAGGAAGGAAAAAAGGAAGGAAAGAAAGACAGGAAGACAGACAGAATGAATGAAGGTACTGGAATTGGATCACAGCAAACCAAGGAGTGGAGTTTCCACTTGACCACAAAGCTCAGCAAGTAACTTGTACCGTCCTTGCTGAGCCTGCTGAGACGGAGCAGAAGCCTTCCCATTTTAGGGAGGGAACGATTAAAAAAAAAGGGAAGTCTTGTCGTGAGGACGTTCCAGCGTGCACCTTACGTTTCTGGTAAAACACAGCAGTAGTGAAATCCAATTTTTTTTTACTACCGGTTCTATGGGCGTGGCTTGGTGGGCGTGGCAGGGGAAGGATACTGCAAAATCTCCATTCCCTCCCCACTCTGGGGCCAGCCAGAGGTGGTATTTGCCGGTCCCCCGAACTAATCAAAATTTCCACTACTGGTTCTACGAACTTTTCAAAATTTCCACTACCGGTTCTCCAGAACCTATCAGAACCTGCTGGATTTCACCCCTGAAACACAGTGATATTGTTCCTTCCTGATGGGAAACCTGAGGGGGGGGAAGGAGAGAGAGAAAATAGAGACAGTCCTTGACTTACAACAGTTCATTTATAATGACTGTTCAAAGTTAACAGCAGCACTGAAAAAAAGGGACTTGTGTGATTTTCATACTTACGACCGTTGCAGCATCCCCGTGGTCACGTGATCAAACTTTGGACGCTTGGTAGCTGTTTCATATTTACGACGGTGGCAGTGTCCTGGGGTTCCTGCGAGATCCCCTTTTGCGATCTTTTGACAGGCAAAGGCAATGGGGAAGCCAGGTTCACTTAACAATCGTGTTACTAACTTTAACAACTGTGGCAAAAAAAGGATGTAAAATGTGGCAAAATTCACTTAATGACTGTCTCACTTAGCAACTGCCTCACTTAGCAACAGAAATTTTGGGCTCCATCGTGGTCGTAATTCGAGGACTACCTGTTACCTCCAAGGAGGGGCATTTCATGGTGTTCCAACTCCAGCATGGAGGGTGATATATCTGAGAGGGTTTCTAACGTTTGTAAATCTCCTCCTCACACACATCCTATAAATACTAGCAGGCCCCTAGTAAGTCATAAGGAGTACATACATGTAAGCTGTACATACCTAACTAGACTACTTGGACAGGGGGGAAAGTATCTTGCTTTTAGACGAAAGTAAAGGTAAAGGTTCCCCTCACACATATGTGATAGTCGTTCCCACCTCTAAGGGGCGGTGCTCATCTCCGTTTCAAAGCCGAAGAGCCAGCGCTGTCCGAAGACGTCTCCGTGGTCATGTGGCTGGCACGACTCAACGCCAAAGGCGCCCGGAACGCTGTTCCCTTCCCACCAAAGGTGGTCCCTATTTTTCTACTTGCATTTTTTACATGCTTTCGAACTGCTAGGTTGGCAGAAGCTGCGACAAGTCACGGGAGCTCACCCCGTTACACGGCACTAGGGATTCGAACTGCTGAACTGCCAACCTTTTGATCGACATGCTTAGCATCTTAGACAACGAGCCACCGCGTGGCTTTTCGACTACAATTGAGGAAATATCACAAATGTGGATAAAGGTCCTTTCAGATCTTCCCTTCGGAACAAGTTACTGAGGCCCAAAACACCTGCCCTTCCTTGCTAACTGATTTGAACATTCAAGAGAAAAACAGGGAGCACAAGTAGTCCTCGACTTACAACCACAATTGAGCCCCAAATTTCTGTTGCTAACCGAGACATTTGTTAGGTGAATTTTAACCCCCCTCCCCCAATTTTACGACCTTTCTTGCCACAGCAGATAATCGAATCACTGCGGTTGTTAAGTTAGTAACACAGTTGTTAAGTGAATCTGGCTTCCCCGTTGACTCTTGCTTGTCAGAAGAGGGCAAAAGGGGGATCGCGTGACCCCCGCGGGAGACTGCAACCGTCATAAATACGAGTCAGTTGCCAAGCTTCTGGATTTTGATCATGCGACTGCTGCAACAGTACTATGTGCGAAAAAAACAGTCATAAGTCGCTTTTTTCAGTGCCACTGTTAACTTCGGTCACTAAATGGGTTTGGAGGAGCATATAACAACCGTGACCAGGGGAGCATTTGCCCAGGTTCGCCTGGTGCACCCATATTTGGACCGTGATGCCCTATGCACAGTCACTCATGCGTTAGTCACCTCCCGGATTGACTACTGCAATGCTCTCTATCTGGGGCTGCCCTTGAACACCACTCGGAGGCTTCAGCTGGTGCAGAATTCGGCCGCACGGGTTGTAATGAGAGGATCCCGATACTCCCATGTTACACCTCTCCTGCGCGACTTGCATTGGTTGCTGGTTGCCCTCCGGGTGAAATTCAAGGTGCTGGTGTTAACCTATAAAGCCCTTCATGGCTTAGGCCCAGGATATCTGTCGGACCACCTGCAACCAGCATCGACTTCCCATCGCCTGGTGCGTTCCCACAGAGAGGGCCTACTCAGGGTGCCGTCGGCTAGACAATGTCAGCTGGCGACCCCGAGGGGTGGAGCCTTCTCTGTGGCCGCGCCCACCCTTTGGAATCAACTTCCGGTGGGTCTTCGGCTGGCCCCCGACCTTCGTACCTTCCGCCGCGAGCTTAAGACCTGGCTGTTTAAACGCCCTAGCCAGGACTAATGAGGTCCACTGTTTTAAATTGGGTTTTAGTCTGTTTTAATTTGTATTTATTGGGATTGTTTCGTTGATGTAAGCCGCCCTGCGTCCTTTGGAGAGAGGGCGGCATATAAATCCAATGAATAATAATAATAATAATAATAATAATAATAATAATAATAATAATAAGAAGAAGAAGAAGAAGAAGAAGAAGAAGAAGAAGAAGAAGAAGAAGAAGAAGAAGAAGAAGAAGAAGAAGAAGAAGAAGAAGAAGAAGAAGAAGAAGAAGAAGAAGAAGAAGAAGAAGAAGAAGAAGAAGAAGAAGATGGAGAAGAAGAAGAAGATAAAGCAGCAAGAAAAAATCACAAAGTACCGGGACTTGCAAATTGAAGTTGAGCGACTGTGGAAAAAGAAATCGTGTGTTGTCCCGATTGTAATTGGAGCCCTTGGAGCAATACCCAAAGGGCTACCCTGCTATTTAGAAATTCTAAATTTGCCGGACTTGAACATTTTGACTCTACAAAAAACCACCTTACTCGGAACAGCTTACATCCTCCGACGATACCTTAACAGTTCCTAGGTCCTTGGTTAGGACTCGAGCTGCTGAGCTATTAACCAGCCTCAAAGGCTGTGAATCTCACTAAAGATTAACCAATAAATAATAATAATAATAATAATAATAATAATAATAATAATAATAATAATAAAAATAATAAAAATAAATAAATAAATGAACTGAGGTAAAGCGAGGACCACCTGTATCCTTTCAAAGGGAGCCTTCTCCTTCACCAACTGCTCCAGAAACAAGTTAAAACATAGGTCAAACACAATGCCCAATACGTTGGCCCAAGAACAATACTCCTCATTCAAACCCCAAGCCAGCCCCCTCCCCACTTTACCCGCCTCTCTCTCTCTCTCTCTCTCTCTCTCTCTCTCTTCCTCCCCCCCCCGTCATCCCTGACAATTAATCCCCCAAGAAACACGTTTGATTAAATCTTTTCAAGCAAATCCTTTGCTTTGCTTTTGTTAGTTCACTTCTTGTCAACATCTATTAAAATATGCCTTTAATTCTCCCACAATCTTAAAAAACACTGATTCCACTGTCTTCAACTTTAATCAACTGTATGGCCGGCATTTTTCATTTCATAATAATGCGCTGCTTGGAATTCAAGAGGCGAGCTCCACATCAATCATTCCGCGAGAATTTTTCCACTGCAATAAATATGCAAATGAGCAAAAGCCAGTCAGTCGTATTTCAGGCCCGACTTGCTAGTGTTTTTTTAAAAAAAAAAAAAAAGACACAAATTTATTAATTGCCGTTGGCCAGCGGAATCCTATTACTTTGGGCATTGATTACAAAGCTGTGTGAGTGATTATCGTGCAACTCACGGACCATCCAGGCATGAGGAAAAATTATTAAAGCAAAGGAGAGATTATCAACTCGGAATAACAATAAGCTGTAACATTTTAAGGCCCCTAACTTCGGCGACTGAGAAAATTATGCCACTGCTTTAAAACATCGCCATTCCCAGAGATTTTTGCACCTTGTTCCTTTCCTGTGGCCGATCATCTTTCGGCTTTATGTCAAAAACAAGAAAAAGTCCTCAGTGCTTTCCTCTGCCTTTGTATTGGCCACCACAAGGGAACTAGAATGAAAAGAAAATTATTGTGTTTTCCTGAAGTTTTTTGATGAACTCCAGGGAGAAGAAGAAGAAAGAAAAGGCCACTGATGTTCAAGGGATGTATATTTCTGCTTCTAAATATAGGTTTAGAAATATAGGTTTCTAAATATAGGTCGGGCCCTAAAAAACTAAATTATGGGCCAAATTTATTAATTATTTTAAATCTGTTTTTAATTGTAATGTTATGTATAAATGTTTTTATTTTGGCTGTTCACCACCCTGAGTCTGAAAGGAGAAGGGCGGTATAGAAGTTTGAATAATAAATAATAAATAAATAGGTTGTCTTCGACTTACGACCCAAATTTTGCTGTTAAGTGAGATATTTGTTAAGGGAGTTTTGCCCAGCAATGAAATCCGGCCGGATCCGGTTCGTGTGAGCCGGTAGGGCCGGTGGTGGGAAGCTCCGCCTACCGACTGGGATGTTATTGTCCCGTTTTTTGACCCTCTGCGCATGCACAGAAGAGGCGTGCACGCTCACATTTCTAATCCGGTAGCAAAGGTAAGTGCATTTTATCTCTGGTTTTGCCACATTTTACCACCTCTCTTGCCTGAGTTGTTTAAGTGAATCGCTGCAGTTGTTAAATTAGTAACTCGGTTCTGGCTTCCTCACTGAAGGTCGCAAAAGGGGACCACATGACCCTGGGTATGACTGAAGCGGTCATAAGTATGAGTCAGTTGCCGAGCATCTGAATTTTGATCACGTGACCATGGGGGGGGGGGTTTGCTGCAAAAGTCGTAACTGTGGAAAAACAGTCCTATGTCACATTTTTCAATGCTGTTGTAAATTTGAACGGTCACTAAATGAACTGTTGTAAGTCAAGGACTACCCGTAAAGGTTTCCATGACAGTAACAAGCACTTTTTGAAAGCTCCTTTCCCCCCCCCCTCCAAAAACTGCTTCAAATTTCTAGGCACCAATGTAAAATAAAAAGAACAAGACATGCTCAACAATAGCAAAAGACCAGAATTTTCTCTTTTTAGATCGATGCTTTATATGGTTTGAAGTTTCTCTCTTGAACAATATTGTCATTTTTTGACAGTATGTGATCTTAGGCCGGATTCTCCTTGCTCAGGGGGCTTTCTTCCCATCTACCACATTTGTTAAACAAAAATGAAGTATATTATTACAACAGATTGCCTGGGTTAATGATAAAAAGTCCAGATTAAGGAAATAAATAGGTAATCTTTAAAAAAATCTATGCTTAGGTATGCTTATTGTTATATTATGATGACCCTGGTCTTGCTGGTAGGATAAAATGTGTAGACACAGTGAAATTTGAAACAAAACCATGCATTAAATAAAACCTCGACACCGTAACTACTGGGTTAACATTCTTTGCCCATTGTGTTCTGTCACAGAGTTAGAATAAGCTACAAACAAACCCCGTTTCCCCATTTCCTCAGTAATCAATATATCCCTAGGAATTTCTCTACCGTGGTGACCATGTGCTGATTCTTTATGTTGTGTAGGAATGTTTTACCACCAGTTTTATAGTGAGACCACATGTGGCCATATTAAACCTTTTCTCCATCTCATGTTAGAGTAGAGTAGAGTAGAGTAGAGTAGAGTAGAGTAGAGTAGAGTAGAGTAGAGTAGAGTAGAGTAGGGTAGGGTAGGTAGGGTAGGGTAGGGTAGGGTAGGGTAGGGTAGGGTAGGGTAGGGTAGAATAGAATAGAATAGAATAGAATAGAATAGAATAGAATAGAATAGAATAGAATAGAATAGAATAGAATAGAATAGAATAGAATAGAATAGAATAGAATAGAATTTTTTATTGGCCAAGTGTGATTGGACACACAAGGAATTTTGTCTTTGGTGTATATGCTCTGAGTGTACATAAGGAGAATAAAATACATTCATCAAGAATAAAAAGATACAACACTTAGTGATAGTCAAGGTTACTATCAAATCGTACTATCAAACAAGTAAAAACAATATTAATTGAAAGGTACACGCACGTGGTTATAGTAATAAGTGGGAAGAGATAGATACTAGTAAGGAAGAGAAGAAGAATAGTAATACAGTCTTAGTAAATTATTTGACAGTGTTGTGGGAATTAGTTGTTAAGCAGATGACATGGGGAAAAAACCTGTCCTTCTGTCTAGTTGTTTTGGTGTGCAGTGCTCTATAGCATCGTTTTGAGGGTAGAAGTTGAAGGAATTTATGTCCAGGATGCGAGGGGTCTGTCGATATTTTCTCAGCCCTCTTTTTGACTCGTGCAGTATCCAGGTCCTCAATGGAAGGCAGGTTGGTAGCCATTGTTTCTTCTGCAGTTCTAATTATCCTCTGAAGTCTGTGTCTGTCTTGTTTCAATGCAGAGCCAAACCAGACAGTTATGGAGATGCAGATGACAGACTCAATGTTAACACTGAGATCCACAATGTTAGTCAAGGTGGAGAAGAGTAGGGGAAGATTCAAAATACAATACAAATTTCAGAGTAATGAAGCCAGTTTGGTCTAGTGGTGAAAGTACCAGGTTAGAATCCAGGAGACCGGTAGCAACCCACCACTGTTGTAAGTCGAGGCCTACCAATAAGGCAGGGGTGTCAAACTCGATTTCATTGAGGGCAGCATCAGGGTTGTGTTTGACCTCAGAGGACCGGGGGTCGTGGTGGGGGTGTGGCCATGGTGGGCGTTTGACACAGGCTCAAGATGCATTTTTTCCTTTTTTTTTATTCAAATCAGCTATGTGTTTCCCCGAAAATAAGACCCTGTCTTATATTTTTTTGAACCCCGAAATAAGCGCTTAGCCTTATTTTCAAGGTCTTATTAATTTGGGACGTGTGGAGCAAGACGGGGCTCCTCTTGCCGTCTTACCTGATTTCCAGCTCTGTCTCCCTAACTCTAACCAGAGGAAATGGCGGGGACCGGCTGTCCATGCAGTTAAATATTTTGGGGGAGGGCTTATTTTCGAGGGGAGCTTATTTTAGCACATGCGCTCAAAAGCCTATAGTACGGTGGACTAAAGCACTGTTATTAACAGATTAACATCTGCTGCCTGCAATTACTGCAAGTTCAAATCTCACCAGGCTCAAGGTTGACTCAGCCTTCCATCCTTTCAAAGGTAGGTTAAATGAGAACCCAGATTGTGGGGGCAATAAACTGACTTCGTCTAAATATGCAGAAGTATGAAGGCTATTGCTTAACGCATTGTAAGCCGCCCTGAGTCTCCGGAGAAGGGCGGCATATAAATTAAAGCAAAAAAAAAAAAGCCCGATTGGGCTTGTTATCCGGGGAGGTCTTATTTTTGGGGAAACAGGGTATTCCAGACAAAGGGAGATTTACTTTTTGGCATAAACAGTCTCAATTCCATAATGTAGAGATTAAGGACATGTAGAGTCTCCAGCCGTTTTTGGCTGGCAGAGGCACTGTGGGCCGGTCCTTTTGATATTTCCAGGCTTGTCCCGTGGGCCAGATCTAAGCAGCCGGTGTGCCGAATCTGGCCCGCGGGCCTTGAGTTTGACACCCCTGCTGTAAGGGGAAGAGCCTCGGTGGTGCAGCGGACTAAAGAGGCCTTACTGAGCCTCAGTGGTGCAGCGGACTAAAGTGCTGTTAAGTGCTAGCACTTAGCTGCCAGCTGCCTGCAATTAGTGCAAGTTCGAATCTCACTAGACTCAAGGTTGACTCAGCCTTCCATCCTTTCGAGGTAGGTAAATTGAGGACCCTGATTGTGGGGGCAATAAGCCAACTTTGTATAGAACAACACCGCTTGGGGGGGGGGCGAAAGCCTTAATAAGCAGGTATATACAAAAAAGTATGCAGGCTATTGCTATAATGCATTGTAAGCTGCCCTGAGTCTCCAGAGAAGGGCAGCATATAAATTGGACAAAGAAAGAAAGAAAGAAAGAAAGAAAGAAAGAAAGAAAGAAAGAAAGAAAGAAAGAAAGAAAGAAAGAAAGAAAGAAAGAAAGAAAGAAAGAAAGAAAGAAAGAAAGAAAGAAAGAAAGAAAGAAAGAGAACGACAGTTAATTTTGAGCCTCACATCATTCTAAGAAAAAAGAAGAAGCAACTTGAGAATTTGCAGGACAGTTGGAGAAAGCAGCAGATGACAGACGATGAGACAAAAGGAGACGGATGCTAGAAGCACTGATGCACTGATGATGTTACCTAATCGGGTAATGAAACGTCTGCAAGAAAAATAACCAACCTCGGAGAGCACCGAGGACCCTTCATCTCAACCCTGAGCTACAAATAATTCTCTTCTATCGCTTCGCTTAGAAACAGCTGCTTTTGCATTTTAGTACAGTACAAAAACTGCCGGTTCCCATTTGCATCAAGTACAAAAAAAAGAAGAAGCAAATATATGCAAATAGGCCCAAATAAGACAGGATGCTAATCTCCCATTTCCTTTAATGCAAGTTTTTAATTCCTCCAACCTTCGGAGTTCACAAAGCTGCGATCGGGGAGGGTGTCTGTGTTTCAAACAGACCCAGCTACACTTCCGATAGTGAAGACATGAACTTTTGCACTGCTTTTTTCTTTAAAAAAAAAAAAAAAAGGTCCTATTGAGAAATCTGACTGCCACCTCCCCAAATTAAAAGACAAAAATCCCCCAGCTGCCCTGCTGTTTCAATTCCCAGCGGGCGTCCGGCTATGGCCTGCATTGATACTGTCATTTCAAAACTCCAAGAGCCATTTCCCTCATCCTCTGCTCCCTCAGTACAAGATTAAATGATTTATATATTGTTTAAATAGCTAGGATTCCCAGCTGTTTCCCCAGCAGCATGACGTATGGGGCTTCCAGTCTGAGCACGGATTGAAACCCTACCCTCCGAAGATTAGCTATAAATAAAAATAAAAAGATTGGAACTGTAAATGGAGGAGGGGAGGGAGGGAGGGAGGAAGGAAAGAAAAGAATTTGTAATTAAGCGCTGTCAGGTCTTGCAAATTGACAGGATTATATTCTGTGCAGTTCAGAGAACCCCCAAATCCCACTCCTGGCTGGTAGTCCTCGACTTACAACAGTTCGTTTAGTGACCATTCAAAGTTGCAACGGCACTGAAAAAAAGTGAATTATTACGACCTTTGCAGCATCCCTATGATCATGTGATCAAAATTCAGATGCTTGGCAACTGGTTCATATTTATGACCGTTGCTATGTCCCAAGGTTATGTTGTAGAGATGGGAAAGCCTGGGGAAAAAAAACCCATAACAATTTGGGGAAAACCAGTCCCCCCCCCCAATTTTTCCGGGTTTTTTCCAGGCCTTCCCACGTGATCCTCTTTTATAACCTTTTGACAAGCACAGTTAATGTGGAAAGCAGATTCACTTAACAACTTACTAATTTATCAATTGCAGTGATTCCCTTAACAAGTGAGGCAAGAAAGGTTGCAAAAGGGGACAAAACTCACTTAACAAATGTGTCACTTAACAACAGAAAATTTTGGGCTCAATTGTGGTCGTAAATTGAAGATGACCTGTATAGGGGACACCATGTCCGATCTACTCTGCATCCAGAAATGATTACCTTGATTAGGTAACTGTGTTCCAGGACTTTGGATAGCCACAGAAACTTTCTGACCATCTCAATTGTTTTCAATAAACTTTGGGACCTTCTCTTTAGCTTCTCTCCATGTACACAGCTCGCTGATCCTTCCAGTTAGTCGGTGTTTGCTGTGATGGGCAGAGTTTTGCCCAAATCTCTGGCAATTTCTCCGTTTGGTTGCTATCTAGCTCTTGAATAGGTGTTGTGGCCCACCAGCAGCCTGCGCGGATCGTGGCTGATCCCGATGACAAGGAGGCTGGTGTGGTGTTGCGCCAGCCGGCGCTCGCGTCAGACAGCGAGGAGGCTGAAGAGGATGTGATGCCAGAGGCAGAGACTCAGCCAGGGCCTTCAGAAACTCCAGAGGATCCTTCAAGTGGAGAGAGCAAAGTGGAGGAACCTCTCCTCAATGCTCAGGCACGCAGGGCTGCCAAAAGACAGGAGTGGCTACTCAAGAGTAGGAGGTCTATTCGAGAGTAAGGCTTGAGGATAATTGGCCACTCCCTTAGCCTATTTAAGTCACATGCAGCTAGTGCTTTCTTGCTAGAAACAATGTCTCATTACTACAGAGCATCTTGGAGAACGAGCGACTTCTCGTATCTGGTTTTCTGGGCTGATTGCCAACCTTTGTCGGACTTTGTTCTTAATAACTTTGATAAGGACCCTTTGCACGGGAAGCCTGCATTCTTGAAAGGGGTTTGTTTGGAATTAAACAGTGTTTGCGAAGCTTGGTGTGTGTCACATTCTCTGGGAATCCGAAGCTGGGGCAGAACAATAGGATATGCTAGGGTTGAATGTGGAAAGGGTGCAAAGAAAAGATGTTCTGTGGGGGTCCTTGGTGCTCTCTGAGCTTGGTGGTTTTTCTTGCAGACCTTTCATTACCGAACTAGGCTACATCATCAGTGCTTCGAATGAAATGTCTGCAAGAAAATTTCTCCTTATTTCCAGGTTGAATCTCTCTTCGAGATCAGTTTCTATCCATTATTTCTTGTCTGGCCTTCAGGTGCTTTGGAGAATAGTTGACCCCTTCCTCTCTGTGGCAGTCCCTCAAATATTGGAAGACTGCTATCATGTCTAACCTGGTCCTTCTTTTCACTAGACTAGCCATGCCCAGTTCCTGCAACCGTTCATCATATATTTTAGCCTCCAGTCTCCTAATCTTGGCTTAGGACCTGGTTATCTATGGGCCACATGGCTAAGCCACATGGCTTAGGACCTGGTTATCTACGGGACCACCTGCTGCCACCAATAGCCTCCCACCGGCCGGTAGGCTCTCATAGAGAGGGACTCCTCCGGGTGCCGTTGGCCAAACAATGTTGACTGGCGGCCCCCAGGGGGAGAGCCTTCTCTGTGGGGGCACCTACTATCTGGAATGAGCTCCCCCCAGAGATACGGAGGATCCCGGATCTGCGCACCTTCCATCGCGCTCTTAAGACCTTTTTATTCCATCAGGCTGGCCTGGCCTAATCTTTTCCCTTTTTAAAATGTAAATTTTAATCTGTTTTAAATTATTGGGGTGTTTTAAATCTGTCTTGGGCCAAATTGTTTAATTCGGTTTTACTTTGCTTTTAAATTTTGTATTTATGTGTTTTATCTTGTGGCTGTTCACCGCCCTGAGTCCTTCGGGAGTAGAGCGGTATATAAATCAAATAAAAGACAAAGAAAAGATAAAGATAATCATCCTGGTTCCTCCTCATTTCTAGGTTGAGATTGGACAACCACTTGTCTGAAATGGTACAGGGTCTCCTCCTTGAGGGGGGTGGGGGTTGATCTAGAAGACCTCCAAGGTCCCTTCCGACTTTGTAATTCTGTTATTTCCCCGCTTCCCTTCCTTTTTTTCCTAATGATCTGAACTGTGCTAATCAGCTAGCTTTAATTTAAAACTGAACAGGGACATGTTTTGATTCGAAAATGGACATTATTATATTACTTAAATTTATTACAACCGCCCCTTTTCCAAAACACTCTGGGCAGTTTGTGGTATCCAAATACATAATTAAAAAAAAAAACCTAGTTTTAAAGACATAAAATAAGACACGGCGGACCAAACTAAAAACAACCGCATCAATACAAACAATAAAAACACGATAAATATAATAAGGGCTCCTCAGGCACGCTAACCCCCCAGGTCTGGAAACAGGAGCAGGTCCTAAGAGCCACCCAGAGGAAAGTGGGTGCCCTAAGTATTTCTGGGGGATGTTGTCCCAGCGGGCAACAACAAGAGAAGGGACATTTCTTTGATCTCACAAAATGACGGTGTTTAAGTGGAGGAACCTGAAGCAACACTCATTGGGCCTGAATGTAGTAGGCAAGCAGGAAATTAGAGACAGACAGTGCCTCAAATAACTAGGGCCATAAAGTCCATCAATCAACACTTTGAATTGTGCCTGAAATCTGACTGGCAACTATGAAATATTTCTGTTGGGGATCTTACCAGAAACTTATAGTAAAGAAAATGTATATCTGATTATTCATGTAATAACCACAGCTAGAATTGTATTTGCACAAAACTGGAAAAGTGAAGAGATTCCTACAGAGGAGAATATGATAAGGAAAATATCAGAATGTGCAGAAATGAACAGATTAACAGTGGCAATTAAAGAGAAAGAACAAACTGGTTATTATGCGATATGGGAAACGTTTTATCGATGGTTAGAGGACAAATATAAAAATTGGAAATAAAAGTAGATGAGTAAAATATAGAAAATAGTTAATAGAGTTAAGCAAATTAAGAAGAGGATGTAAAGTGTTAGATATTTAATGTATTGGTATTAAGATAAGAATAGATTAAATAATGAATAGGATTGTAAAATGATTGGGGTGTTTTAATCTGTCTGGGCCAAATTGTTTAATTCGATTTTACTTTGTTTTTAAATTTTGTATGTATGTATTTTTACTGTTTGGCTGTTCACCGCCCCTGAGTCCTTCGGGAGTAGGGAGGTATATAAATCAAATAAAGTAAAGTAAAGTAAGTAAAGTAAATTTTAACTGTTATTGCACAAACCTTTGTACCCTGATGACACACTGTTTAATGGAAGATGGATTATTTGTACTAAAATAAAAAATGTGTATTTAAAAAAAACCCTAATACAGCAAGAGTAGCAGTCACAAATGGACATAAAAAGAGAGGCGCCGATTACTGCTTGCGCTGCTGCATACTGTAACTTCTGGATGGTCCTCAAGGTGGCCTCAAGTTCATATAACATGCAAGGTAAAATGATGGGTTAGTTCGTAGCTGGATGGCTCCTTGTATACTACATTCAACCAGACAATGCAACTACAGGTAACCCTTGAGTGTCCGAAGACCTGAAGAGTCCTTGGCTGTTCACGTTTATGGCAGACCCCAAAACAACAGAGTAACACAGTTGGAAGGGACAGATTAACAGAAGGGACCTTATAGCTCATCTAGTCCAACCTTCCCCGTTCAAGCAGGAGACCCTACACCAGTGATGGCTAACCGTTTTGCCGTTGCATGCCAAAAGCAGGGGGAGCGTGCCAAAGCAGGGGGAACCCATAATTCAATGTGCCCCACGCATGCAACCCCCCCGTGTTCCCCCCGCTTTTGGCACACGATGGCATGGTGGGCCCGGTAGGCTCTTTTTTCGCCCTCCCCAGGCTCCAGAGGCTTTCTTGGAGCCTGGGGAGAGCAAAAACAGCCTTCCCCACCCACCCAAAGGCCCTCTGGAGGCTGGAAACGGCTCGTTTCCCGACTTTCGGTGGGACTGCAAGACCCGTTTTTCGCTCTCCCCGGGCTCCAGAACCTTTCTAGGAGCCTGGGGAGGGTGAAAATGGCCTTCCTCACCCCACCAGAGGACCTCTGGAAGCTGGAAACAGTCCGTTTCCCGACTTCTGGTGGGCCCAGAAGGCCCAAAAATCAGCTGCGCGTGCCGAAGCTGAGCTAGGGCAACGCTTGCGTGCCCACCGATATGGCTCCATGTACCACCTGTGGCACGTGTGCCATAGGTTCGCCATCATGGCCCTACACCATTTCTGACAAATGGCAGTCCAATCTTTTCTTGAAAGTCTCAAGTGATGAAGCTCCCACAACTTCCGAAGGCAACTTCTGTTCCATCGGTTGATTGTTCTCACTGTCAGAAAACTCTATTTCTAGGTTGAATCTCTCCTTGATCAGTTTCCACCCATTATTCCTTTTCTGGCCTTCGGGTGCTTTGGAAAAGAGCTTGACCCCCTCCTCTCTGTGGCAGCCCCTCAAATATTGGAAGACAGCTATCATGTCTCCCCTGGTCCTTCTCTCTTTTGCAGGATACCGCAAAAATCCCCATTCCCACCCCACTCTGGGGCCAGACAGAGGTGGTATTTGCCAGTTCTCTGAACTACTCAAAATTTCCGCTACCAGTTCTCCAGAACCTGTCAGAACCTGCTGGATTTCACCCCTTGCTGCTACCTGGTTGCTCTTTTGCACATGTTTCATTATAAATAAATAAATAACTTTATTGTCATTGTACGTGTATACACAGTATACCCATACAACGAAATTCACTTAACACCAAAGACCAGGTCCAACACACATAACAATCCCCAAACACACTCCCACCCACCGCAATTCTCCACCCCTAAACCGCCCAAACATCCACACAACAGACCAAGTAATACTGTCCAACAGCTCACTGATGGTGGCCCTTTAGTTCATTGTTGAGTGCAATTATAGCCCTATTACCCAAACTAGCAACAGCAATACCAGATTTATATACCACTTTATGGTGCTTTACAGACCTCTCTAAGCAGTTTACAGAGTCAGCATTTTGCCCCCAACCATCTGGGTCCTCATTTTGCCGACCTCGGAAGGATGGAAAGCTGAGTCAACCTTGAGCCGATCAGGATCGAACTGCTGGCAGTCGGCAGAATTAGCCTGCAATCCTGCATTCTAACCACTGCGCCACCAGGGCTCCTCTAGTCACTGATGATATTACCTAGTTTGATAATGAAATGCCTGCAAGAAAGCCACCAAGTTCAGAGAGCACCAAAGGATCCAATATTCTTCCTCCTCCTTCTCCTCCACCACTCCAGACACATCACTCTCTTCTCATACTGATGTTGTTACTTAGTTGGGTCATGAAACGTCCGCAAGAAAACCATCAAGTTCCGAGAGCACCAAGGACCCCTCATTTCCAACTGAGATACAAATATTTTCCTGCTGTTGGTTGCCAAACACCTGAATTTTTGACCCTGGGGAGGCTTTGATGGTTGTAAGTGCAAGGAATGGTTCTAAGTCAGGGGTGGGCAAATATGGTCCCTTTATGACCTGTGGACTTCAACTCCCAGAATTCCTGAGACAGCCAAGCTGTCTCAGGAATTCTGGGAGTTGAAGTCCACAGGTTGTAAAAGGGCCACAGTTGCCCACCCGTTATAAGTTACTTTTTTGAATGCCATTGTGACTTCGAATGGTCACTAAACGAATGGTTGTAAGCAGGGGTGAGATTCAAAAACTTTAGCAAGGGGTTCTCTGCCTGGTTGCTGGGTGGGCGTGTACCACCGGGGGGGGGGGGGTTCACACTCCCCAGCCTTCAGAGGTTTTTGTCAAGCCTCTGGGATGGTGAAAACCATTTCCCCCGGGCTCTAGAGGCTGGAAACGGGCCCGTTTCCGGGCTTCCTAGAGGCCCATTTTTCACTCTCCCAGAGCCTCCGCGTGGGTCCTGCACTTACCTGGCATCCAAAACGGGTAACATGTAAACTCCTGGGAGGGCGGGGGGGGGGGGGGAGGCAGCTGAAGTCAAAAAAACCATATTTATAATACAGGTAGTACTTGACTCACTAAGTGATGGAGTTGTTATGTAAGTTGCACCCTGTCGTACGACCTTTTTTGACACGGTCTTTAAACGGATCATCATGGTTATTAAGTGAATCTAGCTTCCCCAATGACTTTGCTTGGCGGAAGCCCCCTAAGATAGGTTGCAAATTGTAAATACGTGTGGTTGCCAAGCATCCAAAATTTGATAATGGGATTGTATGGATGCTCTAACATTTGTTAAGTGTGAGGACTGGTTGTTAAGTCACTTTTTTCAGTGCCATCCTAACTTCCAACGGTTGTGAAATGAAAGAATAGAATGGAATATAGAATATTTATTTCAGCTAGCTGGGCTGGCTTGAGTTAAATTTTAAACTGATTTTAAATTGGAATTTTTTAATTTTTTTGGAATTTTTTAATTACGGCCAGAATATTTAATTATTTTACACAGTTTTTAGATTTTGTATGTCTTGTTTTTACTTTGGCTGTTGTTATTTACTTTGGCTGTTCACCGCCCTGAGTCCTATATTGGAGAAGGGCGGTATAGAAATTTAAACAAATAAATGAAAATAAAATAAAAAAATAAATATAGAATATAGAATATAAAATATAGAAAATGGAATGGAATGGAATAAATAGAATAGAATAGAATAGAATAGAATAGAATAGAATAGAATAGAATAGAATAGAATAGAATAGAATAGAATAGAATAGAATAGAATGAACTGGAAGGGACCTTGGAGGTCTTCTAGTCCAGCCCCCTGTTCAAGCAGGAGAACCTATATCATTTCAGATAAGTGACTGTCTAAACCAGGGGAGTCTAACTCAAGGCCCACGGACCAGATCTGGCCCGTGGGGTGCTTAGATCTGGCCCTGGGAACAGCAAAGGACTGGCTCGTACTGCCTCTGCCAGCAAAATGCGGCCCTCCCGTGCTCCGTTTTCGCTGGCAGAGGGTTGCAGGAGGCTGTGGCAGCTGGAAACGGAGCTCGGGAGCCCATTTTTACCGGCAGAGCGCTCGGGCCACCCACAGGCGCTCCCGACACGAGCAATGTCGAGGTGGCCATGCTGCCCCCCTACGCCCCCCCCCCAAGGTCAAACACAACTCTGATGCGGCCCTCCATGAAATCGAGTTCGACAGCCCTGAAAAACATCCAGTGATGGTTATAAACCGAGGCCTTTCCTCCACAAGAGCTGAGCCTTCCTCTTAGCATCAAACCCGTTTCAACTTTATATATATAGGATTCCTATACTCTGCCATGCTACGGTTTTGTTTTAACCATGGCTGTTGGAATAAACTAGGTACCCACGATTATAACGACCGGCCCACATACACGACCGGCCACCTCCAAGGTAAGCAAAACGCAACATAGCTTAGCACAATGTGTAAATCCAATGATTAGCTTCCAATTGACCCACAACGGCCTGTTCTTACAAAACCACCCAGCTTTGCCTCCTTCAGCGCAGTCGGCTGAATTTGTATTTAAGGGGGGGGGGGGTGTGTGCACGTGCGTGTGTGTGTGTGTGTGTATGTGTGTGCGCACATGTGCGATATGGACAGCCCCTCTGTTCTCAAGGGTTTAAAGCCTAAACAAAGCGACACTGCCTCTTTAAAAAAAAAACAAAAAGCTATCCTATATAAATTATGGCCATAAAGTTTTTTTTTTTTCCCTCTCTTCACCCCGCAGTGCAGCCTAATTAATTCCTGTTCCATACACAAAGGGAAATGCTGGGTGACAAATGGGTGCGAAGCTTGAAAGCTGCCACGTCGGCAAAACACTTTCTACTTCAATTTATAAGCCATTTTGCAGTAAATCATCCGCCAGAATCCGGAGATCCACAGGCCGGTGACAGGCAGGCCGTGCTGTGGTACGTAAAGCAAGGCGGGGAAAAAGGCGCTGCTAGGAGAGGAGAGGAAGAGTTCCCCCCCCCACACACACACACGCCCACCTCCCCAGTTTAAAATTATGTGCAGCCCAGTCCCCCTCGTTCAACGGATCTCTCTCCCATGCTTGTAGTTCTGCACACAATAGCTTCACAACCACAACTGAGCCCAAACTTTTTGTGGCTAAAGTGAGACAGAGGTTAAGTAAAATTTGCCCCATTTGAGGATCTTTTTGCCATAGTTGTGAAGTGGACACTGCAACTGTTATGTTAGTGACACCCTTGTTAAGTGTCTTAAGCGGACTTTGCTTATCGGAAGATCTTGCTTAGCAATGCAAATGTTGGGCTCAATGGTGGTCGCACGTCGAGGACTACTAGTCCTCGAGTTACGACCACCATTGAGCCCAAGCTTTATGTTGCTCAGTGAAACATTTCTTAAGGGGAGTTTTGCCCCATTTTACCGCTTTTCTTGTCACAGTTGTTAAGCTGAATCATTGCACTTGTTAAATTAGTAACCTGGTTGTGAAGTGAATCTGGCTTCCCCGTTGACTTCGTTGCCCAGAAGGCCGCAAAAGGGGAATCACATGACCCCCCCCGGTCATAAATATGAACCACTTGCCAAGCATCTGAATTTTGATCACGTGACCATGGGGATGCTGCAACAGCCGTAAGTGTGAAAAACGATCAGAAGTCACATTTTTTTCCAGTGCTGTTGTAACTATGATCTGTCACTAAACGAACTGTTGTAAGTTGAAGACTACCTGTGATATACAGCAGTGTTTCTCAGCCTTGGCAACTTTAAGACGCATGGACTTCAACTCCCAGAATTCCTCAGCCATTCTGGGAGTTGAAGTCCACGTGTCTTACAGTTCCGAAGGCTGAGAAACTTCGATATACAATATGCAATCGTATACAACGCAATATATATATATATATAATACACAATAATATACAATGTTAGGATATGGTTTGAGCCTAACTAAGTTGTCCAGGCAATATAAGTGTACTGTAACTTTAATCTGTAAATGTATTATGTTACTTTAAAGGTATTCATTGTAATGCTGAGTCATGCTGTAATTAGGTAATGACTGGTTGTGAAAGTATTTAAGCAAGGTACTGTAATGTATTCAGTTTGATGATGAAGCTGCTATGATATGCTGCCATTAATGATGAAGCTGCTATGATAAGCTACCATTGAGAGGAGTTGTTATCTGTAATCATCGTTTGATGGATCTGCTACCATCGTGGTTTGTGAACCAGAGTGAGTTTGTTATTCTAACCAACTAATGTTTGTTTGGTAAGAAGATATCTGTAACTACTGGACTGATTTAACTGGCAAAGACTTGGAATTTGTTTAAAGACTATGAGACTGTTTTTCTACTATCAAGTAAGCTTTTGATAAACCAGTTTGCATAACTCTTGTTCATTGCTCTCAGCAACGTTTCCTTGTGCATACACTCTGCTGGTTGGTAACACAACAATATCCTTAACATACAATATTCAATAAACTCTCCTTTAAACATTTCTTAATAAACCACTGAAGAGCAAAAGTTGGTTTCTTAACCACCGGCCTGCCATAAATCCTGCTCTTTTGCACTTCCACATTTTATACACTGTCCCCTCTAGTGCCCTTTCCACCTAAATCATGGTGGAGAGTTGTGGACTTCAATTCCCAGAATTCCTCAGCCCGCTTTGACAGCTTTAACCTTCGCTGGCTGAGGAATTCTGGGAGCTGAAGTCCACAACTCTAAAAGTTGCCAAGGTCGGAGACCCCTGACCTAAATGATGCTAAAAGTATCCCAGACACCCTTAAATGAACAACCAAACACACGACCTACTGACCACACTGGCACACAAGACATTTATAAGCTAAAGGGGAATAGAACAAGAAAACCCTACTGATGATGTTACTTAGTCTGGTAATGAAAAGTTCAGAAACTAAATTGAAACAAGCTTGGGGAGCAAAACAACTGCCAAGATCTAAAACCTGAGCTAAAGTATTTTCTATTATTTCACACCTAAACTGGCGGCATATAAAGGGCGCCAGTTTAAAGGGCGGCATATAAATCAAATTAAAAAAAAACACTAATCCCTGTGCGTTCACTTTTGCTTTGGATGGGGAAACAATAACGCTAATTAAACAAGTTGGACGGCTACAAGCAGATTGCATCCATGTTTTAATATTTCTCCCATTACGTCATCTACCCCCAGTCTCACCATTTTTCAACATTGGCACAGCATTTATGCCTTCCTCGCCCCGATTTTTAAGACACACAACATTTGTTTCAATTCCTCTATTCAACATGTCACTATCATTCCATTTTATGTGGCTTAATAAAATACCCGACGTTAAAGATCAAGATTTTATAAGAGTTGGAAGCAGCAACGAATTCTAAATCGTTCTGCCAAGCTAGTTACTGAACTTTGAGAAGAGATAGGATGATGGTATTTTTATGGTTGAACTGCTTCTATGGAAGGAACAGGACTTCTGGGTGATTTTCACAAAAGTCTGTGAGGCAATTAATTTTTTTTTTTAAAAAAATTTAAATTTAAAAATCCATTCTTTAAGGAATTATTTAACAAGCAGTGTTTTGAAAGCAACAAATAGAAAAAAGTTCCATATTTATCATCTTTTATCATGATATCGTTTTTTTGCATGAAGAAGAATGTATTAAAAACTGATACCTGAAGAGACAATAATTCATGTAGGTTGCAAGAAAATTATTAATCAGAAAAAGATGAAATCCTTCAAAGTCTCTCTTCAAAATAGTGAGAACTAAAAACCTTTCAGTATCTACAACAGTTGCAGTCCAAAATTAATTACGAAAACAAAGTGGCATTCTAAGAGATCTGATTAAGTTTGAAACATTTATCACAGAAAAATGCAGATAATTTATATGCTGCGATTAAAGTCTGGTTCAAAAAGTAAAGAAGTAAAATACTATATGATTAAATAAATAGAGGCAGAATTTAAATAGAACAACTGAAAGTCAACAATGGGCTATCAATGGCGAAATGGCAAACTCACAATAAATATTACCCTTAGAGAAATATAGTAAGAGAATTTGTACTGTTGGTGTAAACCAATATTGATTGTGAAAAGAGACAATTCCTTTTCTAAAAATGTCGGAAATTAGGAAGCATTTTTTTCTTCTTTTTTTTTAAATTTCTGGTGGCAATCTTGCAAAGTTCAACAATTTTGGAAAATGATTTATTAAAGGATAAAACAAACTGAAAAGTAGATTTCTCTTTTCAGCTAGCTATTTTCTTATTAAATATTTCTAAACCTCCTGTTCCTTCAAACTACATAGAACTGGCTTTGTACATAGAAATAGTGGCTGCAATTTTTTATGCCAGTATCCCCCTACCTGGTCACGTGACCTTTTGGGTGGTTGGCTTGGATTTATGGCTGTCTGCAGCATCCTGTGGTCATGTGACCGTGGTTTGTTTTTTTTTTTTTTGCCAAAAACCAGCACCTCCTTCCAGTTTAAACACTCACAGCAAACAATGTGTTGACTTAGCAACCGCCGCAAAAAAGATTGCAAAATCAGGTTGATCACATGATGACCTGCCTTACGACCGTTACAACTTTATGATTGTAATTGTCAGGCTCTATTACAGTCCTAAATCAAGGACTACCCGTAGGCAGATTTTATATCGCTGTTATTTTGATATTTTATAGCACACTTTACTATGCCTTTTATTTTCTTTTTTCATTTTTCTTATCTCTTCCCTATTTTTTCTGTGCTCGCATCTGTGAAATTCATCACCCGTAAATTATGTTTTACTTTTTATTTTTCTTGGGCCTTTTAACCTCTTGTATTTCCATAACTGTGACCTGATTTAAATGTAGTTTTATTTTTATAATAGTTTATAATACTTTCTATAATAGTGTTTTAGCCACTGCCGTTTAACTGACTGCTTTATTATGCTTCCTTTTGCTTTGGTTTCTACAGATTTGTGTTTTATTTGTGTTTTTATCATGCATTGTTCTGAGCGCTATTAACTAGAAAACAAATAGCGTCTTGAAAAGGTTTTGTGAGATCTATGTTTGAAACGCAGAACTTTCTCAGGTAGCAATAGCTGGTTAAGACAGTCAGGATTTTATTTCTAAATCCTTTAAATATTTAGCACTTACTAGCTGAAGATACCATCAGTGGAAGCCATGCTAGAGTGCAGAATCTTCTTTTATCACCCTGGCAAAGCTTTAAAAAAAAAAAAAAGTCCTATATGTGAATTTCTAGCTCTTTACGGGATTTATGTATTAAACTCCATGTTCATAACTGAGTTTTGCTTATGGGAAATATCAAAATGTCAACCATTGTTTCTGTTAAAGGTCTTAACGATATCACCGTTTTTGGACCAGTAATGAAACACGTCGTTTGCTGTCGTTTGTAATGCATCTCATTAAATACGTTAATAGCATACGTTTTACTAAAAGGTCAGGCTTCCTGTTGCTGGGACTTTGCCTTTTAAACCAAAAAAAAAAAAAAAAGGGAGGGGGGAGCCTTGGTTTAAAGAAGCAGCAAGCTGTGTGTGCATGCGGGTATGGGACAGTCCTTGACATACAACTGTTTGTTTAGTCACTGTTTGAAGTTACAGTGGCACTAAAAAAAAGTGACTTATTTTTCTCACGCTCACAACCAGTGCCGCATCCCTGTGATAAAAATTTGGATGCTTGACAACTGGCATGTATTTATGATGGTTGCAGTGTCCTGGAACTGGTAAATCATGTAATTTACCTCTCGCGACCTTCTGACATGATGCTAAGCCAAAAAGAAGCAACCTTCACAAGATACAGTGAAGGTGTACAGAGTGGCCAAAATTGTGGAAACCTTTTGGGAAAAGTGTATTTTTGAGGTTTGATAGCTAATAACACCACTTTTTTTTTTGGCGTTTCAAGATAATCATATTCCATTGCTGGAATGGCTTGGGAATAGTCCAGACCTTAACCCAATTGAAAATCTATGGAGCCGACTAAAGAAACTTGTTAGTTAGAAGCCACCCAGCAATAAAACCCAGTTAATAGAAATGTATTTTCTAAAACTAGCTAATAACCCCACTTTTTTGGGGAGTAGTGCCATAAAATTATATATCAATGGGAAGATAAATTAATCAAGAATGTAATGCAATAACTTTTATGAAGGATTTGCTATTAGAATAGCAGTTACAGTATAAAGAAGAAAAGTGAAACACGTAGAAAAAACGAGATATACAAAAATGATCACCATAGAAAAAACGAGATATACAAAAATGATCACCATGTCAGTAAATCCTTAGTTGGGTAACCTTTAGCATGAATGACGGCCTTACAACGTCTTCCCATGGAGTGAACCAAGTCTTTTAGTTCTGCAGCTGTTAGATTGAATGATTGCTTTTCCCAAAAGGTTTCCACAATTTTGCCCACTACTGTATATCTCTCTGGTCTAGTTCTTTCTTGCCTGTCTATTATGGTTGTATTGATTATTAACCCCTGGCTGTTTAAATTACAAAAGCAATGGACAACTTGTTTCCTTAATCCCCAGTTGGGCCATGATTTAAATGCTCTTTGCATCTGAATATTTTGACATATAATGAACATTTCAGGGACGTGACTCCGACTGCTAAATAGCAAAGTCAATGGGGAAGCTAGATTCACTTAACAACCGTGCTACTAACTTAACTGCAGTGATTCACTTAACAATGATGGCAGGAAAGGTCGTAAAATGGGGCAAACTCACTTAACAACTGTCTTGCTTAGCAATGGAAATTTTGGGCTCAATAGTGGTTGTAAGTCGAGAACTACCGTATTTTTCTGAGTATAAGACGTACCTTTCTCCCCCCAAAAAGAGGGTGGAAATCTGGGTGCGTCTTATACTCTGAATGTAGCCCCATCCAGCTTCTCAAAGGGACGTTTCAGAGGCTGAAAAAAGCATCAGAAATGAAGCTTCAGAAAAAAAGCCCCCAAACAGAGCTTCAGAAAAGAAGCCCGCAAACAGAGCTTCAGAGGCTTTTTTTTCTGAAGCTGTTTTTGGAGGCTTTCAGAGGCAGGAAAAAAAGTTTTTTCTGAAAGAGTTTCAGAGGCAGAAAAAAAAGCAAGGCACAGAGCTCACAACCAAGGAACCTGTTGCTAAAATTCACCTCTGGGAACAGCTGATTGGGCGTATTCCGGGAGGCCAATCCACCTGCCAATCAGCTTTTTTCTTATTTTCCTCCCCAAAAACTAAGGTGCGTCTTATACTCCGGTGTGTCTTATACTCTGAAAAATACGGTACTTGTATGAATGGGTTCATAAGCAACACAATCTTTTCACAAAGTACTGATGAAATCTAGCTGCCTTGGCATCAAACAAATTCTTCCATGAGGCAATGTCATGAAAAATCTGCCTGGACTGAAAACTTTTTTTTCCGGAAAACTCAAAAGCTTCCTCTCTCATTTGGTGTTCAGGTAGTCCTCGACATATAAATGGAACCTGCCCATTGCAATTGTAGGTCATGACGGTCATAAAACAGGTCAGACATGGTTTCTTATGGCAGTAAGTGAAAACCACCATGATTAAGCAAACCAAATGTGTGTGGCTTTGCCAAAAACAGGAAGTGCTTATTTTCAACACAACTGTCATAAAATGTTGATACGGGACTGTGGGACATCTCAAACAAGAGCAACAAAGATGATTAGGGGACTGGAGGCTAAAACCTATGAAAAACGGTTGCAGGAACTGGGTATGTCTAGTTTAATGAAAAGAAGGACTAGGAGTGACATGATAGCAGTGTTCCAATATCTCAGGGGTTGCCCCAAAGAAGAGGGAGTCAAGCTATTCTCCAAAGCACCTGAGGGCAGGACAAGAAGCAATGGGTGGAAACTAACGTGAGGAGGTTGAAGAGGAACCTGGCCCAGTCCTGGGGGCTGGGGAAAGCTCGGACGAGGGCTCTGTGTCGGAGGCAGAGAGGGAAGTAGACAGCAGTGAGACAGAGGAACAGCTGGAGCCCGTTCCCAGTGCGCGCATGCGCAGAGCTGCCAGAAGAACTCAGAAAGCAGGGTCGACTCGGGAGTAAAGCCACACCTTGGAGGTGATTGGCCCTTCCCACAGGAAATAAAAGAGAAGTGAACAGGGAGTGGGCTTTTGCAGGAAACAATTAGTTTATTCCGTGACTCTGAGAGACTCTGTGCCAAGTTTGGCTTTGTACTGCGGTTGGAAACAAGTTAGGTGGCAGCTTGCCAAGCGAAATAAGATGTGTTGAGAAATATTCCTTTGAAAAACTGTTTGGATAAACCTTGGTGACTGTGAATGAACGTAATTCATAGTTGTGTAAATAAAAGAGGTTGTGCCAGGATCAATCCCTGCCTCCTTCTTGTTAAGGGAGCCTAGGTCAGAGCACTCTCTTAAGTATGCAAAATATCAACCTGTCTGTAAGGAAGCTCATAATGCATGATCAATACTGTCAATAATTATTGATTATTGCTTGAATGCTATAAAAATACACAATCGCAGACAGATTCTTACTGTTCTTGAGCACGTTAGAATATTCCTGCCCTCCTTTCTTCTTGAATTCGGAGAAGGTATCTGGCTGGGGAAGTTGGTTGGCTATTAAGAGGGCCTTCTGAAGCTTGATTCGGCTTTCCAGGAGCTGATCCCACAGGGCTTTTGGGAGAAACAAAGAAACGGGAGGGGAGAGAGAAATGAGGGGAGGGTAGAGAAACACAAAACATTCACTGTCATTCATTTGTCGTAGCCGTAATTTTAAATAGAGCGGATGCCTCACGGAGAGAGGTTTCACAATTCCAATTTTTTTTCCTTGTCTTATCTAAATTCCTTGGAGGGAAAGCAGAAACTGCCTTTCCGAGCACGGTAGTCCTTTTTATTCAATCCAAGCAAAAAATACAAACAGCTTAGCTTTCTTCCATTTCTCTCCCACTCCATCCCCATGTATTTTAAATGATTATAGGTGAATTTCCCTCTTGAGGCAGTTAAAGCAACAAAGCCGTATCAGAACAAGGAAAGTAAAATAAAATAAAATAATTTAAAAAAAAAAAAGGCAGGAAAGAAAAAGCAGCCTGCAAAATCTTCTACAGAAATCTTCTCGGCAATTTTAACGGAATACGGTATTCATTCTATCCTAGCGTTGCAGGTTGTCCTCAACTTAGCAATAGCAATAGTGCTTAGACTTATATACCGCTTCACGGTACTTTACAGCCCTCTCTAAGCGGTTTACAGAGTCAGCCTATTGCCCCCAACAATCTGGGTCCTCAGTTTACCCACCTCGGAAGGATGGAAGGCTGAGTCAACCTTGAGCCTGGTGAGATTCGATCTGCCAAACTGCTGGCAGCCGGTGATGAGCAGAAGTAGCCTGCAGTACTGCACTCTAACCACTGTGCCACCGCAGCTCTTACGATCACAATGGAGCTCAACATTTCTGCTGCTAAACTGTTTGTCAAAGCCTCACTTCGCGACTTTTTTTTTTGCCACAGTTGTTAAGCAAACCACTGAGGTTGTTAAGTGAGTCACGTGGTCAGTAAGCGAATCTGGCTTCCCCCAGTGACTTCACTTGTTAGAAGCTGGCTGGAAAGGTCAGACCCTGGGACAATGTGATTTGTTGAAAATACATTCTAGTTTCCATGGGATCCCATTTTGATCATGGGGATGCTGCGACTTTCAGAACTGGGAACAACTGTCATATGTCACTTTGTTCAGTGCTGGTGTAACTTCAAGCGGTCACTAAATGAATGATTGAAAGTTATAGATGTGATCCATTTAATTAATATTTGACAGATACTGTTAGGCCTCGACTTACGACCGGTCACTTAGTGACTGAAGGTACAACAGATCTACCTGGGGGTAGTTGCGACCTGGATCCAAATTTCCGAGGGTTGTCCCCACCCCCAGAGTCATGTGATCACATTTCAGGTGCTCAGCAACGGGGCTGCCTTTACAGCTATTTGCAGCATCCCAGTCATGTGACTGTTTTATAATGGTTTTGGCAAAATAAAACCCCAGTTGTTGTGACCCCGACTCCCGAATCTGTCCTAACAGAGGAAGAGGACTCAGAAGGTGATGGGGAGGAACTGACAAGGCCTCCCTCTCCAGGACCCTCCTCTCTGGCAATGCCTCATATTCCATCTGAAGGCCAGGAGGAACAGCCTGGGATGTGCCAGGAGGAAGGCATATCGGAGCAGCCAATTGATAGGGAGCGAGGATGATGAATCCTGGCTTGATCCCAGGCAGCGTTGGAGGGAGAAGCGTGAATAGCAACGGAAGAGGCATGGGAGGGCCAGAGATTGAGCTGAGTCACGGAGCCACGCCCCACCAGGAATAAAAGTGGGTGGGATTGCTCTTCAGGCTTTGTGACGGACAAAGTTAAACCCTGAAAGTCACATTGTGATCTCTGAAATTCGGCTTGGATATATTTTGGACTGAACATTGACTGAACTCTTGTCTCGTGGATAATTTGATGCTCCTGGAACGGACTGAAGATAAGTCCTCTTCTGCTTTATGTGAGTGAAAACGGTCTTGGCAGGCATTCGGCAGTTTGCTGCCAAAACCTTGGTCTGCCAAGAATTCTAATCTGTTTACCTAATAAAATATTGGCAGGCGTGCTTGGTATTATGTTTGCCTGTGTGAGGAAGGGGGACAGAACACCAGTAGTTACTTCTGGTTTTTGGCCAGAAGTGCCATCTCCATGCAAACTATTGCTTTGCTTAATGACCCTGGTGTTTGCTTAACAGCCCTGGCAAAAAAGGTCATAAAATCAGGTAAGAATAGAACAGAATAACAGAGTTGGAAGGGACCTTGGAGGTCTTCTAGTCCAACCCCCTGCTCAGACAGGAAACCTTATGCCAGTGATGGCTAATCTTTTTGCCGTCGCATGCCAAAGCAGGGGGAGCCCAGGGGGGTCGCGTGCGCATGCCCACCCCCATAATGCAATGCTCCACCCACCCCCGTGCATGCGCGCGCGACCCCCACGGATGTGTGTGCGTCTCCCGCATGTGCCCCACCCCCGAGACCCGAAAACCAACTGGCTTGAAGGAGGAACACGTGCATGCGTGGTTGAGCTGAGCTGGGCGACGGCTCGTGTGCCCGCAGAGAGGGCTCCACATGCCACCTGTGGCACGCCTGCCATAGGTTTGCCATCACGGCCCTATGCCATTTCAGACAAACGGTTGTCCAATCTCTTCTTAAAAACTTCCAGTGTTGGACCATTTACAATTTCTGGAGGCAAATTGTTCCATTGATTAACTGTTCTAACTGTAAGGAAATTTCTTCTTAGTTCTAGGTTGCTTGCCAGGTAACAGTATCTGGTTGACCAGGGTGGATAAAAATCAATGATTTTTTTTAAAAAATCAAAAAGATCAGATTTTTTTAAATTTAAATTGGATTTTTTTGATTTTTATCGAATTTATTTTAATAAAAAACTTTTGGGGTAAAAATCTATCGTAAGATAGTTTTCTATTTAAGATACATGAATAATTTAGTTTATTCAGCATGAAATGGAGCTTAGTTATGTAGCATGAGGCTGTATATTCTGCAACACTGGGACTATCGGTGAGTCAACAGTGGGTCAAAGGAGTAGCAGAGATGACAGTTGCTCTTTAAAAATTATGATTTAAATTGTGATTTAAATCAACTCGATTTAAATCAAATCCAGCCTGTGGTTGACCCATAGTCAATCCTGAAAACAGGCACAGCTGGGTGTAATTTGTACTGGGATGGGAGACCACCAGAAAATCCCACGGTTCTGGATTGGACTGGGGTGTTAGAAAACCTGGGAAGAGGCCAATGTGAAGCTTCCAAATTGCTGCCAAGAAAAGTGCATGGCTATGAAATCTTCAGGAGTGGGGCTTGAATTATAAGAGACATTAAATTTTGTCTTTTGCAGCTGTTCACAGTTTAACAGCCACATTTTAACATGTCTTTGAGGGAGACGGGCGGTTCAGCGGTGTATACAATAAATATGTAAATAAATTAAAAAGTTGTTTTGCAGTGTCATTTGTGCATCTCATCCCCAGCAGTGACTGTTCGAATTAATTAATTAATTAATTAATTAATTATCCTGACTAGGTGGCTCAGTGGCTAAGACACTGAGCTTGTTGATCAGAAAGGTTCGGCAGCTCGGCAGTTCGAATCCCTAGTACAGGTCTCCTGTGTGAGCAGAGGGTTGGACTAGATGGCCTTCCAAGGTCCCTTCCAACTCTGTTACTGTTATAATTTTTAAACACTTGGCTTTTGGTAGTCCTTGACTTATGGATGACAATTGAGGCCAAAACTTCTCTTGCTAAGCGAGACAGTTGTTAAGTGAGTTTCGCCCCATTTTACAACCTTTCTTGCCTGAGTTGTTAAGTGACTCAGCTGCAGTTGTTAAATTAAAAACACGATTGTTAGGTGAATCTGGCTTCCCCATTGACTTTGCTTGTCAGAGGGTCGCAAAAGGTGATCACATGACCTCGGAATACCGCAACCGTCATAAATACATGCCAGTTGCCAAGTATTATCTGAATTTTGATCACTTCACCATAGGGATGCTGCAACGGTTTTAAGTGTAAAAGCCGGTCATAAGTCAGGGTGACCGGTCCTAAGAGCCACGGTGGCGCAGTGGTTAGAGTGCAGTACTGCAGGCTACTTCTGCTGACTGCCAGCTGCCTGCAATTTGGCAGTTTGAATCTCACCAGGCTCTGTACTTTGAAAAAAGTACAGAGAAGAGCAACTAAGATGATTAAGAGCCATGGTGGCACAGTGGTTAGAATGCAGCATTGCAGGCTAATTCTGCTGACTGCCAGCAGTTCGACTCTGATCGGCTCAAGGTTGACTCAGCCTTCCATCCGTCCAAGGTGGGTAAAATGTGAACCCAGATTGTTGGGGGGCAATATGCTGACTCTGTAAACTGCTTAGAGAAGGCTGTAAAGCACTGTAAAGCGGTATATACCAGTTCGTTGACGTCAGATAGTCACCGCTACCGGCTCGGCCGAACCGGACCGAACTGGGAGGAACCCACCACTGGTGTGGGGTCTCCGGGGAGTGGCCGGGCGGGCGAGGAGTGGGATTTGTGGTTTCTCCGAACTGCACAGAATCTTAGCCAGAGGTTCTCCCGAACCTCTGAGCCCACCCCTGATCTACACACCCCTGATCATGTCCCATCACTGAAACAAGGCCCCTGCTACCTTTCAAAGGGGTCTCTATTGACTCTCAACCCAGGAAGCCACGAAGACCTCACCTAGAAACAAAAAAGAACCTCCTACTCACCTATTTGATTTTTCACCGCTTTTCCCTTTGCTACTTCTTCCGCTGCTTGGCCTTGAGAGTGAGTCAAGAGGATTTCACTTTCTGGATCTCTATTAACGTCTGCCATTTCCTCCTCCTCGCTCTCCTTCACGCTTTCCTGTGAGTCACTTTCCCCTTCATCGTCTTCTCCAGAGCTGGCTTCCTCCTCTTCTTCTTCTTCCTCACTCCCAAGCTCATCCATCCCTTCCGCAAATTTCTCAAAATCGTCAATGGCTTGGAAACTGAAGGCTGGTTTTTTCAGCTTGTGGGACAGCTTTTTGTCTTCTTCAGCATCACTGGCCGCCTCTTCCTCCTCCTCTTCCTCCTCTGTTTCTGGACTCTCATCTTCAGCCAGAGATTCACTGTCAAGATCACCTTCATCTGACTCCTCACTTGATGTTTGTTCATCTACCAATAAGAAAACACAATGGTTAGGATTGGTGAAAGACGGACTTAGACCTGCAGCTACTCGTAACCTACAAGGTAATTCTTGACCGAGAATATGATTTTTTAGAAGCCGGAAAGTAACAAGTGAGAATATTTATAATTCTTTTCTTGTTTATTTCAGGAGCAATAACCTACACGTGAGATGCAGGATGAACCAGCTCCCCAATTATTAGAGATTAGGCTTTATAAAGATTCTAGTGACACCAACAGTTTTTTTCTCCTGATTGTAACATTTAATGTGTTAAGTAAATAAATGAACTACACTTGTACAGGCAGTCCTCGACCTACAACCACAATTGAGCCCAAATTTTATATGGCTACATGACACATTTGTTAAGTGAATTTTGGTCTGTTTTACAACATTTCTTGCCATAGCTGTTAAGTGAATCATTGCAATTGTTCGGTTTAACAGCATGGCTGTTAAATGAATCTGGCTTCCTCACTGACTTTGTTTGTCAGAAGTTTGCAAAAGGGGATCACATGTCATAAATATGAACCAGTTGCCAAGCATCCGAATTTTGATCACATGACCATGAGGATGCTGCAACGCTCATAAGTGTGAAAAATGGTCATAAGTCACTTTTCTCAATGCTGTTGTAACTTCGAATGTTCACTAAATGAACTGTTGTAAGTCAAGGACTACCTGTATATTCAAACACAAAACAGGGACTGGTTTCTGAATCCAGGAAAGTTACTGTAAGGAAATATGCTTTTGGTGAAAGAGGTTTAACGCCCACCACCTTTTCAGAAGGTTGTAAGTCAAGGACTGTACACAGAACACAAGAGTATTTTACACCACAACTCCAGGATCACATGCAACTAAAGATACCAACAGCCAGGGCTCTCCAGCTGAAATCTACCAGCAGATTCTTATCTGCATATCTCTCTCTCTTTTTAAATTGTCCTACCCCCTACCTCAAAAACTATAGATGTTTCTTCCCTTACAACAGAGGTGTCAAAGTCAAGGCCTGAGGGCCAAATCCGGGCCCACAAGGTGCTTAAATCTGGCCCGTGGGGCCTGGAAATAGCAAAGGATTGGCCCGCGGTGCCTCTGGCAGCCAAAACGGGGCACGAGGGGGCTGTGCGAGGCCCCCTGAGCCCCGTTTTGGCCAGCAGAGTGGTGCAGGATGCCGTCCAGGCTGAAAATGGGGGTCAGGGGAGCTACGTGAGGTCCCCCCCCACCCTATTTTGGCCAGCAGGGTGTTGGAGGCCATCCAGACCAAAAATGGGGTGCAGGGAGGGGGCCTACACAAGGCCTCCCGTGCCCTGTTTTGGCCAGCAGGGTACTGCAGCAGATGTCCGTCCTGTCTCCCACTCCCCGGCCGATGGAGAACTACAATGCTGATCCGGCCCTCGAAGAAATCCAGTTTGACACCCCTGCCTTACAATGTCAACAAGCATGGAAATTTCAAGAAACTTCATTAATCATACAATACCATCTGGAAATTTGGGACTATTAAAAGTTAAAAGAAATGATACAGACATTCCACACATCTCTTCCCAAAAGCATCACTTCTCATGGTTTCCACCTTACAAGGCACATAGAATACCAATCTCTGGGTTTTTGGCCCGAAGGGACCACTGGGAAAATCTCCAGCAGATTAAAATCTCAAAGTCACGCTTATCCACAGCAGGAGCTGGACTGATTATCAGACCCATTGATTAGCTGACAGCCTTTCCCATTAAATAATGAGATAATGGGTGAGCATTACAAAGCGGGGTGGATAAAAATCATTGATTTTTTAAAAAAAAATCAAAAAAATCAGATTTTTTTTATTTAAATCGGATTTTTTTGATTTTTATCGAATTTATTTTAATAAAAAACTTTTGGGGTAAAAATCTATCGTAAGATAGTTTTCTATTTAAGATACATAAATAATTTAGTTTATTCAGCATGAAATGGAGCTTAGTTATGTAGCATGAGGCTGTATATTCTGCAACACTGGGACTATCGGTGAATCAACAGTGGGCCAAAGGAGTAGCAGAGATGACAGTTGCTCTTTAAAAATTATGATTTAAATCGAGTTGATTTAAATCAAGCCTTTTTACTAGTGATTTAAATCATGATTTAAATCAAATCCCTGTTACAAAGTGATCACGTTCCCTTACCCACGTCTTCATAAAAAGAGTAGGAGAAGATGTTGTACATGAGAAAGATACAGTTCCTGCAAGATCCATCAGTGTGTGTGTGTGTGTGTGTGTGTGTGTGTGTGTGTGTGTGTGTGTGTATATATATATATATATATATATATAAAAAATGGGCTGCCAATTTCTTTCCCACCAAACTGATGTTCCTTGTGACAAGAGGGTCCCCCACTGATAAAGGTTAGATTTCCCATGGTTCCCCGAAACCATGTAGGGGGCGGTGCTCATATCTTTTTCTTAGTCAAGAGAGCCAGCATTGTCCAAAGACAATGGTCATGTGACCAGCATGGCTATACGCCAAAGGCGCACAGAACGCTGTAGCTTTCTCACCAAAGTGGTACCTATTTATCTACTCTCATGCTTTCAAACTGCTGTTCTGACTTAGGTTTCCCAAGAGCACGAAGCAGATTCTTTGTCCCGACAAAAACCCCTTTTTATTAAGTTACTGTGAATTCCTCTCATTCACATCCAGCAAAGTCTTTCAAGGGAGAATTTACAATCACAGACCTTATCTGGCTTGGAGAGCTGCCAGGCCGATATCTTCAAAACTTGGCAAGGAGTCTTAAGAGAGTCACGAACCGATTAAGCAAACTAATTGTCTGTTGCAAACTCCACTCCCCTTTATTCCCTATGGGAGGGCCCATTCATCTTCCCCCTGTGGCTTTACTTCTGAGTCGACCCTTGTTCCTTAGCTGTTCCCTTCTCCTGGCAGGTCTGCAGCATGCGCACATTGGGAACAGGCTCCAGGCTTCTGCCCCACTGATGTCTGGCTCCGAAGGCAGCTGACAACTGTCAGACAGCCCTGGCCCCATCTCTGCCTCCAACGCAGAGCCCTCATCAGAGCCCTCCCCAGACTCCAGGACTGGCCCATGTTCCTCCCCAATCTCCTCACTGTCTGAGTTTGTCTCCTGCTCCGTTGGCCGCTGGCGGGCCACAACAACTGCTAGGTTGGCAGGAGCTGAGACAAGGACAGGAGCTCATGCCATCGTGTGGCATTCGGGTCTCGAACTCAGGCTGTCAGCTTTCCAGGTGATAAGCTCAGCGTCTTTACCAACTGAACCATCGCGCCAAGAATGTACCCATCTTCGGTTAATAGCTACGCTTTTCTGCTAGAACCTCCAAACTATGTCAAAGTGCCCACAGATACCATGGGGCAATTAAGAACCGGGCTGAAAAGACCAGCTCACAAAGTCCTTGATTTATGGCTGGTCACTTAGCAGTCACTTCAAATTACAGTGGACCTCCCTAGGAGTACTTACAATCCAGTTTCGAGCTTCCAACAGCCACTACTCCCTGGTCATGTGACCAGTCTTTAAGTACTTGTCAACCAGCCCACATTATACCAGTTTGTAGCGCCCCGCAGTCATGTGATGGCATTTTACAAAGGATTTGCCAAAAACTGGCATTTATTTCTGGTATTTAGCAAAATCACCCATTGCCAACCATTGGTTCACTTAATAATTGCCATGTTCCCTTAACAACTACCACCAAAAAAAAAAGGATATAAAATCAGGTTGGTCACATGGGTGATCCACTTTACGACCGTCACAACTGAAGACTATAAAGGGCAGGCTCCACTACAGTTGTAACTTGAGGACTACTTGTAATTTCTAAGGAAAATCTATCCAGGTAGTCCTCGACTTACGACCACAATAGAGCCCAAAATTTATTCTGCTAAGTTACAAATTTGTTAAGTGAGTTTTGTCCCATTTTACTTAACATTTTGTTAGTTGAATCACTAACAGTTGTTTAAGTGAGTAACATGGTTGTTAGGTGAATCTGGCTTCCCTGTTGACTTTGCTTGTCAGAAAGCTAGAAAAGGTGACCCCGTAACCCTGGGAACTGTCATAAATATGAAGCAGTTGTCAAACATCTGAATGTAAATCACGTGGCCATGGGGATGCTGCAACGGTCGTAAGTGTGAAAAATGGTCATAAGTCACTTTTTTTTCAATGCAGTTGTAACTTTGAATAGTCACTAAATGAACTGTTGTTACGTCGAGGACTACCTGTATAGACTCTACAGATTTACTGGTAAATTTTTATTTTTAATGTGTAAACGTCTGGCAGGGCACCAATCACAATAAAATCTACACTCTTGAAAAGAATAGGGAACTTATGTAATTTGTATTCAAGACTGCCGGCGTGGTGTGACTGATCAGAGAATGGGGCATGGGAGAGAATGTTCTCTGCTAGTGCTTCACATCATAACATGGTCAATTTATGTCAATAAGAAAACAGGCCTCTGTTATCCTTTTATTATTTAAAGTGTTTGCATACCATCCGTTATGCAACAGATATTACGACACCGGAGGAATAACTCAAATATATCATAAAAGCCATGCCATTAATAAAACGAGGCAGCGAGGAAAGGCGTGCGGCAAGAGAAGACATTTTTCAAATTAAAGAGCCTGGAAAGATAAACACTGTTTTAAACCTGAATATTTAAAGAGAAAATTGTAATGAAGGACCCCCGAGACCCTTCCCTGCCTCAGAGGTGTCAAACCCGATTTCATTGAGGGCCGCATCAGGGTTATGTTTGACCTCAGGGAGCCAGAGTGGGTATGTCCAGGCTGGGCGTGGCCAGCTCGATGTCACTCGTGTCGGGGGCACCTGTGGTGGCCCGAGCACTCTGCCAGCGTTAACGGGCTCCCGAGCTCCGCTTTTGGCAGCGACGGCCTCCTGTAACCCTCTACCAGTGAAAACGGAGCTCGGGAGGGCCACCTGCGGCCCTCCCGAGCTCCGTTTTCGCTGGCAGAGGCACCGCAGGCCAGTCCTTCGCTGTTCCCAGAGCAGCCCTGTGGGCCAAATCTAAGCACCCCCATGGGCCAGATCCGGCCCCTGGGCCTTGAGTTTGACACTCCTGCTTTAAACACACAGAGCAGTCTGACTGGATAGAACAAGCTATCATTTCACACTGCCCACTGTTCCAAACAATCCTGAACAAACTTCAGCTAAAAAACCATTGCTAGCAACCTGCCTTTCATTGAGGACCTGTATACTGCACGAGTCAAAAAGAGGGCTGTGAAAATATTTGCACATCCCTCGCATCCTGGACATAAACTGTTTCAACTCCTACCCTCAAAACGACACTATAGAGCACTGCACACCAGAACAACTAGACACAAGGACAGTTTTTCCCCAACGCCATCACTCTGCTAAACAACTAATTCCTTCAACACTGTCAAACTATTTACTAAGTCTGCACTACTATTAATCTTCTCATCGTTCCCATCACCCATCTCCTTCCACTTATGACTATATGATTGTAACTTTGTTGCTTGTATCCTTACGATTTATATTGATAGTTTCCTGATTGCTTATTTGTACCCTATGACTATCATTAAGTGTTGTACCTTATGATTCTTGACAAACGTATCTTTTCTTTTATGTACACTGAGAGTTTATGTACCGAAGACAAATTCCTTGTGTGTCCAATCACACTTGGCCAATATTCTATTCTATTCTATTCTATTCTATTCTATTCTATTCTATTCTATTCTATTCTATTCTATTCTATTCTATTCTATTCTATTCTATTTTATTCTATTCTATTCTATTCTTCTATTCTCTGAACGAATTGATGCCAGATGCCAGCCACTGGACATAAATGGGGTACACATCCTGCTCCCTATTTAGTCATGCCGGCCACATGACCACGGAGACATCTTCGGACAGCGCTGGCTCTTCAGCTTTGAAACGGAAATGAGCACCGCCCCCTAGAGTTGGGAACGACTAGCACATATGTGCAAGGGGAACGTTTACCTTTACCTAAAAGCAATAAGCTTTTGCTATAGCTATTTTGATTTTTCCTAAAAAAATAATAATAATAATAATCTTGGATCATTTTCTTAAAGACTTACATGCTACTTTATGCAACACAAATCCCTGAAATTGTTTGAGCCAGGACAGTATGAACACAGCAGTACCTTGGTACTCAAGTACTTTGAAATTCATTGAATTTGGTACTCATTGCTTTTTGATGCAATTTTTTTTTTGTCCTGGTACTCATTGTCATCATTTGTTTGGTATTCAAAGCACAAGCTAGAACTTGTCAGTGTCGGCTGCCTTGTGACTCATTACATTATTCCTTATGGCAGGGGTCGGCAACTTTAAACCCTCAAAGAGCCACAAAGGTCCTAACTGGGAGCCCCCCATTCAATTCTGGAGCCAACCGGAAGTCCAGTTCCCCCACCTGTCCTAACCAAAAGCCCTATCAATTGTGGAGCCGACCGGAAAACCCGTCCCTTGCCATAGAGTCTCCTCCTGGCATGCCATGCTTCCCCCCCCCCCCCCGAACTGGAAGCTCCTCTCAAAATTGTGGCGCCAACCAGCGACAGGGAGCCACAGCAGAGGGATAAAAGAGCCACATGTGGCTCCAGAGCTGCGGGTTGCTGACCCCTGCCTTATGGGAAAAAATTTATTTGGTACTCAGAGTTTTTGGTACTCATCACACCTCCTGGAACCAATTAACGATGAATACCGAAGTACCACAGTTTTGCAAGATAGATGCAACCTGTTCGTGGGCTGTCAAAACCACAGCAGTTTGGCTAGAAAATAAAAAAACAGGTAACAACTCACCTGGCAGTTTAGCTGCACCCCACAACTCTTCTTCTAAGGCTTTGCGGGTTGTGGCTTTTCCCTGGTACCGCTTATCAGCATCCAAAAGCCGAGAGGCAATTCCTTTCCGTATTTGACCAACAGAAAGGACATCTTCATCAAGGTTCCCTTCGTCAAATTTGTCGATTACTTTGGCTGCCGTAGCTGTACAGAGGAAAAACCAAGAGGTGGTTAGTTCGGGTCCCGGCTCATCCAATCTCCTCCTTTCTCATCAGACCCCTGTGGCAGGGTGCCATGGGTCCATCAATTCACAATTCACAAGCCTTCTTGGTTACTTTATGATCCAATATTATCTTACAACTCCAGAAAATAGGTTAATTCAGTTATCAAGCTGAGTGCGGTATTACAAAGGTAGCAATCAAATCTCAAACTAATCCAGGGGTCTCCAAACTTGACAAGTTAAAGACATGTGAACTTCAACTCCCTAGAAGTCCCCAGCCAGCATATTTCCCCCTTCCAAGATTTGTTTAATATAATCCTATCAATATTCAGCACTCAAGTTCCCGATCAAAGAAGCATGGAAATATTATACCAGGAAAAGACAATCTGGCACCCCTGGATATGTTACCTGCTAACTCTGCTGGACTCCCCAAAAAAGATATACAGATAGAATAGAATAGAATAGAATAGAATAGAATAGAATAGAATAGAATAGAATAGAATAGAATAGAATAGAATAGAATAGAATAAGAAAGACAATAGAATAAGAAATAGAAGAGAAGAGAAGAGAATAAGAAAGAGAATGGAATGGAATGGAATGGAATGGAATGGAATAGAATAGAATTATTTATTGGCCAAGTGTGATTGGACACACAAGGAATTTGTCTTGGTGCATACGCTCTCAGTGTACATAAAAAGAAAAGATACATTTGTCAAGAATCACAAGGTACAACACTTAATGACACCTTAAAGGAAGTCCTCGACTTACAACAGTTCATTTAGTGACTGTTCAGCACTGAACAAAGTGACCTGACCGTTTTTCATACTTACCACCGCTGTAGCATCCACACGATCACATGAACAAAATCCAGATGCTTGGCAACTGGTTCATATTTATGACGACTGCCGTGCCCTGCAGTCAAGTCATCAGCTTTTGCGACCTTCTGACAAGCAAAGTCAATGGGGGAAGCCAGATTCACTTAACAACCGTGTTGCTAACTTAACAAATGGAATGATTCCCTTAACAACCGTGGCAAGAAAAGTTGTAAAATGGGGGCAAAAATCACATGTTGTTAAGTGAGACATTTGTTAAGTGAGTTTTGCCCCATTTTGCGACCTTTCTTGCCCCAGTTGTTGTTAAGGGAATCACTGCAGTTGATCAGCTAGTTACCCGGTTGTTAAGTGAATCTGGCTTCCCCGCTGACTTTGCTTGTCAGAAGGTCGCAAAGAGGGATCACGTGACCTACCTTGGGACGCAGCAACGGTCATAAGTATGAACCAGTGGCCAAGCATCTGAATTTTGATCACATGACCCTGGGGATGCTACAAAGGTGGTAACTGTGAAAAACAGTCTGAGTCATTTTTTTCAGTGCCGTTGTAAATTTGAATGGACACTAAATGAACTTGTTGTTAAATCGAGGACTACTTGTATTAAATGATTAGATTTGTTTGCCATCATCTTCACTGCAATAAAAAACCTTCCTCTACCAAAACTTCATAAAATTGCTCTCGGGGTTAAAAGCTTGACCTGGATTGCTGGACCTGATGTAAGATTATTATTTTTTCCCCCTCACTTCCCAGGAAGTCATAACAAACTTTTCCAATCTAACATTATAGTTTTGAACCACTGGAGAAAGAATTTGCATCGGAGAGGCAGTGCTGCTAACTCTTAACTGGTTCAGACACAAAGGATGTAAAGCATGAATATCACTCAAACAGGGGAGCCTCGGCTGATTAATTTCAATCATGCCAGATGAGTTGTCGTAAAACAGCCTATGATTAAAATGCCATTTTAAAAAAGGACAATACATACATTTGTCGCATCCAGCGTGATTTGAGAAGAGTCATTCTTCTTCATGAGGACAGAGAGAAGAGGCCTCTTCTAATAAAAGGCCTGACCCAGCCATTTTTCATATTATCTTTGTAATATCTAGATATCTTTGATAATCAGCTACCCCATTTGCTAATTAAAAATAATGAACCTTTTAATCTAATCAGCCGTCAATTAAACACTGATCTATCCAAAGACCAGCGTTTCACGCCAGGTGGCAGCAGCCAATCAAGCTTGCTGATCATGGAAAAAAGCTAAGAGTTGAAGATGGTTAATATTTATTTGGATATTAGGTCATCAGAAGACCTCAAGGCCTTCTGAAAACTGGAGTAGAAAGTTGAAAAATAAACCTTCATGCAATAAAGAATACTTATAGAATTATAAGAGCCTTGGTGGTGCAGCAGACTAAAGTGCTGTTAAGTAGCACCAGCTGCCTGCAATTACTCTCACCAGGCTCAAGGTTGACTCAGCCTTCCATCCTTTTGAGGTAGGTAAAATGAGGACCCGGATTGTGGGGGCAATAAGCTGATTTTGTATAAAAAAGAACACCGCTTAGTGGGGGCTGAAAGCCCTACTAGGCAGGTATATACAAAAGTATGAAGGCTATTGCTTAACGCATTGTAAGTCGCCCTGAGTCTCCGGAGAAATGGCGGCGTATAAATCAAATCAAATCAATCAATCAATCAATCAATCGCTAGCTAGCTCTGGGTTGAAATGAGGGGTCCTTGGTGCTCACTGAGCATGGTTGTTTTCTTGCAGACATTTCAATACCCAACTAGGTAACATCATCAGTGCTAGAAGGGCATGGGGTTTGCAAACTGATGTTATCTAGTATGGTGATAAAATGTCTGCAAGAAAACAACCAATGTTAGAGAACACCAAGGACCTTCTCACAATACAAAGCCAACTCCATGGTATTACTCCAACAAAACCTACATGGCCAGCCTCATGAAGTCGAGCTTGATATAAAATAAAGTAACTAATATACCTGGAACTTGTATTCTTAGAATAGTTTGTAATAAAATAAAGTTTATATTTCATTAATTTAATTTAATTAATTAAATTTATATGCCGCCCCTCTCCGAAGACTCAGGACGGCTCACAACACATTTAAAAAATCATCATAAAAAGACATTGAAAAATTAAAAAACATGAAAAACAATTAAAACCCATTCACACCATTCATGGCCGGATCTCGCCAGATCACAAGAGTGAGATCAACGGCCCCAGGCCTGCCGGAAAAGCCAGGTCTTCACCACTTTTCGGAAGGCCAATAGGATGGGGATGGTCCAGACCTCAGGAGGTAACTGGTTCCAGAGAGCTGGGGCAGCCGCAGAGAAGGCCCTCCCCCACGGGCCCACCAACCGGCATTGTTTAGCTGACAGGACCCAGAAGAGACCAACTCTGTGGGATCTTACCAGTCTCTGGGAGCTATGCGGCAGAAGGCGGTCTCGAAGATACCCTGGTCCTGAGCCATGTAGGGCTTTAAAGGTAATAACCAACACCTTGAATTGTGCCCGGAGACCAATAGGGAGCCAGTTCAGCTCGCGGAGAATTGGTGTAATGTGGGTGCACCCACGACAGCTCGCGTGGCTGCGTTCTGGACCAACTGTAGTCTCCAAACACTTTTCAAGGGTAGCCCTATGTAGAGCACGTTTCTTTCTACTTGTGGGTTACCGTGTTTGGTTGATGCATTATTAGTAAGAGGTTTGGATAGCAGTGGTACAGTACATTAAATAAATTACAAGTAGTCCTCGCTTAACAACCATTCATTCAGCGACCGTTCAAAGTTATGATAAATAAATAAAGTTTATTTATTAAATTTGTTTGCTGCTCATCTCACATGGAAATTGTGATTGTGCTGCTTAACAAAGGCAGTACTGGTAGTCCTCAACTTACGACCACAATGGAGCCCCAAGTTTCTGCTGCTAAGCAAGACAGTTGTTAAGTGAGTTGTGACCCATTTTATGATTCTTTTTATCACAGCTGTTAAGCGAATCACAACAGTTGTTAAGTGAATCACACTGTCGTTAAGCAAATCAAGTTCCCCCATTGACTCTGCTTGTTGGAAGCTGACTGGGAAGTTACAAATAGCAACAGCACTTAGACTTATATACCACTTCACAGTGCTTTACAGCCCTCTCTAAGAGATTTTACAGAGTCAGCATATTGCCCCCAACAATTTGGGTCCTCATTTTACCCACCTCGGAAGGATGGAAGGCTGAGTCAACCTTGAGCCTGGTGAGATTCAAACTGCCAAATTGCAGGCAGCCAGCAGTCAGCAGAAGTAGCCTGCAGTACTGCATCCTAACCACTGCGCCACCACAGATCTTAAGTGCTCTTAATAGCACTTAAAACTTATATACCACTTTGTAGTGCTTTACATATGTTACGTGTGATGATCATCATTTGTAATATATGATCTCGGGACAGAGCAAGTGTCATTAATACATGTCAGCTGTCAAGTACCCGAATTTTGATCGTGTGACCTTGGGGATGCCACAACGGCCGTGTGAAAACTGGACATAAGTCACTTTTTTTCAGTGCCATTCACTTAATGGATGGTTTTAAGTCAAGGACTATCTGTAATTGAAATCATGGCTGTTGCAGAGCATAGCTAAAAATCTATGGAGATTCTCAGTCATCCGGGTTGTTTGTCCCAAAGGTGCTTTTTCAGGAGACAACTAGATTTCTGTTCTGTTCTGTTCTGAAGACATTTTGCTTCTCATCCAAGAAGCTTCTTCAGCTCTGACTGGATAGTGGGGAATGGAATAAGCTATGCACTTTGACAAAAACACCCTTTGAATGGTTTGGGAGTATGAACGGATTTCCAGAAAAACTGCAGAGCAGTTAGCACTACTCTGGTGACCCTGAGGACACAGATAAACCTCCTAGTGCCTCAAGGACTCTTTAAAAGGATGCAAATGACCAGCTGTCTGCAAGGAATATAAATCCTTCCATTCCCCACCATCCAGTCAGAGCTGATGAAGCTTCTTGGATGAGAAGCGAAATGTCTTCAAAGAAAAAACAAGGAAGTCCAGTTGCCTCCTGAAAAAGCACCTTTGAGACAACCATGACCTGGATGACTGAGAATCTCCATAGATTCTTACTACTGTCATACTAATGGATATCCCCAGGGAGTTTCCAGGGAATGGCTATTTTAATTCTCTTGGTATGTTGTGACGCTTTCTCCCAAAGCAGAATACTGTAACTCTGAAACCCATCACTGCCCTTTCAACTGCCCCGTCCCTATAGCTCCTTGGGGGAAATATAGTTCCAGCCCCAGTCTATGCTTTCCCTCCCCATTCTTTCCCTTTCACACACAAAGGTGCTTATTTTCAAGAGGCAACTGGACTTTCTGGTTTTTCTTTGAAGATGTTTTGCTTCTCATCCAAGAAACTTTTTCAGCTCTGACTTGGATGGCGGGGAACGGAAGGATTTATATTCCTTGTAAACAAATTTGCAAATTTCCAGCTGTCTGCAAGGAATGCCACTATCCAGTCACAGCTGAAGAAGCTTCTAGGGATGAGAAGCGAAACGTATTCAAAGAAAAACAAGAAAGTCTAGCTGCCTCTTGAAAAAAAGCACTTTTGGGACAACCAGGACCTGGATGGTTGAGAATCTCTACAGACTTTTAGCTGTACAATTTGAGATAAACACCCTTTGAATGACGTGGGAGTAGGAATGGATTTCTAGAGGAAAAATTGCAGACTACAGGAACCATTTACACTACTCAGGTGACCCTGAGGACACAGGTAAACCTCCAAGTGGCCTCAAGGACTCTCTAAAAGGATGCAAATGACCAGCTGTCTGCAAGGAGTATCAAATCCTTCCATTCCACACCATCCAGCCAGAGCTGAAGAAGCTTCTCGGAGGAGAAGCGAAACGTCTTCAGAGAAATGTCTATGGAGATGCTCAGTCATCTAAGACATGGTTGTCTCAAAGGTGCTTTTTTTCAAGAGGCAACTGGACTTCCTTGTTTTTCTTTGAAGATGTTTCGCTTCTCATCCAAGAAGCTTCTTCAGCTCTGACTTGGATGGCGGGGAACAGAAAGATTTATATTTCCTTGCAGACAAATCTGCAAATTTCCAGCTGTCTGCAAGAAATGCCACTATCCTGTCAGAGCTGAAGAAGCTTCTTGGGATGAGAAGTGAAACGTCTTCAAAGAAAAACCAAGAAAGTCCAGTTGCCTCCTCTTGGGAAAGAAAAAAAAGCACCTTTGGGACAACCAGGACCTGCATGACTGAGAATCTCCATAGATTCTCAGTCATAGATTCAGTCATAGATTCTCAGTCATAGATTCTCCATTTAAATCGTTTAATCTGTTTTACAAATTGGGTGTTTTAAATTTGTTTTCGGCCAAAATAGTTAATAATTTTAATGGACTTTTAATGTTTGTATTATCTGTATTTTATCTTGGCTGTTCACCGCCCTGAGTCCCCCAGGAGTAGGGCGGTATAGAAATTTGATAAATAAAATAAATAATAAACAGACATTTCCCTTCCACATATACCCATCGCCTCTCCTACCCTCACAAGTTTATCCATCCCTTGCTCAAGCGCACCAGCGTGCCTACAGTCCCTGTCCCAATGTCCCTTTTTACTTGTACCCTTTTCAGGTATTCAAATTATGTTTATACTTTTATCTGTTATCTTATATATGCTTGGCAAAATAAATAAAAAAAATAAAAAAATAAAAATAAAATAAAATAATAGAATAAAATAAAATAACTAAAATAAAAAATATAATAAAATAATAAAATGAAATAATAAAATTAATTAAATAAAATAAATTAGTTAAATAAAGTGGGAAGGCACCGACCTCTCCCAGGGCCAAGATACGGGTTTTCAGCCCATAGGGTGGGGGCAGAGTTCGAAACAGGCGCCCCCCCCTCCGTCCCAGCTCTCTCACACACGACACGTGTACAGAGGCAACGTCGGAAAGCCACGTGGAAACACAACCACCACCACCCCTCCAAATTCTCAACCCAACCCCTTTAAGAGTCTAAGAAGCCAAACCCAGCTCGGGGGCTTCCGCACCGGCCCCGCAGGCGAGCCCTCACCCTCTTCGGGGTCGTCCTCCGGGTCAGGCTGGGCTCGGGGCAGCGGGTTGAGGAGACGCTCCAACTCCGCCGCTAAGGGCGCCGCCATCTTGTCCCGTCAGGAGGAGGAGGAGGCGGTGATTGGGGCAGCGCGAAGGGCGGGGCCTCTCTCCACGGAAACGGCGGTGGGCGGAGCCTCGAGGCCCCGCCTTGCCCGGGGTCTGGCGCGCGCGAGCGCGCGCGCACTATACGGACGCTGCAGCCTTTTGAATAAAACAGAGCACCTCTTAATATGTTTTTAATGGCAGTGTTATGGAATGTATTTTCCGGGTCTTCGTTGGCAAGAGGATTAAAGCGAACAACAGTGGAACAACTTGGCTGCAGAAGTTGTGAATGCTCCAATAATGGAAGCTTTTAAGATGATGTTGGATAAGGGGCGTGCATAAATGCACCAGTGTGCCTACCGTCCCTATCCTAATATTCCTTTTTATTTACTCTTTTCATGTATTCAAATTATGTACTATATTATATTATATTATATTATATTATATTATATTATATTATATTATATTATATTATATTATATTATATTATATTATATTATATTATATTATATTATATTTATTATATTCTTTTACCAGTTATCTCATATATGTTTGACAAATAAACTTATGATTATGATTATAATAACCATTTGTCTGAAGTGGTGTAGGGTTTCCTGCCTGAGCAGGGGGTTGGACTAGAAGACCTCCAAGGTCCCTTCCAACTCTGTTATTCTAAAGCCCTCTTCGGCGGAGGCCTTGAATTAAAGAGTGTTCCGGAATAACGGGATTTGTAAAGCATGGGGTAGGTTGCTGGAGGTAGAAAATGGTGGAGAAGCAGCAACTCCAGGAATGGGGTGCAAAGAACGGAAAGGAAAACACTAGTGTCAAGGCTGCTTTTTATACAGGTAGTCCTCGATTTACCACAGTTCATTTAGTGACCGTTCAAGGTTTACAACGGCACTGAAAAAAGTGACTTAGGACCGTTTTTCACACTTAATGACCGTCGCAGCATCCTGGTGTCGTCATGTGATCAACATTCTGATGCTTGGCTAACTGATTCATATTTATGACGGTTGCAGTGTCCCCGGGGTCATGTAATTGCCTTCTGCGATCTGACAAGCAAAGTCAACGGGAGAAGCCAAATTCACTTAACAAAGGGGCTACTGGTTTAACAACTGTAGGGATTCACTTAACAACTCTGGCAAGGAAGGTCGTAAAATGGGGCAAAACTCACTTCACAAATGTCTCACTTAGCAACCTAAATGTTGGGCTCAATTGTGGTCGTAGGTCGAGATACATTTCTGAATGGGCAAGTCATTTCTACTTCCCTCTGCAGCCTTGTTCCTATGTCTGTTTGGGTTGCATATATGTTGGATAAGTTGGCTGCCTTATTTGTAAAAATAAGGGCAGAAAATAAATAGAATTTCTATCGGGTGATCTTGCATACATTTGAATCCTGGATTGCTGGCTTAACGGTTCTGTTTTAACCTTGCATTGATTACCCAGTTTTATTTATTTATTTAGAAAACTTACATGGCCTCTCAATTCACTCTGTGAAGTGACCCGGAGCAGCTTATAAAGATAAAAGCCCAATATGAAGTCCAGTAAACACCACTCCCAATCCCTTGGCGACAAAACTCTGATAAACCATTTGATGGGTTCCATATCTACTCATTGGCAGATCTGTGTCTTCAGGCTATTGGAAAGAGAGTCAAGAGTGGGAGCTCAATCTTACCTCCACAGCAGTGGTGAAATCCAAAATTTTTTACTACCGGTTCTGTGGGCGTGGATTGGTGGGCGTGGTGTGACTTGGTGGGCCTGGCAAGGGAAGGATACTGCAAAAATCTCCATTCCCACCCCACTCCAGGGGAAGGATATTGCAAAATCCCCATTCCCTCCCTACTCGGGGGCCAGCCAGAAGTGGTATTTGCCGGTTCTCTGAACTACTCAAAATTTGTGCTACCGGTTCTCCAGAACCTGTCAGAACCTGCTGGATTTCACCCCTGCTCCACAGGGATGATGTTTCACAAGGAGGGGGCCATCATGGAAAAGACCCTTGTTCTTGGACCCTCAAGATGGACCTCCTTAGGAGTGGAGACCCGTAGCATTCCCTGCCTCCCTGCTCTGGTGGGTCCAGTAGATATGACTGGGAAATATAGTCCAAATAGCTATTGTCTGAGTTGAAAGGTCATAAAGGATTTTTAAAAATAAATAACCAAAAGTTTCTTGCTGGCCCAGAATCATTCAACATATGTGGTACCTTGCTCAATAGTAGTAACTGAGAGGGATCTTGGAGTCCTAGTGGACAATCACTTAAATATGAGCCAGCTGTGTGCAGCAGCTGCCAAAAAAAGCCAACACAGTTCTAGGCTGCATAAACAGAGGGATAGAATCAAAATCACGTGAAATGTTAATACCACTTTATAATGCCTTGGTAAGGCCACACTTGGAATATTGCATTCAGTTGTGGTCGCCATGATGTAAAAAAGATGTTGAGATTCTAGAAAGAGTGCAGAGAAGAGCAACAAGGATGATGAGGGGACTGGAGGCTAAAACATGAAGAACGGTTGCAGGAACTGAGTATGTCTTGTTTAATGAAAAGAAGGACTAGGGGAGACATGATAGCAGTCTTCTAATATCTCAGGGGTTGCCACAAAGAAGAGGAAGTCAACCTATACTCCATAGCCCCTGAGGGCAGGACAAGAAGCAATGGATGGAAACTAATCAAGGAGAGAAGCAACTTAGAACTAAGGAGAAATTTCCTGACCGTTAGAACAATAAATCAGTGGAACAATTTTGCCTCCAGAAGTTGTAAATGCTCCAACACTGGAAGTTTTTAAGAAGATGTTGGATAACCATTTGTCTGAAGTGGTGTAGGGTTTCCTGTCTAAGCAGGGGGTTGGACTAGAAGACCTCCAAGGTCCCTTCCAACTCTGTTTTTCTATTCTATTCTATTCTATTCTATTCTATTCTATTCTATTCTATTCTATTCCATTCCATTCCATTCCATTCCATTCCATTCCATTCCATTCCATTCTTGATAAACATCTCTACAAATCTGAGACATGGGGACAAACCTGAAATAAATTAGCAAGGCCATTCCAAATGGTACAGGGATTAATGGTTTTAATCCAGGGGTTGGATTAAAAGACCTCCAAGCTCCCTTCCAGTTCTGTTATTCTGTAATTCTGTATGCAAAGAAAGGGTTTTGAAGGGCAGATTTGGGATTGAGTAGATCAGAGACTAAACCAACATGATGGATTGCGGGATCAAAAGCTTATAGGACCCTGAGACTTTCTCCATTAGTCTTTAGGATTCATCTTTACCCCTCCCATCAAAAATAGAATGGCTGCTGTCACACAACAGTCTCAGCCCTATTGACTGTGTCTTCTCCCAGTTGCGAGTCAAATGTAGTCAAAACACCTCCATCCATTCCGTCCTCAACTGGGAGATTCTTGAATTCAGAACTACAAATTGTGCAGAAGTTGAAACAATCTGAAAGAGTCGGAATGCCGCGAGAACATCTTATCTCTTGAAAAGCAAGGCAGTTTGAAAACAAGGTGAGCGTGTATAGTACATGTAGTCCTCGACTTGCGTCCACCATTGGGGCTGGAATGGATCTCACTGAAAAACAAGGTCAATATATTGATCCACGTAAAATTTGCATTTCTACATGCCCCTCAAGGGTACTGCTTTTCTTTTTTCCAATCTAGAAAAGCAGTAAATATTATGGCAAGGCATGTTGGATGGGAATCACTCTCCGATTCAATTAACATTTTTTGCCAGTTGTGGGAGAGATTTATTCAGAAATAAGCTCCTTGCTATGCCAAGGGAACCACCCACTTCCTCATTTATTTAACCATTTAAACTGCCAGACTCCCAATGACCCTGGGCAACTGACTGTCTAAAAAGTTTTTTTTTTTAAATTACAGAGACCCAAAAAATAAAATCATAACTCTGCCCCAAAAATATATAGAGCAGGGGTGCCCAACTGTGGCGACTTTAAGTCCTGTGGACTTCAACTCCCAGAATTCCTCAGCCATCCCTGCCCATGAGAAATTGACATTATATTCCCTCCTGCTGTTATTTGTGATAGATCATAGCCTCCTTCACTGCAGTTAGGAGAGTCCAAGAGTAACCATGATTGCTGGATTGATACACAAACATGGTCACAGACACCGCAATCCTAAGGCAGTGTTGAGCAGAGAAGCAAAGACAGAGAGGCATCGGTAGAGCAGGTTGATATAAACAAGATAGCATCACTACATGTAATCCAAGCTCCACCCCTTTTAATGAGCATGCAAAGCTCCTCCCCTTTTAAAATCCAGATGCATAAAAGGGGTGGGGTTTTGCTGATCGGTCTATCTTGGCCTATGAAGTATGCATTGATTCCAGGGGCAGGTTCCAAATCCTGTTGGTACCGGTTCGCTTGTGCGCGTGGCACTTCTGCACATGCGCAGAACTTTGCTGCCGCTACGGGTTTGCCCAATCCGGTGCGAACTGGTAGCATCCCACCACTGATTGACTCCCATGTGCACATAGAGATTTGTGCATGCACATGTTGATTGTACACTTGCAGTTCTTTGCTGAGGAATTTGGGGAGAAGCTGTGGGATGTCCCATAAAATGGCTGCCAAGACAGGAGGGGGTGTTTATGACTTTTTCACAAAATGGCTGCCATGCTAAGCACCAAAAGGCATGCTGGCTTTTTCCAGCAGGCCCAGCAATCATCTTTACCACATCCAATTATTTTTGCCTTCCCCACTTCCAGGCAAGGGACAAAGTTCCACACACACTACTGGGAAAGGAACCAGCAACCGGTTATTATTTTCTAAGCAAGCCTGTATGGGGCCTGTATGGAGTTGAGCAGAGTTGATACAGATTATTGTACATCGGGCTTCTCTTTTTCAGATCTATGGTTTCTAGGCTGCAAAAATGTGGATCACCACTAGGGAGTGGCAAAGTCATGTTTTAGAGCAGGGGTGGGGAACGATGGCCGTTTTATCACTTGTGGACTTCAACTCCCAGAATTCCTGAGCCAGCCATGCTGGCTCAAGTATTCTGGGAGTTGAAGTCCACAAGCCATAAAGGGGCCACAGTTCAGTTTTAGAAGTTTGGATTTTTGCAGTCATGATATGGCCAGCCCAGTTGCATGGCACATGGTGCCATCTTTGAAAACCTTAACAACTGTGGCAAACAAGATCGTAAAATGGGGCAAAAGCTCACTTAGCAAATGTCTCACTTAGCAACAGAAATTTGGGACTCAATTGTGGCCAGTTGGTACCTGTATTTATTCAAGCTTTCCCTCACCACAACCTCACCCACTGAGTTTCCATGGATGGGGCTCAGTTTTGTTTTAGGCATTAGAGGTCCAACGTTGCCTTTGAAGGTGTACCCAGAACCAATCAAATCCAGTATTGGCCATAGAAATCCACTTATACCAGATCTTACCGCAGGGATGGCTCACTTGTTAGAAATCTGGAACATATTTAATTTCATGTCTTTAACACCTTCAGAAGGTTGAAACTGCTGATTTTTTAAATCAGTATTTGCAGTTGTAAATACTAAGAGAAGACTTTTCTTAGGTTTCCCTTCAAAATTTCACAAAGATGTCCACCGTCACATTCCAGCTGAGTGTGATGGAAAATGATAAAAAAAAAAATCAAACTCAGCTTTGGATTGTCTTGAAAGCTGGCTTTAGATTCTTACAGAAATTTGAAGGAGAACCAATGATGTAAAACAGTGTTTCTCAAACTTAGCACCTTTAAAAAGCGTGGAATTTATTTATTAGCTGACTGGGGAATTCTGGGAATTGAAGTCCACACATCTTAAAGCACGTTGGCTGAGGAATTCTGGGAGTAGAATTCCATCCTAAACAAGAGGAACTCTGGGAATTGAAGTCCATACATCAGAGTTACAAAGCTTGAGAAACAACTCTATAGCAAATTCCCTAAAATAATTCCACATTTTTTTTTAACCTATTTGTTTTGGATAGTCTCAACGTAACCTTGTCGAAAGCACTGAATGAAACACGGCTGATCTAAATATCAGATTTTCTAGTTTTATTAAAAATTCACAAATTCTTTTAATCCAACTTTTCCCCCCTTTCATACAGTGAATGGTCTAATATGCACTGGAGGTCACACGAGCTTAGTTTTATTTGAACAATAAAAGACCTATGAGAAATTTAATATATAAAGAAAAAAAAAAGTAGCAGCTGTTGACTGCATATTTGATCATAAAATTTAAATATTTTGGACTTTCTTTTAAAGACACAAAAATAAAACCTGTGGGGTCTATATAAGTCATATTAACAATTCCATTAATGTTCAACAGGACTAAACATTAGCAAAGATGTTAATTCCCCCCCAATTAAGCTTGTAACACTTGGTTTAAAAGATTTTCCTGGCCTGTTGGGTAGCTACACCCAAGTATTTTGTGCTATAGAATTGTTTATTTGGCAACCGTCTGGTTTTTTTTTAAAGGTATGTCTTCTTTTGTCTTGTGTAAACACCATCTCAACAAACTAGCAGAGTGAATCATAAGCCCTGTAATGTCCTATTACATCTACAGGGTGGGTGGGTGGGGGAAATCAAAGGAAAAATAAAGCAAAGATGACACGATTTTGGTTGATTGCTCAAAATACTTTGCTTTTGAACAAGAGGTTCTAAAACAGGATTATTATTTTTTGTAAAACATTGAGCTCCTGAATTTTAACATTCGACGTAAACAGTTGACTGTTTTTTTTTTCCTAGTTCCATAGAGTCTTTATTTGTTATTTGTTTAGCTTTTATTTTTATTTTTTTTGTGAAGGTAGAACACTTTATTCATTTTTTTTTTCAAGTCATTCTTTTTAAACATAAAAGCCAAAGAGGACTTCTGTCTTTTGAGGATTATTGGTGTGTGTTGCTCGGAGAAGGTAGAAAGTTGATACTGAGGGCTAACATTTAAATATTTGTTACTCTGGTCACCCCGCCCGCCCCCCCAAAAAAACAAAAATCCCTTCCCAAAAGAACAATAAAATAAACTACATTTTGTCTGCCTGAGAAGCGTTTCAGAGGCTTGAAAAGTCTTGTCACGGTGAACTGCGGTTCAACTTTCAGAGGCAAAATTAACAAGCAATAAAACCATAAATTTTAAAATCGCTAGAATTATTTTAAGCTGTTCGTTTTTCCCTTTCTTCTTCTTCTTCTTCTGGACCTTGGCTTGTTTTTGTTTTTTCAGTACTAGTTTCTTTTTTTTCCTGATGGAAGGTTATTCCTCTCCATTCCTAGAGGGATCGTACGTGCCGTGAGCATCCAAGGATATGCCATCCCATAATATATATTGCAGTATCGAAACACTTCACGAGTGTCTTTTTCACTCAGTATAAAAGGGGGGGAAAAAGAGCAGTCTTCCTTCATTCTGTTGTGTTAAGATTGTCCCCCAGTTTATAGCAAAATTTCCCTGGGCTCTGAATAATTCAATTAATTCCCAAGAATTAAGCCGAATGAGGAAAAAAAAAAAAGAGCGAAAATAAATGTAGGGCAGAACGGGGGTGGGGGAAAAATGTCTATTTCTTGGAACTCATTTCTATACATCTCGGTATATGCAGGATGGAAATTGCTTGACCCATGCCTTCCAAAGAAAGTTCCAGGTGTTTTAAAGCTACCATACAACAGCCTCATTCATTTCCGGCGGATGCGACAAGTGGTTACCGTAGTTACCACCTCCGTTGACCGATATGGATGAAAATGGAGGGCTTGGTCCAAAGACTTCTGCTGACATGGAGTGCAAGGAGCCAGGTAAATTGGGTTCTGGACTAGGTGAGTCTCCGGGAGGGTGGGACATGATGTCTGTGAAACGCTGAGCTTCGCTGGAAGGGTGATGTCCAGGTAAAGGATGGTCCATCCCCCCAAGTGGGGTCCCTGATGGTCCTGAGGAGGGTACGAAGGGGAGATCCACTGGGGTCTGCGCTTGGGAAGATGGAGGTCCTTGCGGGAAAAAATCATAATTGCTTCCGGGTCCATAATATTCACTCTGATAATCTAGTGAATGGAGAAAAGAAGGGAAAGGAAGAGGTTAAGTTATTAAATTTATACAGTCGCCCAACTCACTGTAACTCTGGGCGGCGTACAGAAATAAAACCCTAATACAAACCCCAATACAGGGAGTCCTCAACTTACGACCATAATTGAGCCCCAAATTTCTGTTGCTAAGCGAGATGGCTGTTAAGTGAATTTTGCCCCATTTTATGACCTTTCTTGCCATGGTTGTTAAGTGAATCACTGCAGTTGTTCAGTTAGAAACACTCTAACTCTAAATGGTTTACAGAGTCATCCTATTGACCCCATCTGGGTCCTCATTTGACCGACCTCGGAAGGATGGAAGTCAACCTTGAGCCTGGTGAGATTCAAAGTGCCGAAATGCAGGCAGCCGGCAGTCAGCAGAAGGAGCCTGCAGTACTGCATTCTAACCACGACGCCACCGCAGCTCATAAGTTATGAAAAATGGTCATAAGTTAACTTTTTTTCAGGACCGTTATCACTTTGAACGGTCATTAAATGAACTGTGGTAAGTTGAGGACTATCTGGACAGCCTCACCCTGGTATCAAAAAGCTGCTATCCATCCATTTTTGTTTCCATTGTTTCCTGCTCTTCCCAGTGCAAATGGGTGTGTGTGTGTGTGTGGAATCGCAACAAAAGGGAAGAGAGCCAAAGGCCAGAACCGTGAAATTTAATCTCTTGGCTGCCATCCAGGGGTGAAATGCTCCCGGTTCGGACCGGATCGCCTGATCCGGTAGCAATGGCAGTGGGTGGTTCGGAGAACCAGTAGCAAAAATCCCTGCCTCCCCCCACCCATGCCCAGCTGAGCTGCATGATCATCAGAGGCTTTTTTTTTTACTTTTAAAAGCATTTTTTCTACAACCTCTTCGGCCAGAAAAATGTTTTTAAAAGTAAAAAAACAAAAGCATCTAATGATTGCGCGGCTCAGACGGGATCGTCAGAGGCTTTTAAAGGCATTTTTTCCCCCTACCGAAGAGGTTGTAGAAAAAAAAAAAGCCTTTAAAAGCCTCTGACGATCCCAGCTGAGTTGCCTGATCGTCAGAGGCTTTTAAAAGCATTTTTTTTCTGCCACTTCTTAAGGTTGTAGAAAAAATGCGTTTAAAAGTAAAAAAAAGAAGAAGTTGGCCACGCCTACCCAGTCACATTACCCCCCCACCAAGCCACACCCACAGAACCGTTAGTAACAAATTTTACATTTCACCACTGCTGCCATCCTGTCTTGATGTCTTATCCATTCCCCGTGGATCAATCCTGCATGCTTTTCTCACCTCCATAGAAAGAAAACGGCCCGTTGGGAATGAGTTCGCCGGGCTCCAAACGGTCCACCAGCGGTCTCATGCGGCGGGGGCTGCGGAAAAACGCGTGCCTGCGGGCTCCGAGTGCGCTCAGCTGTTTCATGCGCCTTTCCTTAGAACGCCGGTTCTGGAACCACACCTGCCAGGGAAGGAGGAGAAAGGAAAACGGGGGTGAAAGTCAGTCCCATTTTTTTTTTCCTGGCAATTGGGAAACAACCAGGGATCGTAAAATGAGCCATGATCAATACGAATTGCAGATAGAAATCAAGGAGCAGGCACATCATTGCAAGAACGAGAAGTTCGAAATTGCTATTTCTGTAAGGAAGCTTTGTTTCAAGCAGCACTGCAGCTGTTAGCAGGGGTGGGTTCTAAATTTTTTTACTACCGGTTCTGTGGGCGTGGCTTATTTTGTGGGTGTGGCTTGGAAGTCATGTGATTAGGTGGACGTGGCTAGCTGGTCAGAGTCATTTCTGGAAGGTCCTCGCACTTACGACCAGCCCTCGCACTTACGACCCGACTCATTTGTTTGCTTTTAACACTGATCAGCTGTAGGACGGCCCTTTGAAGCCCCCCGGCAAGAGTTTAAACAGCTTTTTTCCCTCTAGTCATCAGCTGGGACTCAGGAGGCAGCAATAGATTGGGGGTGGGACCAAATAAAAGGTAAGAATAACGTGGGGGGGTGGGGGGAAGGGTGGGGTGGGACAACCGGTTTGGTTACGTCATATCATCACTGCTACCGGCTCGGCCGAACCGGACCGAACCGGGAGGAACCCACCACTGGCTGTTAGGATTCTCTCCTCATGGCTTTTAAACTTTTCTTCAGTAAAGACAGATCAAAAGTTGTTGGATTCTTGGAAAGTAAAATTGTACAAAGAAAAGCAAGGAGACTGGGATCCTCAAATAATGTTGTTCTTTAATTTTCTCCCAAACTAGCATTAATGCATTCCTTATGTAATGCCTTTCAAAATATCCATGTATTGTCGTGACCGAGGCCCACGTAGTGATTACCAAACACAATTCAATCCTGAACAAACTTATTTTATTAAAACAGCGGAGAATTAATTCATTCTCAGCTTCATCCAAAACAAGTTCTTCATAACCAGTCCTACCAGGCCTTATCACCAACCGTTGATGTCTTTGGCAACCTGCCAAAGGCTTTTCAAAGTTCAAGAGACGCTGACAAGAAGCACTGGAATCAACGTTGCTTTTCTACAAAGAACCCAACGGCTCGTTGCTGCTCTTTTAAGTCTTATGGGAGAGGCCAATCATCTTCTGGCCTTACTCCTGAGTTGTCCTTTTTGCTTCAGCTGCTCTTGCCTTCTGGCAGCTCTTCGCATGCATGCACTAGGAACAGGCTCCTCCCGTTCCTCTGCCTCTCTGCTCTCTACCTCTGGAGGCTCCGGAGCCTGTGCATCGCTCCCAGATGGCCCTGGCCCCATCTCTGCCTCCGACGCAGAGCCCTCGTCCGAGCCTTCCCCAGATTCTAGGACTGGCCCATTGTCCTCCCCAGCCTCCTCACTGTCTGACTCCGCTGCCAGGTCCGCAGGTTGCTGGCGGACCACAACATGTATCTTATTTTTCCCATAACACAAGAAAGCATGCCATACCAACCTAACCGAGTGCCCTAACCGGAATATGTGCGCGCAGCGGAGCCCCAGAAACCTGAAGACCAGCTGGCCAGCATGCGCATGTGCACCGGCCAGCTGGTCGTCAGGTTTCCGGGGCTCCAGCATACGCAAAGATCAGCTGGCCAGCACGCATGCGCTCACTGGAAACCAGAAGAGCAGCTGGCAACGGCGCTCTTGCCCACAGAGAGGCCTCTGTGTGCCACCTCTGGCACGTGTGCCATAGGTTCGCCATCATGGCAATAAACGATACCGCAATCGAGGAACCACTAAAAACACTCCCGCCAATTCTGACAGGGAAACCCACTTGTATACGTAGTCCTCAACCTATGACCACAATTGAGCCAAAAAATTTTTGTTTTACAACCTTTCTTGCCACGGTTGTTAAGTGAATCACTGCAGTTGTTAGCAACACGGTTGTTAAGTGAATCTGGATTCCTCATTGAATTTGTTTGTCACAGTGTCGGAAAAAGTGATCACATGACCCCGGGAACACTGCAACGGTCATAAATACATGTCAGTTGTCAATCATCCAAATTTTGATGATGTGACCATGGGGATGCTGCAACGGCCATAAGTATAACTGAGCCGAGGTGGCGCAGTGGTTAGGGTGCAGTACTGCAGCTACTTCAGCTGACTGCTAGTTCAGCAGATCAGCGGATCAAATCTCACCGGCTCAAGGTTGACTCATCCTTCCGAAGTGGGTAAAATGAGGACCCAGATTGTTGGGGGCAATATGCTATTTAGTATACTGTCTTTGGTGTAAGCGGCCCAGAGTCCTCGGAGAGTGGGCGGCATAGAAATATGAATAATAAATAAATAAGTATGAAAACAGTAATTAGTCACTTTTTTTAGTGCCGTTGTAGCTTTGATTGGTCGCTAAATCGCAGCACCATTGAGAATGTCCTGACACACGGCATTCTCGCATGGTATGGGAGCAGCTCTGTAGCAGACAGAAAAGCTCTACAGAGAATCATTAAAACTGCCCGGAATATCATCGGACTCCAGCTACCAGCCCTGGGCGACATCTTCGAATCTCGCTGTTTGAGGAAGTTGCATAACATTCTCAGAGACTCTTCCTATCCTGCTTACAATCTTTTTGGACTGTTGCCTTCTGGCAGAAGATACAGAACAATTAAAACTCGGACCACACGTTTTCTGAATAGTTTTTATCCCAGAGCTATAATTGCACTCAACCATGAACTAAAGGGCCACCATTACTTGGTCTGTTGTGTGGATGTTTGGGTGGTTTAGGGGTGGGGAATTGTGGTGGGTGGGAGTGTGTTTGGGGATTGTTATGTGTGTTGGACCTGGTCTTTGGATGTTAAGTGAATTTCGTTGTACGGGTATACTGTGTATACACATACAATGACAATAAAGTTATTATTATTATTAAATGAATTGTTGTAAGTGGAAAACTACCTGTATATAAACAGCGCAATCCCCATTCCTTTCTAGCACTGATGATGTTACCTAGTTGGGTGATAAATCGTCTGCATGAAAACAACCAAGCTCAGAGAGCACCACGGACACCCCCCCCCCCAGTTCAACCTTGAGCTACACATATTTTCTTCTGTTGGTCTTTAAAAGCGTTTAAAATGTTAACAATAGCCTCCCACCGACCGGTTCGCTCGCACAGAGAGGGCCTCCTCAGGGTGCCGTCGGCCAGACAGTGTCGGCTGGCGACCCCCAGGGGGAGAGCCTTCTCTGTGGCAGCACCCGCCCTCTGGAATGACCTACCCCCTGAGATACGCACGATATCAGACCTCCGGACTTTTCGTTGGGCCCTGAAAACACAACAATTCCTATCTAGCTGGGCTGGCTTGATCCCATCCTCTCAGTTTTAATTGAATTTGGTTTTAATTGGGTTGTTTTTAATATCTTGGGCTGAAATTATTTAATTGTTTTTTAAATTGTTTTTAAATTTTATATGCAATGTTTTATCTTGGCTGTATACCGCCCTGAGTCCCGCAGGAGAAGGGCGGTATAGAAATAAAATAATAATAATAATAATAATAATAATAATAATAATAATAATAATAATAATAACAACAACAACAACAACAACAACAACAACAACAACAACAACAACAACAACAGCCCCCCATATTAAAGAAATATTCGCGTTGGAAATATATTGGTTTTGGAAGTGAAATAGTTCAGCTGCTGGAATTCTTAGACCTCAAAAAACTAGGATGATTTTTCTTCTAATAGACTGGTAAGTCTCTAAGGATGGGGGAGTTTCAGTTGATTTTTTATTTGAACGACTCCTAAATCTGTTATCAGTCTGGGAAGCAATACACATGTTTTCCTTGATTAAGCCAAATTTTCTGGGTTGCACAAGATAAACTTGTGTAACAAGAAGATAAAACCACGCACAAACCTTTCAGATTGTCTAAGGTGCAAAACTAACTAGCTTTGTAGGGGTTGCTGCCGAGATTTTATTCCAACCCAGTTTATGTACATAAGTTGCCCTCCTTCCTTCCTGCAAAGAGCCCGCAGAATGCTTCCACGTTTCCTGACATTTTCTCATGTGGCACTCTATCTGATCTATAAGGGAAAGCAGAGAACTGGCCTCACTTCCCTTTTAACAGTTAATTTTAAATTTATTTTAAAATAGAGGTGTTTTAAATTTGTTTTCTGGGCCAAATTATTTAATGTATTTTAATATGGTTTTTAAAGTTTGTATTATGTGTATTTTATCTTTGGCTGTTCACCACCCTGAGTCCTTCGGGAGTAGGGCAGTATATAAATTCAATAAATAAATAAATAAATAAATAAGAAAGAAAGAAAGAAAGAAAGAAAGAAAGAAAGAAAGAAAGAAAGAAAGAAAGAAAGAACATAAAGCAGCAACTTTTCTTGCGTGCTGAATTGATTGGTGCCTTTTTTCCCAGGAGAATGCAGAATTCAAATCAGATATTTGCATGGTTTCTTGCTAATTAAAAAAATGGGAATAAAACGAAACTCCCATTTGTTGGCACTCAGTTGCCCCCAAAACAGGCTTCTGTTTTTCTATGAAGAGCGGTTGCAGGAATTGGGTATGTCTAGTTTAATGAAAAGAAGGACTAGAGGTGACATGATAACAGTCTTCCAATATCTATGGGGCTGCCACAAAGATACTAAAATACTAAAAAATACTAAAAAGCAGAGACATCACCCTGCCAACAAAAGAGCGTATAGTCAAGGCTATGGTTTTCCCAGTTGCAATGGGTGGCTATGAAAGTTGGACCATAAGGAAGGCTGAGCGCCAAAGAATTGGGGCCTTTGAACTCTGGTGCTGGAGAAGATTCCTGCGAGTCCCTTGGACTGCAAGGCGATCCAGCCGGTCAGTCCTAGAGGAGATCAACCCTGACTGCTCTTTAGAAGGCCAGATCCTGAAGAGGAAACTCAAATACTTTGGATACCTAATGAGAAGGAAGGACTCACTGGAGAAGAGCCTAATGCTGGGAAAGATTGAGGGCAAAAGAGGAAGGGGACGGCAGAGAACGAGGTAGCTGGATGGAGTCACTGAAGCACTAGGCGTGAGATTAAATGGACTCCAGAGGATGGTAGAGGACAGAAAGGCCTGGAGGAAAGTTGTCCATGGGATCACAATGGGTCAGACATGAACTTCGCAACTAACAACAACAACAACCACAAAGAAGAGGGAGTCAAACTATTCTCCAAAGCATCAGGACAAGAAACCATGGATGGAAACTAATCAAAGAGAGAAGCAACCTAAAAGTAAGGAGAAATTTCCTGGCAGTTAGAACAATTAATCAGTGGGACAGCTTGCCTCCAGAAGTTGTGAATATTCCAACACCGGAAGTTTTTAAGAAGAGATCAGAAAAAGAAAGAAAGAAAGAAAACACCATGATGAGAAAGAAAGGACTTGAGTATAATCTATCTATATTAGTACTGCACACTTCACCATCTTTGCAATTCCACATCCCCCAGCATCATAAATTTGTCGCTTTGTAGAATGAAATGGGTGGCATATAAATGAAATTAGTCAATCAATCAATAAAATTAAAATAAATCTGCCAAAACGCTAAGTAGATTGTATGCTACAGCTATACCCCAAACCTACACAGGTTTAACCCTGATCTGCCATCTCTACATGTGTGCAAGCAAACTGCTTAATGGAAATAATCGGCGGGTTGCAGCAAAAATGTCATAAATTATGCAATGCAAATGTTTGCCTAGTGTCATGTGACCACGGGGGGTGGCAGGGCCAGGACGCGAGAACTTATGAATTTGGACTGTAAGTCATTTTTGGGGGGCCGTCATAACTTCAAACAGCTGCTAAGCAGCCAAGTGTAAGTCAAGGACGTCATGTAGAATCTTCTTCTTTTAATAACCCCATAATAATCCCTTGTGGGGTGGAGTCTGGGCAACCGAATGGAGCTGAGCGTATACCGGCCGGATGCCCTTCCTGTCGCCAATGTGGAGTTATATTCAGCAGATATATTCTCATCGTGCCCAGAGAGAGAAATATCTGCCTCTACCTAGGATCGAACTCACAGCCTCATGATTGTGAGGCGAGAGCTCCACCTCTAGACCACTGCACCACTCAAGGATGTCCTGTGATGAATGAATGAATGAATGAATGAATGAATGAATTAATTAATTAATTAATTAATTAATGAAATCTCCCCAACCTCTTAGCCACCATACCTGAGTTATACTGTCTGAGTTGAGGGAAGATCCAGTGAGTGGGTGATTACTGACCCAGTGGGTAAGGATCCTTTGAGCCCCATTTTGAGATCAGGGTCTCGGGTCCTGCAATTCATTTCTGGCCAAAGGCAGTTGGCTCATTAGAGATTGCTGGAACAACCTAACCATTGCTGCATTCATGCAGCAGTCCATAAAGGGAGCTCTGTATCACCCCAAGGTTGGAAAGTGCTATAAATCAGGAGTATGAAACTACCTTTTGCATCTGTTTCTAAAATATTTCCCCAAGGCAGGACAAAAAGAAGGGGAAAGTTGGAACACCGAGTTGCAGAGAGAAGAAGGCAGAATGCATCCATCCGGCCGAGATTAACCTCAATTTTTTAAAATTCTGCTCCCCCGCTTTTCAAACAAGGTGGGGAGCCTTGTGAAGAACCAAATCTGGATCTCTGCAGAAGGAACGGCAGAGGTTGGGGGCTCTGTTAAGGATATTGTTGTTGTGTTACCAACCAGCAGAGTGTAGAGCACAGAGAAACGTTGCTGAGAGCAATGAATAAGAGATGTGCAAACTGGTTTATCAAAAGTTTACTTTATAGTGAAAAAACAATCTCATAGTCTTTAAATCAATCCAAGTCTTTGCCAGTTAAATCAGTCCAGTGATACAAAAACTCTTCTTACCACACAAACAGTAATTGGTTAGAACAAACTCACTCTGGTTCACAAACCACGATGGTAGCAGATCCATCCAACGATGATAGCACAATGGTAGCAACTCCACACACTATGGTAGCATATCATCAACTGAATACGTTACAGTACCTTTCTTAAATACGTGTACAACCAGTGATTATCTAATTACAGCATGACTCAGCATTACAATGAATCAGCAGTAAAACTTTAAAGTCACACAATACATATTCATATTAAAGTCACAGAACACATATATTGCCTGGACAACTTGTTAGGCTCAAACCATATCCTAACAGGCTCCATCACTGGAGTTTTCAAAAAATAAACTGGACAAACTTTTGACCAGGATGGTATAAGGGTCTCCTGTCTAGAGCAGGGGATTGGACTAGAACAGGGGTCAGCAACCTGCGGCTCTGGAGCCGCATGTGGCTGTTTCACCTCTTTGCTGCAGCTCCCTGTCATTCAAAATATGCGTCACAACTGCCAATGTGCGACACCCACCGGCACGCGATTTATTGAGCTTTTCAACCTCCGGTAGGCCAACCATGGATAAATCCAAGAAAAGAAAAGTTTCAGAAGAAAACAGAACATTTAATTCAACTACATATGCTAGTTTTGTGACTCAAGAAATAGTCAGGTACGGGAAGGGTTTCGTGGCTCCCGGTGTTTTCCTTTCTGTGGGAAACGGGTCCAAATGGCTCTTTCAGTGTTGAAAGTTGCAGACCCCTGGATTGGAAGACCTCTGAGGTCCCTCTCTGTTATTGTTAGTTGCGAAGTCATGTCTGACCCATTGTAACCCCATGGACAACATTCCTCCAGGTCTTTCTGTCCTCCACCATCCTCTGGAGTCCATTTAAACTTACACCGACTGCTTCAGTGACTCCATCCAGCTACCTCGTTCACTGCCGTCCCCTTCTTCTTTTGCCCTCAATCGTTCCCAGCATTAGGCTCTTCTCCAGTGAGTCCTTCCTTCTCATTAGGTGGCCAAAGTATTTGAGTTTCATCTTCAGGATCTGGCCTTCTAAAGAGCAGTCAGGGTTGATCTCCTCTAGGACTGACGGGTTTGCTCGCCTTGCAGTCCAAGGGACTCACAGGAGTCTTCTCCAGCACCAGAGTTCAAAGGCCTCCATTCTTTGGCGCTCAGCTTTTTCTTATGGTCCAACTTTCACAGCCATACATTGCAACTGGGACATTGAGACATACATTGCAGCTAGCTCTATGATTCTATGTTAAAAGAAATCACGATGTTTCGCCTTTAATCTCCTTTGGCCTAAATCCCCAGAGCCACGAATAGTTCAGTCTGCAAATTTCAAGCAGTTAGAGAGACTTTCACACCAACTCTTAACTGTTAAACTGTTTGCCAAACAAGCTTATCTGAGATGGTTAGAGACCTTCCTTCTTGAATATACATTCATGCAACTTGAGAGGCTTGGACGTGCTGGCTGGTTGCGTGTGCGTTTGTGTACGCATAACCTTTCCTGCAAACCAAAGTGACTCTTGTTAGCTTATAGTTAAATACGTTGGACGTATCCAGAAAATGGGTTAACTCCATCATCACATCAAAAGGCTTCTGTGGACAGAGCAATTGGGTTAGCTCTTGATTGCGTTTAGAAGGTGAGAAAATGCCTTCCATGCATTTCCCCCACTCTCTTTCCTTTGCACAAAAGGGTCTTTGCATCACTAGATAATCCTAACATGGTGGGGGGGGGATTCTTTCAATCAGACCTCTGCTACTTGAAAGTACAATGTGCTTTGTTTGGTTTAAGATTTGCATATTTCACCCGAATTTTCAGAATCAAAGAATCAAGGAATTTTAGAATTTTAGAGATTCTAAAGCAGAGGTCTTCAAACTTGGCAGCTTTAAGACTTGTGGACTTCAACACCCAGAATTCTGGGAGTTGAAATCCACAAATCTTAAAGTTGCCAAGTTTGGCGACCCCTGTTCTATTATTATTATTATTATTATTATTATTATTATTATTATTATTATTATTATTATTATTATTATATCATATTTCTATGCCGCCCACTCTCCGAGGACTCTGGGTGGCTTACAACAATCGACAGTACACTAAATAGCATATTGCCCCCAACAATCTGGGACCTCATTTTACCCACCTCGGAAGAATGGAAGGCTGAGTCAACCTCTAAAGAGTCTACCATAGATAGGAAGACCATCAACCATCCTCAGGAGATGACTGTCCAGCCTTTAAAAAAAAAAAAAAACAACAACTTCCAAAGAGAGAGAGTTTGCAATCTCCATTTAGAACCATAGGTCTGAAAGAAACTTTGGAGGTCTATCAAATGAAACTAGCAGAACTATTATCGGATGCCTAAAACCTACCCAGAATACTAAAAAGCAGAGACATCACCCTGACAACAAAAGGGCGTATAGTCAAGGCTATGGTTTTCCCAGTTGCAATGGATGGCTGTGAAAGTTGGACCATAAGGAAGGCTGAGCGTCAAAGAATTGAGGCCTTTGAACTCTGGGGCTGGAGAAGACTCCTGTGAGTCCCTTGGACTGCAAGGCGAGCAAACTGGTCAATCCTAGAGGAGATCAACCCTGACTGCTCTTTAGAAGGCCAGGTCCTGAAGATGAAACTCAGTTACTTTGGCCACCTAATGAGAAGGAAGGACTCACTGGAGAAGAGCCTCATGTTGGGAATGATGGAGGGCAAAAGAAGAAGGGGATAATAGAGAACGAGGTGGCTGGATAGAGTCACCGAAGCAGTCGGCGTGAGCTTAAATGGACTCCAGAGGATGGTAGAGGACAGGAAGGCCTGGAGGAACGTTGTCCATGGGGTTGCGATGGGTCGGACACGACTTCGCAACTAACAACAAAAAAATATATATTTTATGTCAGATAGTATGCCTTATTTTAATTGGGATGCTTCCAACACCAATAAACAAACAAACCTCCTGCCCAAGGAAGGATTCCTTATACCTTCCTGGACACATGATGTTGTCTAATCTTTTCTTGCAAGCCTCCAGTGATGGAGCACCCATAACTCTGAGAGGCAAGCTATTCCACTGATTAATCATTGTCGGGAAATTCCTCCTTATTTCCAGGTTGAATCTCCTTCTGATGAATTTCCACCCATGCTTTTGTCACCCCACCAAGTTCAAGAGACGCTGACAAGAAGCACTGGAATCAACGTTGCTTTTCTACAAAGAACCCAACGGCTCGTTGCTGCTCTTTTAAGCCTTATGAGAGTGGCCAATCATCTCCTGGCCTTACTGCCGAGTCGTCCTTTTTGCTTCAGCTGCTCTTGCCTTCTGGCAGCTCTTCTCATGTGTGCATTAGGAACAGGCTCCTCCTGTTCCTCTGCCTCTCTGCTGTCTACCTCTGGAGGCTCTGTCTACCTCTGGAGTCCGTGGATTGCTCCCCGATGGCCCTGGCCCCATTTCTGCCTCTGATGCAGAGCCCTCATCCAAGTCTTCCCCTGACTCCAGGACTGGCCCATTGTCCTCCCCAGCCTCCTCACTGTCCGACTCCGCTGCCAGGTCCGCAGGCTGCTGGCGGACCACAACAGTAACCCGGTTGTTAAGTGAATCTGGCTTCCCCATTGACTTTGTTTATCAGAAGGTGATCATGTGACCCTGGGACACTGCAACTGTCATAAATGTGAATCAGTTGTCAAGCATCTGAATGTAAATCACATGACCCCGGGATGTTGCAAAGGTCATAACTGTGAAAAACGGTCATAAATCACTTTTTTCAGTGCTGTTGATACTTTGAATGGTCACTAAGTGAACTGTTTTAAGACGAGGACTACCTATATTTGTTTGGATTCAGCCACTTGTGTTTGATTAAATAAACCACGATTAACAGGCCATGGTTTAGCATAATCCATGTATCCATTCAACTGCATTTGTGCATTCACTACATCATCTTTTATGGAATCAACCACATTTTACTGGATTCGTAGGGCGCACTGAGGCGTAATCAGGGTTTCAACCAAAATAAATTAATCCACAGAACTGTTCTGCCCCAGCTACAGACCCCAAAGAACTCAGCACACACAAAGTCTGTACAAATCTTAGTTTACTAAATTAAATCAGTTTTTTTTTCAAACAAAGGCTGTTAATTAACTTTCTTAACAGCCTACAAGAATCCAAAGAATAAATAATCTTAATCTTACTATGGTTGGCAGAAAGCCCAGAAGCAATTTGCAGAGAACTAAGATTGGATAAGGCACGAAGGAGAGTGAACGAAATTGTTCCCTGCAAATTGCTTCAATCGGCGTTCCTCCTTAAATAGGCTAAGGGAGTGGCCAATTAGCCCCAAGCCTTACTCTCGAGGAGACCTCCTCCTGAGGAGCCACTCCTGCCTTTTGGCAGCTCTGCACACCCGTGCATTGAGAAGAGGCTCCTCCTCTTCATCCTCTTCACTTATGGGAGCTTCTGGAGGTTTTGAAGGCCCTGGCTGAATCCCCGCCTCTGGCACCACATCTTCTCCAGCCTCCTCATTGTCCAACTCGAGTGCCAGCTGCACAGGCTGCTGGCGCAGCACCACACCAGCCTCCTCGCTGTCCGAATCAGCCACCAGCCGCATAGGCCGTGTATGGGCCACAACAAGAACACACTAAGCTAAAATTCAGCAAATTCCATGACGATTTAACTGTACACTGAGACAAAGTGTGAAGAGATAACTAGAACAAAATTGCAATGGACTCAGGATGAAAAGTCAGATGATATCCAAAGTAAGAAAAATTAACAGACTGTCCTTGGGGTATTTTACATCCAGACAAACATGCGCAATATGAGTTGAGCATCTCCCTATATACAGGGAGACTTTCATAAGTCACTTTTTTTCAGGGCCGCTGTAACTTCGAACGGTCATTTAATGAACTGTTGTAAGTCAAGGACTGCCTCTCTCTCTCTCTCTCTCTCTCTCTGTGTGTGTGTGTGTGTGTGTTTAGATATATATATGTGTGTGTTTGTGTGTGTGTGTGTTTCCAGGCATAAGAGAAGCCCGTAAAAGTAAGACGCAGCATCACGGAAGGCGAATGATCCTCAAAGCGTCCTTGAAGGTGATCATAACAAAGAGATTGCAGCTCTGACGTGTGTGGGGGGCAGGGTGTGTGTTTGTGCGTGTGATTTTGTATGGACACATACCCTTCCTCTCCTCCCTCACAAATATCTCCTCCAGTTCTAGGCTAGAAAACTGCTGTTCCTGCAAATCCAAACTCATTAAAAGGTCTTCTTCAAAGGACACAGAAAGGAGCTCTGTTTTTGGCTCTTGCAATCCCAAACAGTGCCTAACTTAAAGCAGTAGCAAAGCTTTTAGAGCAGGGGTGTCAAACTCAAGGCCCGGGGCTGGATTCGGCCCTAGGGGTCCTTAGATCTGGCCCGCAAGGCCGCCCTGAGAACAGCGAAGGACTGGCCCGTGGTGTCTCTGCCAGTAACATCCTGTGTGGGTGAGGTCCACAAACCAAAGCCCTGGATGTGGCATCACAGCCATCTGCTCAGGACATTACATCAAAAAACTCAGGATATCATAACACTAGAACTCAGGATGTTAACACAGAGCCCATTACCCAGGTCGTTAAAACACAAAAGACTAATGGGCACACATCAAGGACCTCACCCATACAGGATGTTACAAAACATCTGACTAATCTGCAAACATCAACTCCATCAACTAATCAAGATGTAACAACACAGGCAGCCAACCCGCTCACAGCAACAAAGCCAGCACCCCACACCTCCCCACCAGTATTTATAGAGAGATGGCAGCTCCGATCACGCTTTCCTCCCACAAGCACGAAGCCGAAGACACCAGCCTGAAGATGACGAGTGGGACCTTGTCGAAACATCGCCACAATACTCTCAATCTTACACTGGAAAAGACCCGAATACACCAAAACTTGCATATCTATATATCTATATCTATATCTATATCTATATCTAGATCTAGATCTAGATCTAGATCTAGATCTAGATCTAGATCTAGATATATTCGTAGATTTTCATGGGTACAGGTATGCAAGCCTTCGTGTATTTGGGTCTTCTCCCGTGTAAGATTGAGAGCACTTTGGCAATGTTTCAGCAGAATCTCTCTCTATATATATGTATGTCTCTTTAACCAGGTTCTACCTACGTAAACCAAGATATTATGCAGCCCTAGTTCAGTGAAATCACAATTCACTAGTTTCTGGGCTTTTTTTTTTCTTTTTCTTTTTCTGGCAGCCAGCAGATCCTTTGCTGCCCATTGGGAGACTAAGATAGATCTATTTTGGCCTTATATACATATATATATTGTGTGTGTGTGTGTGTGTGTATGTGTGTGTATGTGTGTGTGTGTGTGTGTGTGTGTGTATTTTCTTACTTCTTCGTAGGATTTATGTGTGTTTTTCCTCTAGCCAGGTTTTCCTTGGTTACGTAGGAAAACCTGGCTAGAGGAAAAACACACATAAATCCTATGAAGAAGTAAGAAAATAGATACTATACCTTTACAGGGAGGATACATGAGATGTGGGTGTGGCTTACTGATGATGGCTAACGAGCCAGAAATAGATCTATATAAGTCTCTCACCTGGCACCAGAACTTGCTGGCTGCCAGAAAGAAAAAAAGCCCAGAATCGAGTGGATGTGATTCTACTGAGCTAGGGCTGCAGAAAAACCTTGGTTACGTAGGAAAACCTGGCTAGAGGAAAAACACACACACACACACACACACACACACACACACACACACACACACACACACACTATATATATATACAGTATATATAGTGTATATATACAGTGTATGTGTGTGTATATATATGTATATTTATATACATATGCATACATATATGTATACGTGTATATACGTGTGTGTGTGTATAAGAGAGAGAGAGAAATTGGATAAAAATATAATCATCATAATAAAAATAGTGATGATGGCTTCAAAGCAGTGCAAACCATTTCCAGCCTGCGAGGCCCCCTAGGCCATCATAATAATAATGAACAGCTTACATCTTGCAATGTAAGTATCATGAAACAACAACATCTGCCTAGCGCAGGTTTTATCCCAACTGGATAAAAATGCCAAGTCCAGTCTAAACATCTGGCCGACCGAAGCAGAATATAAAGGCCTGCAAATAGAATGACTGTGGCAGAAAAAAAAGCAAAGAGAATACCAACAGAGGTAGGCACCTTGGGCGCCATCCCAAAACATCTGGAGCTCCACCTGAGCACCATCGACATTGACAAAACCACCATCAGTCAATTGCAAATGGCAGCTTTACTCAGAACAGCTTACATCCCGCAGCGATACTGTTAACACCATGAAATTTCAACATCTGCCTATCCCAGGGCCTTGGGAAGGACTTGCTAGGTGGATAAAAATGCCAAATACAGTCTGAACATCTGGCTGACTGTGTCACCAAACCATCAACATAATATTTATTGATGTGGATAATTGACTAACTGGTTGGGGATTTGATTGATTACGTGCCATCAAGTCATTTTTGATTTGTGGCACATTACTTTTTAAAAAATTGTTATGCTGATTTTTCTGCATTTCTCTTTTAAACATTGCAAGAACATTTTTTTTTGTTTTTCCCAAAAAACCCTATGTGTCCGTAGGAGCAACAGAAAGGGCTCCTTGTTTTGGGGGCAAAGATCTTGCCGCATTCCCTTGGGTTTTCTCCGTAGCCAAGGGAGGAATTGGAGTTGATGTAGCTCCTTAACACAGCCAAATTGGATTAACAGACCAATCAGATTGGATTAACAGGCCCGAGTCCCCGAGGGGCTTCTAATATTCCCCTCGGTCAGTAAATACCCCTCCTTCAGCTGGCAGCCCAATTCCTCCTTCCCCTCTACTCAACAAATAAAAGCCAGTTCTGAATAATCACATTTGTCCGTCAATTTTTTAGTTTTTGCCTTGATTCCAAATAAAATTGCTTTCTCCCATATGGGAAGCTTGCAATTCACCTATGCCAGAGATGGCTAACCTTTTTCTCGTCGTGTGCCGAAAATGTGTACGACCCACCCACCCCCCGCTTCCACGCAACCCCCTCCCGTTTTGGGCCTAGCAGGCCTCCCGGCAGCTTCCTGGGACCAAAAACGGGTCATGGGGGTGGTGGGGGGCCCACTGCACCCCCTATGTCCCATTTTGGGCCTAGCAGGCCTCCCTGCAGTCTCCTAGGCCCAAAAATGGACTGTGGGGGAGGGTGTGCGGCACCCCCCGTGTTCCCCCCGCCCCCCATTCATGTGTGCGCGACCCCCACCTTGTGCATGCACTCGCATCTCCTGCATGCGCCCCAACCCTTGCGCATCCAAAAAATCAGCTGGCTGGCGGGAGGCGCATGCGCGCATACACGGTAGAGCTGAGCTTGGCGACGGCTCGCGTGCCCGCAGAGAGGGCTCTGGGTGCCAGCTGTGGCACGTGTGCCATAGGTTCGCCATCATGGACCTATGCTAAGCCAGCTTTATTTTTGTGGAGAAACTAGAAGATAACAAAGAAGATAACAATAACAGAGTTGGAAGGGACCTTGGAGGTCTTCTAGTCCAGCCCCCTGATCAAGTAGGAGTGGAGCAGTGGTGGGTTCCTCCCGGTTCGGTCCGGTTCAGCCGAGCCGGTAGCGGTATCAATAAGACGTCACCGAACCGGTTGTCCCCCCCGCCCTCACCCCCCACCGTTATTCTTACCTTTTATTTGGCCCCACCCCCAATCTATTGCTGCCTCCTGAGTCCCAGCTGATGACTAGGGGGGGAAAAAACTGTTTAAACTCTTGCCACGGGGCTTCAAAGGGCCGCCCTACAGCTAATCAGTGTTAAAAGCAAACAAATGAGTCGGGTCGTAAGTGCGAGGACTGGTCGTAAGTGTGAGGACCTTCCAGAAATGACTCTGACCAGCTAGCCACGCCCACCTCATCACATGACCTCCAAGCCACACCCACAAAATAAGCCACACCCACCGAACCGGTAGTAAAAAAAATTAGAACTCACCCCTGGCGTGGAGGAAGGTGTGTTGGATACGTTCACCCCTTTTTTAAAAATTATTATTATTTATTGAATTTGTATACCGCCCTACTCCCGAAGGACTTAGGGCAGTGAACAGCCGAATAAAATATATATAATATAAATGTTAAAAAACCATTAAAATACAATTAAATAATTGGCCCGGAAAACGAAATTTAAAACACCCCAAATTCATACCTTTGAGTTACAGGTAGTCCTCGACTTACAGCCATTCATTTAGTGACCGTTCAAAGTTACAAATGGATTGAAAATGTGTCTTAGGACCGTTTTTCACACTTATGACCGTTGCAGCATATTCGTGATCGTGTGATTCCCCTTTTGCGACCTTCTGACAAGCCAAGTCGGGGGGGGGGGAGCCAGATTCAGTTTACAACCGTGTTCCAAATTTAACACCCTCGGTGATTCATTTAACAGCTGTGGCAAGAAAGGTTGTAAAATAGGGAAAAAGTCACTTAACAATTGTCTCACTTAGCAAATATTTTGGTCTCAATTGTAATCGGAAGTCGAGGACTACCTATGTTTTTAAAATGAATGAAGGTGGGATACAAAGAAATCAATAAAATACAATTTTGAAAGCTATAGAACAGGGGTGTGAAACTGGATTTCTTCAGAGGCTGGATCAGCATCGTAGTTCTTCTCTGCGGACTGGCGGAGTGGGGGGAATGGGACAGATGCCTCCTGCCAGCCAAAACAAAGCATGCCCCATTTTCAGCCTGGACGGCCTCCTGCAGCATCCTGCCAGCTCCCCCGTGCCCCATTTTGGCTGGCAGGGTGCTGCAGGAGGCTGTCCAGGCTGAAAACGGGGCACGGAGGGCACATGTGCCCCCCCTCCCGTGCCTTGTTTTGGCTGCCAGAGGCACTGTGGGCCGGTCCGTTGCTGTTTCCAGGCCAGCCCCACAGGCCAGATTTAAGCACCCTATGGATTGGATTCGGCCCGTGGGCCTTGAGTTTGACACCTCTGCTATAGAATCTCTGCATCTAAGTTTCTCATCTTGTCACCCCAAATTCTCTAGTCCAGGACAATAAAAGGTAAAGGTAAAGGTTCCTCTTGCACATATGTGCTAGTCGTTCCCCACTCTAGGGGGCGGTGCTCATCTCCGTTTCAAAGCCGAAGAGCCAGCGCTGTCCGAAGACGTCTCCGTGGTCATGTGGCCGGCATGACTAAACGCCAAAGGCGCGTGGAACGCTGTTCCCTTCCCACCAAAGGGGGTCCCTATTTATTTCTACTTGCATTTTTTTACGTGCTTTCGAATTGCTAGGTTGGCAGAAGCTGGGACAAGTCACGGGAGCTCACCCCGTTATGCGCACTAGGGATTCGAACCGCTGAACTGCCGACCTTTCGATCGAGAAGCCCAGCGTCTTAGCAACTGAGCCATGGTGTCTCTTACTTACTAGATAAGTGCAAGTCAATTAAAAGCAAAAATAGAAAAAGACAAATACAAAAAAAGTTCATGAGTGTGACATTCACACAATAGTAGGGCCCCCAATTCCTTGATTGACAGAAGCAGCTTCTTTTAGCCTCTTCCAACTATGGCAATGAAAAGTAACCATATTCAAGTATATGGATTTTATTTATTTTTAGCCCAGGCAAAGCTCTAACAAATCTGTTTGGGAGCGTCCAATTAAGACCGATAAGATCATCTTCCATAGGTCTCACATTTTCCAATGATTCTAACCAGACAATATTGTGTCACCTCCTCGCTTTATTTTTCAAACAGCCCGGCCTGCCTGAAGTACAGGTAGTCCTCGACTTACGACCACAATAGAACCCAGAATTTATGTTGCTGAGAAATTTGTTAAGTGAGTTTTGCTCTGTTTTGTGACTTTTCTTGCCACATTTGTTAAGTGAATCACGGCAGTTCTTAAATTAGTAACACAGTTGTTAAGTGAATCGGGTTTCCCCATTGACTTTGCTTGTTAACTGCAACGGCCATAAATGTGAGTCCAGATGTAAATCACGTGGACCATAGGGATGCTGCCACGGTCAGAAGTGTGAAAAACGCTTGTAAGTCATTTTTTTCAGTGCCATTTAACTTCGAACGGTCACTAAACGAACTGTTGTAAGTCAAGGACTACCTGTAGTTAAATTCACACAACTCACCAAACTCGGGCCAAGAAAAGAAATAAAAGTATATTACACTCTAATGCACAACCTCAATATTTCTCTCTTTTTCGTGGTTTAACGGGTTGGCCAGTTTCACCCACAACGTAGCAATATTGCCTTATTTTTCTTATCATACAGTCTTCAATTTACGGCCACAATGGAGCTCAAAATTTCTGTTGCTAAGAGAGACAGTTGTTAAGTGAGTTTTACCCCATTTAACGACCTGGATTGTCACTTGTTAATTGCAGTGCTGCAGTGGCCTAGAGGTGGAGCTCTCGCCTCACAATTCGGAGGCTGTGAGTTCGATCCTAGGTAGAGGCAGCTATTTCTCTCTCTGGGCACACTGTGAATATATCTGCTGAGGGGAAAAAAACTCCGCATTAGCGACAGGAAGGGCATCCGGCCATTAAAACACTGCTAGCTCCATTCAGTTGCCCAGACTCCATCCTGCAAGGGATTATGGGGCCGTTAAATGAAGATGATGATTGTCACTGTTGTTAATTGAATCACTGCAGGAGTTAAATTAATAACACGGTTGTTAAGTGAATCTGGCTTCCCCCATTGTCTTTGTGGATCAGAGGGTTGGACCACTGCAACCATCCTAAATATGAGCCAGTTGCTAAGTGTTTGAATTTTGATCATGGTAACTCTAGGGATGTGTTGTGTCTCCGACCCCCGAGCCCGACTTATCGGAGGGAGAAGGCTCCGAAAGTGAAGGAGAGGAGTTGGCCAGGCCTCCCTCTCCAGGACCCTCCTCTCTGGCAATGCCTCAGGTGTCCCCCGAAGGAGAAGAGATTGGCCAGGAGCCAGGTATCGCCGAGCAGTCGCAGTCGGACAGTGACAGAGATAAGTCTTGGCTGGATCCACGCCAGCGTCGGAGAGACAAGCGCATGCAGCAGAAAAGGAGGCGTGCCAGAGATTAAGCTGAGTCACTGGACCACACCCCACAGGGGATAAAAGGGGATGTAGTGGCCATTCAGGCTCTGTGACGGACAAAACTAAACAACTAGCGAGTCGCATTGTATCTCTGAAATTACGTTATCTGCCTGCCTTGGATTTAATACGGACTGGACTTGACAATTCTGTGGCTTTGTGTATTTGTTTTGGTTTATCTGACGGAGGAGGAACACCTCCCTCTGTGAGTAAAGTTCTTGGCAAGCAGCTACTGGGTTGCTGCCAATCCTGTTATCGAAGGAATTTATTGTCTGCAAGTTTTATTTAACCCCTGGCTGACTGTTTGTGTGCATGTGTGAGACGGGGACAGAACAGGATGCTGCAACGGTCGCAAATGTGAAAAATGGCCATAAGTCACTTTTTTCAGTGTCGTCGTAACTTCAAACAATCACTAAAAGAATGGTTGTAAATCAAGGACTTTCTGAGTCCAATCAATTAATATACTCTCTTGGCTATGCCTGCAGAGGCCTCAATTAATGATCAGCATCGACTTAAGGAACGGCAAGAAAACAAAGAACACAAAATTATAGGCTGGAAGGGACCTCGGAGGTCTTCTAGTCCAACCCCCTGCTCAAGGCAGGAAACCTTATATCAGGGGTGTCAAACTCAAGGCCCACGGGCTGAATCTGACCCATGGGGTGTTTAGATCTGGACCGTGGGGCCGGCCTGGAAACAGCAAAGGATCAGTCCTCCGCCATGGGTGGCCCACCCATGCCCTGTTTTAGGCCGTGATGGCCTCCTGCAACCCCCTTCTAGTAAAAATGGAGCTTGGGGGCGTGTGTGGCTCCCCCCAGCTCCATTTTTGCTGGCAGAGGGCTGCAGGAGGCCGTCCAGGCTGAAAATGGGGCACAGGGGGGCTGCGGCGGGTTTCAGGGAAGTCCTTCCTTAGCATTTGACCACCACAGGTGCCTCAACACGAGTCCCATGTCACGCCCATCAAGGCCATGGCCCTGGCCATGCCCGCCATGGCCACTGCCCCATGGCCCTCCGAGGTCAAACACAACCCTGATTCGGCCCTCAATGAAATCGTCTCAGTCAAACGGTTGTCCAGTCTATTTTTGAAAAAAACTAGTAAAATAATAATAATAATAGTAATAATAGTAATAATAGTAATAATAGTAATAGTAATAATAATAATAATAATAATAATAATAATAATAATAATAATAATAATAATAATAATAATAATTTTATTTCTATACCGCCCTTTTCCCGAAGGACTCAGGCTGGTGTACAGCCTATTAAAAGCACAAGACAAACATCAATTAAAATAATTTAAAATTATTAAATAATTCGGCTCAATTTAAAACCCCAGAAATTTAAAACACCCAATTTAAAATTATTATGTTGATAGCCTGGCCTGGCGGAACAACAGGGTCTTGAGTGCACAACGAAATACCCGGAGGTATTTATAATAATAAATATTTATAGTAATAATAAATAACAAGAAAAAATTATTTCTTCCCATCTAAACAGGGCCTGAACTTGATAAGTCTCCGTACTGCTGGCTATATGGAGGAAATGTGTCCGACGTGAAAGGCCAAGACCACACCCAAAGATCCAATTAAATTGATTTAGTGCTACTCATGCCTGTGCACAAGAATCTTCTAAATGAACGATTAAAAGTTGGAGCTAATAAGGGTCAATGGAATTCAAGGGTTTGCTTGTGGCTACGTAGAGGATTCTAGGCTGATTCCTCTTTTTAACTCCACCCCCAGGTTCTGCCACTCCTTCCATAAAACACCAAGAAAAATGGCACGGGGCCATCTTATTTGAGGGACCACATCTTGCCAATTATATCTACTTGTTCTAACAGATCCACCAGGAGAGGCGTGTTATAGATCCCGACTATTAGGGAGTGCCATCTGGGGGGGGGGGTTGGTAGGAGTGGTGCGGTGGCCTAGAGGTGGAGCTCTTGCCTCACAATCAGGAGGCTGTGTGTTCGATCCTAGCTAGAGGCAGATATTTCTCTCTCTGGGCACAATGAGAATAAATCTGCTGAACAAAACTCTGCATTGGCGTCGGGAAGGGCATCTGGCCAGTAAACACTCCGCTAGCTCCATTCAGTTGCCCAGACTCCACCCTGCAAAGGATTATGGGGTCGTTAAATGAAGATGCTGGTGATCGGGCGGGGTGGGTGCGTGGGTGAAGGAGGAGTCTTTTATGTCATGACTTAGTTATGTCACCGTGTGTTCTGTCCCCATACCACACACGAACCCCCACAGACGGGCCCGGAGTTAATAAGCCACACAACAAAACTCTTTGAAGATAAAGCTGGCAGCAACCCAGTGGCTAGCTGCCAATTCAGACTTTACTCACACAAAACAAAGATTAGACTGCAAGCATTCCGATAAAGCAGGAAGAGTTTCAACAATACAAGGATTAATCCAGATGCAGTCCAATAAAGCAGGCAAAGTCCAGTAACGGAGAGATCATGGATTATTTCTAGTTTTTGCTCGTCACAAACTGAACCGGCCACCACACCCACATTTATACCCTGTGGGGTGTGGTCCAGTGACTCAGCTAATCTCTGGCACGCCTTCCCCTCTGCTGCGCACGCTTCTCCCTGCGCCTCTGGCGAGGATCCAGCCAGCACTTATCTTCTTCGTCGCTGTCCACCTGTGGCTGCGGGGACGTGCTTGGCTCTGACCCTATCTTTTGGCCTTCGGTGTCCTCCGGAGGCATTGCCAGAGAGGAGGGTCCTGGAGAGGGAGGCCTTGCCAACTCCTCTCCCTCACTCTCAGAGTCTGCATCTGTCGATAGCCCAGGCTCAGGCAACGGAGCCACAACGGAGCCGTGCATGGTGGCCAGACTCCACGACAGAGCTCCTGAAATGGATGCTGATTTGATGGCTTTGGAGACTTTCATCTCGGCTGCTGCTTTAAGTATTTATTACATTCTTGTTTACGTTGGCTATGAACTGTTATAACCATTAATCAATGTTACAAATGTTATTAACCTTTTTAGCTGCCCAGAAGCCATGGTTTGGAGGCGGGCAGCTATATCAATTGAAAGTAAATAAAATAAATAGAAGCGGCCATTGAAAATCACTGCTTGTTCCTCCTACCCCCCCTTTTTTTTTTAGCCTTCGAGGGAACTAGAGAGCTTCCCCAAATGTTGAGGGATAACAAAGGAAAAAGGAGGGAGGAAAAAAAACAGCATAATGCAAGATTGGGCAGTATTTTATGTTGGATTAAAAAAAAAACAGTATCCTCCTCCTTCCTTCTTTCTTCTTCTCCTCCTTCCCTTTCTCCTCCTTTCCTCCTCCTTTTTTCTCCTCCTCCTTCCCCTCCTCTTCCTCCTTCACCTTCCTCCTTCCTCCTCCTCCCTCTTTTCTGCTTTCTCCTCCTCCTCCCTAATTCCTCCTTTTCCTTCCTCCTTCCTCTTTTCTCCTTTCTCTTCCTCTTCCTCCTCTCTTCCTCCTTCCTCTTTTCTTCTTTCTTCTTTCTCCTTTCTCCTCCTCCTCCTCCCTTCCTCCTTCCTCCTTTCTCCTCCTCCACCTCCCTTCCTCCTTCTCCTCCTCCTCCTCCCTTTCTCCTTGCTTTAATGTTCTTAAGGTGAACAGCAGTAAAGATTAGGAATAAACATTCCGAATAGATTGGGGGGAAACTTTCTAATACATCTTTGAATTTTTTTTTTAAAAAAATAACCCATACCTATATACCATAAGCAATTTAGGATAAGGCTGGGGGAGAGAATGCAAAGTGGTTTGAGCTAAGCTACACACATGGTTCCTATGGACTTTGCATGCTCTTTTAGCCTAAAACAATAGTTTTGCTATTAATTTCAGCAAAATGGGAAAAATAAAAGAAATTTATGTTCATAATTGGGCTTTGGGAACATTTGCTCCCTATAATTCTCCTCTGGGTTATTGAGTTGCGGTTTTAATGTAGCTTCCCCTATCTCTCTCTTTCTCTCTCACTCTCCCTCCCTCCCACTCCTTCCCTCTCTCCCTTCCCCTCCTCTCCTCTCTTTCTCCCTCTCTCTCTCCCCCTATCTCCATCACCTCTCCTCTCCCCTCTCTTTCCCTCTTTTTCTCTTTCTCTCTCTCTCCCTCCCTCTCCTCTCTCTTTCCCTCCCTCCCCCTCCTCTCCTCTCCCCTCTCTTTCTCTCTCTCTTTCCCTTCCTCCCCCCTCCTCTCCCCTCTTTCCCTCTTTCTCGCTTTCTCTCTCTCCCTCCCTCTCCTCTCTCTTTCCCTTCCTCCCCTCCTCTCCCCTCTTTCTCTCTCCCCTCCCTCTCCCTCCCTCTCCCTCCTCTCCTCTCTTTCTCTCTCTCTCTCTCCCTCTCCCTCCCTCTCCTTTCTCCTCTCTCCTCTCTTTCTCTCTCCCTCCCCCTCTCCCTCCTCTCCTCTTTCTCTCCCCTCCCTCCCTCTCCTCTCCTCTCTCTTTCCCTCCCTCCCTCTCCTCTCCTCTCCCCTCTTTCTCTCTCCCCTCCCTCCCTCTCCTCTCCTCTCTTTCTCTCTTTCTCACTCTCTCTCCCCCACCCTCCCTCCCCCTCCTCTCTCCCTCTCTTCCTCTCCCTCCTCTCCTCCCTTTCTCTCTTTCTCTTTCTCTCTTTCTCTCTCTCTTTTGTATAGTTTAAGCTGCTCTGTTTTTCCCCATTTTTTTTCCTGATAAAACCCACCACCCACCTAACAGCAGACGCAACAAGAGAGATGGCAAAAGAGAGCTCGCGGAGGACTGCTTAAAATCTGAACTGCCACTGGTGTTCTGGCCGAGCGCCTGTGCCTTTAAGGATGGTGTGACACAAATCTTCTCCCCTTGTGTGGCTTGTGGTGACATTCAGTGTCTGTCTGATAAAGAGAAGGCAACCATAGAGAGGAACAAGGGTCACATTTCAAATTAAACCTAAGCCCCAGAGGCTGAATTCCACACCCAGCAGCCTAACATATTCACACATAGTAATTATTGTGTTCACACAACAGCATCTTTCAGGTTGCCAGGACAGCCAATCACAATAATTTTACTTTTAACAACTGATATTGAGATGCAATTAAGCTGGCTCCCAAGCTGGGGAGATCTGCTTCCTTTCTAGACGTCAGCTGATGGAGTTTCTGTCAAATTCACAAGGGCAGAACGCAACCTTATTACTCCGGTCACTTGACAATCTTCTACGAAATTGGAAAATCTCTCCTTTTTTTCCCCCCATACATAACACACAGAAAGGTGGAAGGAAAGAGAAGGAGAGGAGCAGCGGCAAAGCGAATGGACTCTGTTATGGTAACAATGGGGACGCCTTTGGGAGACCGAAAGAACCAGGTTAGCGTCAGATCATCGTGGGGGGGGGGGGGAAATCTATCGACAGGTAATTCTTGACTTATGACCACAATAGAGCCCGAAATTTCTGTTGCTAAGTGATTTTCAAATATCCTTCCCCCAGAAGTGGGGAGGGAATGGAGATTTTGCACTATCCTTCCCCTGCCAAGCCACACCCACCAAGCCACACCATGCCCACCAAGCCACACCCACAGAACCGGTAGTAAAAAAAATTGAATTTCACCACTGGCTTCATCATAACCATCTTTAAAGAGGTGCAGTGGCTCAGTGGCTTAAAAACGCTGGAGATGGTCTCAGCTCCTGTGGTTCGAGTCCTAACAACACGTGGCTGAGTGAGTTCCCATCACTTGCCTCAGTTTTGTGCCCTCTTAGTAGTTTGAAAACATGGTACACGCAAATAGAAAAATAGGTATCACTTTGCTAGGAATATAACAGTGTTTCATACGATCATGTAAATCCAGCTGCTACCAATGCAACACATGAGCACGAGGCAACATCGGTGGTGAGAGAAGGCCACAGGTGATGCCACAGGATGCCACTTGTCTTTCTGGTGCAGAGCTAGTTCGACCCTTGTGGTGCATCCTGAATAAACCCATGAGCACAAACTAAATTGGCTAGCAATTTTCAACAGCCAAATATCCTTCCACAGAGGGATAGAATCAAAATCACGTGAAGGGTTAATACCACTCTATAAAGCCCTAGTAAGATCACACCTAGAGTACTGCATCCAATTTTGGTCGCCACGATATAAAAAAGATGTTGAGACTCTAAGAAAGAGTGCAGAGAAGAGTAACGAAGATGATTAAGGGATTGGAGGCTAGAACATAGGAAGAATGGTTACTGGAATTTGGTACGTCTAATTTAATGAAAAGAAGGACTAGGGGAGACATGATAGCAGTGTTTCAATATCTCAGGGACTGCCCCAAAGAAGAGGGAGTTAAACTATTTTCCAAAGCACCTGAGGGCAGGACAAGAAGCAATGGGTGGAAACTAATCAAGGAGAGAACCAACCTAGAACCGAGGAGAAATTTCCTGGCAGTGAGAACAATTAACCAGTGGAACAGCTTGCCACCAGAAGTTGTGGGTGGTCCAACACTGGAAGTTTTTAAGAAAAGATTGGACAACCATTTATCTGAAATGGTAATAGGGTTTCCTGTTTAAGTAGGGAGTTGGACTAGAGGACCTCCAAGGTTCCTTCCAACCCCTGTCATTGTGTTATAACAAGACCCAGGCAATGCATTATCAATCCAGATCCTTTCGAGTTGCCACTTCTGTGCAATACAGTATATACAAGAGTTTCTGGATCCAATTAAAATTGCATCATATCTGGAAGGTGATAGTGGCTGGCAAACTCGTCCCAGCAGTTTTAATAAAGGTAACAAATACATTTAAATAAATAATAGTCTGAAATAGAAAAGAAAACCTCTGGAGCCTGGGGAGAGTGAAAAACGGGGCTTCTGGGCCCACCGGAAGTCGGGAAATGGGCTGTTTCGGCCTCTGGAGGGCCTTCGGGGTAGGTGGGTGGGGAAGGCCGTTTTCGCCCTCCCCAGCCTCCTAGAAAGCCTCTGGAGCCTGGGGAGGGTGAAAAACGGGCCTTCTGGGCCCACCGGAAGTCGGGAAACTTCGCCATTTCCAGCCTCTGGAGGACCTCCGGGGAGTGGGGAAAGCCTCTGGAGCGTGGGGAGGGCCAGAGGTGGATTCTAATTTTTTTTACTACCGGCTCTGTGGGCGTGGCTTATTTTGTGGGTGTGGCTTGGAGGTCATGTGACTAGGTGGGCGTGGCTAGCTGGTCAGAGTCATTTCTGGAAGGTCCTCACACTTACGACCAGTCCTCGCACTTACGACCCGACTCATTTGTTTGCTTTTAACACTGATCAGCTGTAGGACGGCCCTTTGAAGCCCCAGGGCAAGAGTTTAAACAGTTTTTTCCCCTCTAGTCATCAGCTGGGACTCAAGAGGCAGCAATAGATTGGGGGTGGGGCCAAATAAAAGGTAAGAATAACGTGGGAGGGTGGGGGGGAGAACCGGTTCGGTGACATCATATTGTCACCGCTACCGGTTCGGCCGAACCGGACCAAACCGGGAGGAACCCACCACTGGGGAGGGCCAAAAACAGGCCTACTGGGCCCACCGAGCCATCATGTACAAAAAGCAGGGGGAATGCAGGGGTCACGTGTGCATGCGTGGGGGGCGGGGCACAGCCCCCCCCACTCCCCCCGCTTTTGGCACGTGACGGCAAAAAGGTTAGCCATCACTAGACTAGAGACCCTCCTAAGTCTAGATGGAAGCTCCGACGAAGGTGGTGGAGAATGAGAAAGCTAAGATCCTCTGTCCCAAAGGTGCTTTTTCAGGAGGCAACTGGACTTTCTTGTTTTTTTTTCTTTGAAGACGTTTCGCTTCTCATCCAAGAAGCTTCTTCAGCTCTGACAGGAGGGTGGGGAGATTTTATTATCTTCAGTTTTTTTTTTAAAATTTGATTTATATGCCGCCCTTCTCCGGAGACTCAGGGCGGCTTACAGTGCGTTAAGCAATAGCCTTCATACTTTTGTATATTTATACAAAGTCAGCTTATTGCCCCCACAAACTGGGTCCTCAATTTACCTAGCTGAATACCTATTCCAGCTGAATGTTAATAACCTGAGCCTTGGTAGTATGGCATCCTGTTATTAAGCTGGTTATTAAGACCAGATGCCTGCAATTACTGCAGGTTCGAATCTCGCCAAGGCTCAAGGTTGACTCAGCCTTCCATCCTTTCTAAGGTAGGTAAATTGAGGACCCAGTTTGTGGGGGCAATAAGCTGACTTTGTATAAATATACAAAAGGATGAAGGCTATTGCTTAACGCATTGTAAGCCGCCCTGAGTCTCCGGAGAAGGGCGGCATATAAATCAAATTAAAAATAAAATAAAATAACAGGCGTTTAGTCTGTTGAGCTATCCAGGCTATCCAGTTCTTTCTCTTCTTATTCTGCTGTCCCCAGCTACTGCCACTATCCAGATTTTATTGTCTTTCTTATCGACAATTGTGAAGTCTGGCCCGTTATGCGGCAAGGGCCGGTTGGTTTGAATTCTAAAATCCCAGAATACTTTCGCTGCTTTATTCTCTATTCCTTTCTCTATTTTATGGTCCCATCAGTTCTGGCTGGCAGGCAAATGGTATTCTTTGCAGACCTTCAGAAGTTCTGGCTGCTCCATCCCTGGACGTTTTTAAGAAGAGATTGGACAATCACTTGTCTGAAATGATAGAAAGCTCTTCTGCTTGAGCAAGGGGTTGGACTAGAAGACCTCCAAGCTCCCTTCCAACTCTGTTCTCTATGGAGATTCTCGGTCATCCAGGCCATGGTTGTCCCAAGGGTGCTTTATTTCAAGTGGCAACTGGACTTTCTGGTTTTTCTTTGAAGATGTTTCCCTTCTCACCCAAGGAACTTCTTCGGCTCTGGCTGGATGGTGGGGAATGGAAGGATTTATACTCCTTGCAGACAGCTGGTCATTTGCATCCTTTTAGAGTGCCATTAAGGCCACCTGGAGGCTTCTCTGTGTCCTCAGGGTCACCTGAGTAGTGCAAATGGGTGTGGAGCCTTCTTGGAACTGCTGAAAGGACTGTGTTGTTGACTGGAGATTCCAACTCTGTTCTTCTTTTATGTCTATCTCTGAAGTTACCTTCCAACGTACCATTGTTGCTACTTTCTCATGCTGTTGCTTGTAGTCAGTCTGTGCGATCTTCTTGCAGCAGCTAATCAGGTTATCCCCTATTTCTTCAGCTTCTTCTAAGAGCCAAGGTGGCGCAGTGGTTAGAATGCAATACCGCAGGCTACTTCAGCTGACTGCTAGCTGCAGTTCAGCAGTTCAAATCCCACCAGGCTCAAGGTTGACTCAGCCTTCCATCCTTCTGAGGTAGGTAGAATGAGGAGCCAGATTGGTGGGGGCAATAGGCTGACTCTGTAAACCGCTTAGAGAGGGCTGTAAAAGCAGTATATAAATCTAAGTGCTATTACTATTGCTATTCTTTGCAGAGGTGACCCTTGCTGTCTGTTGCTGTCATCTCAATTCTGTATGCATTTGTTCTTAAGGCTTGAGGTCTTGTGCAGCCACAGAATTAATCCTTCTGTCTCTTTAGAACTCCGGAAGATCTCAGGGTAACTACAGGGAGTCCTTGCCTTACAACCATAATTGAGTTCCACATTCCTGTCGTTAAGTAAGACCTTTCCTGCCACAATGATTAAGTGAATTGCTGCCATTGTTACATTAGTAATGCAGTTTATGGAGATTCTCAGTCATATTTTTTTAAAAAAATTTGATTTATATGCCGCCCTTCTCCGGAGACTCAAGGCAGTTTACAATGCGCTAAGCAATAAGCAATGTGCTAAGCAATTTTCTTTTTCTTTTTCTTTATTTATTTTCGTCAAGCATGTATTAGATAACAGATATAAGTATAAACTTAATTATGAATACATGAAATGGTTACAAATAAAAGGGGGACATTAGGACAGGGACGATAGGCACGCCCCTTACAGACCTCTTAGGAATGGGGTGAGGTCGACAGTAGACAGTCTAAGATTAAAGTTTTTGGGGTTTGGGGAAGAAATCACAGAGTCAGGTAGTGCATTCCGGGCATTGACCACTCTGTTACTGAAGTCATATTTTCTGCAATCAAGTTTGGAGTGGTTTACCTTGAGTTTGTATCTATTGTGTTCTCGTGTATTGTTGTGGTTGAAGCTGAAGTAGCATTGACAGGAAGGACGTTGTAGCAGATAATTTTATGTACTACGCTTAGGTCGGACCGAAGACGGTGAAGTTCTAAATTATCTGAGCCCAAAATTTGGAGTCTGGTGGCATAAGGTATTCTGTTGCGAGCAGAGGAATGGAGGACTCTTCTCGTGAAATATCTCTGGACTTGTTCAATTGTATTAATGTCCGATATGCAGTGCGGGTTCCAGACAGATGAGCTGTATTCAAGAATTGGTCTAGCAAAAGTTTTGTATGCCCTAGTTTGCAATTCAATATTACCGGAGAAGAAGCTACGCAAGATTAGGTGAACAACTCTTAATGCCTTTTTGGCAGTGCTGTTACAGTGAGCTCTGGCACTTAGATCGTTTGAGATGGGTACTCCAAGGTCCTGGACAGAGTGAGGGTCATCTACCAAGTTATGGTTGTCCCAAAGATGCTTTATTTTTTTTTTTCCAACAGGCAATTGGAGTTTCTGGTTTTTCTTTGAAGACATTTCCCTTCTCATCCCAGAAGCTTCTTCAAGTTTGGTTAAGTGAATCTGCCTTTCCCATTGATTTTGCTTGTCGGAAGGTCGCGAAAGGATCACATGATCACCGCAATTATTGTAAATATGAGTCAATTGCCAAGCGTCTGCATTTGGATCACGTGGCCCTGGGGATGCTGCAATAGTCATAAGTGTGAAAAACGGTCATAAGTCACTTTTTTCAGTGCCGTTGTAACTTTGAACGGTCACTAACCAAATGGGTGTAAGTCGAGGACTACCTGTATTGGCACTACCCTCTGCTTTCTTTTGGCCAAGTCAAAAGAAGGTTTTATTTGCAGGTTTTTGTGTTTTATTATCTTCAGTTCCTTTTCTTCTATTCCGCTGTCTCCAGCTACTGCCACAGCCTCTTATCCAGACTTTCTTACCGACAATTGTTAAGGCTGGCATGTTATGCAGGAAGTTTTTTTTTCTTTTTTAAATTTGATTTATATGCCGCCCTTCTCCGGAGACTCAGGGCGGCTTACAATGTGCTCAGCAATAGCTTTCATCCTTTTGTATATTTATACAAAGTCGGCTTATTGCCCCCACAAACTGGGTCCTCATTTTACCTACCTTAGAAAGGATGGAAGGCTGAGTCAACCTTGAGCCTGGCGAGATTCGAACCTGCAGTAATTGCAGGCAGCTGGTCTTAATAACAGGGTGCTTTAGACCACTGCACTACCAAGGCTCTACCAAGTGCTGGTTTGTTTGAATTCTAAAGTCATAGGTCACTTTTTTCGGTGCCGTTGTAACTTTGAACGGTCACTAAATGAACTGTTGTAAGTCAAGGACTATCTGTACTTTTGGATCTTGGAGTCTTAGTGGACAACCAGCTAAATATGAGCCAGCAGTGTGCAGGGGCAACCAAAAAAGCCAATGCAATCCTAAATTGCATTAACAGAGGGATACAATCAAGATCAATAGAGGTACTAATACCACTCTATAAAGCCTTAGCAAGACCACACCTAGAGTACTGCATCCAGTTTTGGTCACCACACTATAAAAAAGATATTGAGACTCTAGAAAGAGTGCAGAGAAGAGCAATCAAGATGATTAGGAGACTGGAGGCTAAAACATGCGATGAACGGTTGCAGGAACTGGGCATGGCTAATCTAGTGAAGAGAAGGACCAGGGGAGACAGGATAGATGTCTTCCAATATTTGAGGGGCTGCCACAGAGAGGAGGGGGGGTCAACCTATTTTCCAAGGCACCTGAAGGCCAGACAAGGAACAATGGATAGAAACTGAACAAGGATATTATTTCAACCTGGAAATAAGGAGGAATTTTCTGACAGTGAGAGCAATCAACCGATGGAACAGAAGTTGTGGGAGCTTCATCACTTGAGACTTTCAAGGGGAGATTGGACTGCTATTTGTCAGAAATGGTATAGGGTCTCCTGCCTGGGGGGGGGTTGGACTAGATGACCTACAAGGTCCCTTCCAACTCTGTTAATCCGTCAATCCCTTCCAGAATGAGAAAACATAACCAGTAACGAGCAGTTTTCCAAAATTCCTTTCAGTGCGGAGTAGGAATTCTTTTTTTCTGTCTTTGCAAGCCGTGCGTTCACCTGTGGCATGGTTTCTTTTCATCGTAGTTTGGGAAACAAATGGCAGCAGTGGGATTCCCCATACATACACATATACACACACACATATACACTCACACCAAGCCAAAACCAAACAAACTGTTACGACTTAGAGCGAAAGACAAGCCTTCCATCTGGCACCTCTTCTACAGGGAATCTGCAGGTTGCATGTCAAACAGCAGAAGTCAATTATTTCTCATCTGCAAACAAAATTGCTTCCCTTTTTTTTTTTTCCCTTCCAAGGATTGTTTGACCAGGTGGCTGCTTTCCAGGTTCAGCGAAGTTCCCATCACTTGCTACCTGATCCAAATCAGATTCCCATATTGAGCCGAGCAGACACCTTCTGCTTCAAAGCATCTGCTCCCACTTGGAGGATCTCCAACAGATGTTTTCCACGCCGTTGTATCCCCCTAGGTTACAATCATAATTATTAAAGCCAATTTAAGAGCCGGGGAGGCACAGCTAATGTTCACCCAGAGGTGTTTGCTGCTGGAATATGGAATTTGAGGTGGTGGGGGGAATCAAAATGAATTTAGTTCAAGTTTTGTCCATATCTTCTCCAGCCTAATGCCCTCTCCCTGACATTTTGGACTACAACAGCTCCCATCATCCCAATGGGGCTGGGATTGATGGAAACTGCAATCTAAGTTCTCTGGAAGCTTTACAGGAAGCAACATGTCTGGAAATCATAAATCCAGATTTATGCAACCCTTGCATTTTAATTTAATTTTATTTATATTCCATCTTTGTAATTTTAACTTAAGGAAGCAAACACACCTAATATTCCTCCCTCTTCCTATTTTTCCTCACAACAACCCTCTAAGTTGGGTTGGGCTGAGAGAGAGAGAGAGAGAGAGAGAGACTGGTCCAAAGTCACCCAGCTGGCTTTCATGGCTAAGGCAGGACTAGAACTCTCCATCTCCTAGTGATTGGCCCAAAGTCATCCAATTGCCTTTCATGGCTAAGGCGGGACTAGAACTCTCCATCTCCTAGTGATTGGCCCAAAGTCATCCTGTTAGCTTTTATGGCTAAGGCGGGACTAGAACTCTCCATCTCCTAGTGATTGGCCCAAAGTCATCCTGTTAGCTTTTATGGCTAAGGCAGGACTAGAACTCTCCATCTCCTAGTGATTGGCCAACTCTCCCTCTCATGGTGATTGGCCAAGTCACCCAGCATGGCCATGGCAGGATTTGAACTCACGGTCTCCCACTTTCTAGCCCACTACCTTAAAGAGAACATATTGACTTTCTTCATATCCATGTTTAAGGCCATTTCCTTTGAAAATTTTGAGCTCCATTGTGGTCGTAAGTCAAGGACTATATGTACTAAAAATGTTCCTCACACTTATGACTGTTGCAACATTCCCACAATCCTGTGATCAAAATTTGGTAATCAGCATGTATTCCCAGTTGGTTTCCAACAAGAAAAATCAGTGGGGAAAGCTGGATAGGCTAAACAACCATATGATTCATTTAACAACTGCAATGATTCATTTAACAACTATGGGGGGGAAAGGTTGTAAAATCAGGCGTGACTCACTTAACAGCTGCCTTGCTTAGCAATGGAAATTCTCAGGCAGGAAACTCTATACTATTTCAGACAAATGGTTGTCCAACATCATCTTAAAAACTGCCAGTGATGGAGCACCTACAACTTCTGGAGGCAAATTGTTCCACTGATTAATTGTTCTAACTGTCAGAGAATTTCTCCTTAGTTCTAAGTTGCTTCTCTCCTTGGTTAGTTTCCATCCATTGCTTCTTGTCCTGCCTTCTGATGCTTTGGAGAATAGCTTGACTCCCTCTTCTTTGTGGCAGCCCCTGAGATATTGGAACACTGCTATCATGTCTCCCCTAGTCCTTCTTTTCATTAAACTTTTCATTCATATTCCCTTAGCACAGATATTTTTGTTTCCATTTTGAATATGCAAGCTTAAATTAAAATTTGCAACAATTACTGTAGGAGCATTTAAGTAAGCAAGTACGGTAAGCGAGTGAGTAAGTAAGTAGTAGCAGCTAGGCAAGCATTATTCCTCCACCCCATTGTATATTTGTTCCTTGTGTATTTGCTAGCTATCTTTGTTAATTTTAATGTATCAAGTTATTCTTTTAATGTTTTACATTGTCATTTTTATTTTGTTTTAAGCCAGTTACTCAAATGAGCAACATATAAATTGAATAAATAAATAAGGCACAAAGTATTGCCTGTGTCCAATTTAATAATTCCTTTGATTAGGAACTAACTTAAGTTATGAGATAGTATTGGCTTGTGGTTTGCTAAGAGCGATTTTAAAAGAAATCCCATTGTCTTATCAGAATGGAGAATTAAACGAATCCCTATCTGCCATAAATTACTTATTTGATTTTTTAAAAAAATGGTAGCCTTTATTTTGGGTAAGTAAGCTCAAGGTAGTATACATACCTACTATTTCCCCCTACAACGACAACATTGTGAGGTGGTGTTTGAGGGGAGAGATAGTAATTTACACAAAATTCACCTAGCATTAAATCAAATCAATTTGTTTTCTTAAAATTTTGGAAGGAATATTCAACTATAGAAATGACTGAAAAAATATGCCCCATTGTCCTGCATTTGAACATATCCCCTCATGCTGTTTACTATCAAAGAAATTATATGCCAAATAAATTGGTGGTGTGAGATAAGGGAAAATAGAACAAAATTTGAATTAATGAACAAAATGACTTGGGTCTATAAATTATTATGGGATGGGGCTATAGTTTCTTAATATCTCCAGACCATTTTGTGACTATGAAAAGCTTCACTGATCAGCCATTTTTTAGATTGAAGACTTCTTCCAAACAAAAATTAAGGAGAAATTTCCTGACAATGAGAACAATTAATCAGTGGAACAGTTTGCCTTCAGAAGTTGGGGGTGCTCCAACACTGGAGGCTTTTAAGAAGAGATCGGACAGCCATTTGTCCAGAAATGGCTTGAGCAGGGAGCTGGACTAGAAGACCTCTAAGATCCCTTCCATCTCTGTAATTCTGCTTTTAAGGACTATGCACATAGTTTAAAACTTAAATAGGATAATTCGTTCTTCTTTCCAACTGATCTAAACCTCATGAAGGAAGCTTCTCCAACAAGGTGCCCTCCACGTATGTTTGCTTACAAATCGTATCATTCTCAACTCACTCACGGTCTCTTGGAGCATCTTAACAAAAATAAAATCCCCAAATAAAGCCCAATAAATCCATGCCCTCTGGTGATCACAATCAAATAAATCATTGCAGGAAATGGACTGAACCTAGATCTCCCTTAGACTTAGTCCAGTATCTTCCCGCTGGAAAAAAAAAAATCCTTAAAAGTCTGAGAATCTTTTGCAAAGGAATTAATAAAACCAGATACAATTCTAAGTGCGTTGATGCTGCTACGAAACTCTTTTTTCTAAAGACAGTCGTAATGATTTTTTAAAAAAGTTCATTCTGCTTTGACCCTAAGAAGAGGGCGTGAGAAATTTTAAAAAGCAACCCAAAAAGTAGCAATAGCATTTAAATTTATATATTGCTTTACAGTGCTTTATAGCCCTGTCTAAGCGGTTTACAGAGTCAGCATATTGCCCCTGACAATTTGGGTTCTCATTTGATCAACCTCGGAAGGATGGAAGGCTGAGTCAACCTTGAGCCTGGTGGGATTCGAACTGCCAAATTGCAGTCAGCCGGCAGTCAGCAGAAGTAGCCTGCAGTACTGCACTCTAACTACTGCGCCACTGAGACACATCTACTCTCAAAGTAGATTTCCAAACAATCAATTCAGTCAATGGATGAAGATCTGAATATATTCCATGCTGTCAGAAGCCCCAAATCTGAATCCAGGCTGTCCAATCTTGAGCCAACTTCAAAAGATCTGGAGATTTTGGCTTCCCCATAGAACTCCCGCCGTCCCGCCATTCCCCCCCCCCCTACTCTTCAAACGTTCATACCTGGATGACGCGCATGTTAAGGCCGGTCTCCTGTGCCAGCTGCTCACGGATGTGCCGGGTGGGTTTGGGAGTGGCGGCAAAGGCTGCTTTGAGGGTCTCCAGTTGCTTGGCTTTGATGGTGGTGCGGGGACCTCTCCGTTTGGCCCCCAGGTTTTGGTCGTCGTTCTCATTACTGCCCACCTCCTTGTCGGAGATATTGGCGCTTTCCAAGTCCTTGGCGTCATCCTGACTGGGGTCCTGCGAATCCGGGGACAGGCTGGGGTCGCTACCAGTTGTAGCTGCAAGAGGAAGAAGCAGAGGTGTACATAAAAAGGGGATAGAGATTGTGTTACAGGGGTCCTGCAATCATTGATATGCAACACTAATCAAACACAAATATAAGTTTATGTAGAGCATCAGCCAGGGGTAAAATGCTACTGGTATGGACCGGTTCGCCCGAACTGGTAGTAATAAATGCTACCGGTTCGGACAAACTGGTATTTCCGATGATCAGCTGTGCCGCACAATTTAGATTTGCTAGAAAGCAGGAAATCCTGCTTTCTAGCAAATCTAGACTGCGCAGCACAGCTGTTTCCCCCCCTCCCCCAAAAAGCCTCCCTTTTCAGCGCTGTGCGGTAGCGCCTGCGATGCACCTGTGCGTGCAGGGAACTGGTAGCAGACTTCGGAGCATTTCACCACTGGCATCAGCGCGCGCGCGCGCACACACACACACACACACACACACACACACACAAATACACAAACACACAGTATGTATGTGTGCCTGTGTAATATGTAGATAGTACAATATATGAGATAAAAAATTAAAGCTAGGTAAAACCACGATAAAAATCACCATAAATTGGCACCGGAGAGTCGCAATAGGATAGATATTATAATTCAACATCTAAGGTAGCTAACCATCTATGACAGGTACGGGTGTAAAACTCAAGGGCTGTGGGGTGCTTAGATCTGACCCGCAGGGCTGCCCTGGGAACAGTGAAGGACCGGCCCGTGGTGCCTCTGCCAGCAAAAACGGAGCTCGGGAGGGCCGCGCATGGCCCTCCCGAGCTCCATTTTTGCTGGCAGAGCGCTCGGGCCGCCACAGGCGCCCCCACACAAGTGATGCCGATCTGGCCATGCCCCCTGTCCGCCCCCAGGGGTCAAACACAACCCTGATACGGCCCTCAATGAAATCACGTTTGACACCCCTGATCTATGGTATACCTCCAAGCAGCATTCTGTCTTAACAAAATGGCTAAAAGTCTACACGCATGATGACCAGCCCGGATATTGCAACTCTCACAATCAAAAACTACAGAGGCAGCAATTAGAAATGGTGCAAATCATTCACCAAGAGTTTCTGATCCCAAGTTATTTCAGAGCAATGCGTTCAGAGAGACACCCCATCTTAAAATAAGCAGAAGAAAGCTTGAATGAGGACAGAGTGTGTGAACAGAGAATCAAGGCAGCGTTTTGGGATCAGTACATTGGACTGGAGGCTCCACCTTAATAAACAGCTGAGCTAAACTATTGAGAAGAATCGTCCATCTTCACTCTGAAATCCTCACAGCTGTATTTCGCAGTGGTTGGTAGATCTCTAGTAACATTAAACATGGTAAAGGTAAAAGTTCCCCTCGCATATATGTGCTAGTCGTTCCTGACTCTAGGAGGTGGTGCTCATCTCTGTTTCAAAGCCAAAGAGCCAGCGTTGTCCGAAGACGTCTTCATGGTCATATGGCCAGCATGACTAAACGCCAAAGGCCCATGGAATGCTATTATCTTCCCATCAAAGGGGGTCCCTATTTTTCTATTTATATTTTTTACGTGCTTTCGACCTGCTAGGTTGGCAGAAGCTGGGACAAGTCACGGGACCTCACCCCATTATGCGGCACTAGGGATTCGAACCGCTGAACTGCCGACCTTTTGATCAACAAGCTCAGCGTCTTAGCCACTGAGCCACCGGATCCCTTATTAAACTTGGTAGATCGTGAAAAACTAATGTTCTGCCTCTCCCTGATCTCCGCTGGCTAAAAGCAGTGGAGCAACTTACTTAACAACCGCCTTGCTTAGTGACAGAAATTCTGTGGCCATCAGCACTGATGGCATTACCTAGACGGGTAATGAAACGTCTGCAAGAAAACAACCAAGCTCAGAGAGCACCAAGGACCCCTCAGACCAAGGTTTTATTTTATTATTTGAATTTTGTTTTTGATTTTACTTAAATTTATGGGCCACCCAACTCCAGTGGACTTTGGAGATGACCAGCAGGCTTGGATGTGAAGCAGCTTTTGAGAATGGCAATACCACATGATTTTTTTTCAAGCTAGCCACACAAGATGCTATATGGCAGTGATGGCTAACCTTTTTGCCATCGTGTGCCAGGAAGGGGCGGGGGGCGGGGAAGTTTCATGCGTGCGCATGCCCACACCCATAATTCTATGTGCCCCGCGCATGTACACGGGCCCCCCCGTCCCCCCCGCTCCTGGCATGCGATAGCCCAGTAGGCCCGTTTTTCTTTCTCACCTGGCTCCAGATCCTCTCTATGCATCTGGGGAGTTGGAAAACGGGCTGTTTCGGGTCTCCGTGGGGGTGGGGAAGGCTGTTTTCGCCCTCCCCAGATGCATAGAGAGGATCTGGAGGATCTAGAATGAGAAAGAAAAACGGGCCTTCCACACCCCTCCCCCAGGCCCTCCGGACGCAGGAAACAGCCTGTTTCCCTACTTCTGGTGGACCCAGAGGGCCCGAAAATCAGTTGGCCGGTGCGCACATGCGTGCCGGAGCTGAGCTGGCGTGCCAGGCAACATGGCTCCGCGTGCCACCTGTGGCACCCGTGCCATAGGTTTGCCATCACGGCTATATGGGAAGATCCTATAGATTTCCATGCTAAACATCCCATCAAATATTCCCCTGAGATTTTCCCTCAGGTAAATGTAAAGAGAATTTCTGCCTTAAATATGTATTTTAAGTATTTTTCCTGGAGGCCAATGATATTTAATAGCACATGATTATTTAGAGAGCCAGTTTGATCTAGTGATTAAAGCACCAGGCTAAAAACTAGGAGACTAGGAGTTCTAATCCTGCTTTAGGCATGAAAGCTGACTGGATGACTTTGGGCCAATCACCAGGAGACAGTGAGTTCTAGCCTCAACTAACCATGAAAGCTGGTTGGGTGACTTTAGACTAATCACCAGGAGATGGTGAATTCTAGTCCTTAGGCATGAAACTGACTGGATGACTTTGGGCAATTACCAGGAGACAGTGAGTTCTAGCCTCAACTAACCATTTGTTTGTTTGTTTTATTGAATTTGTTTTATTGAATTTGTATACCGCCCTGCTCCCGAAGGACTCAGGGCGGTGAACAGCCATAGAATAAAACAATATAAATACAAAATTTAAAATAGAATAAAACAAATTAAGTAATTTGGCTGAACAAATTTAAAAACCCAATACTTTAAAACCAAATTTAAAATTTCCATTTAAAAAGGGGAAAGACTTAGGTCAGGCCAGCCTGATGAAACAAGAAAACCATGAAAGCTGGTTGGGTGACTTTAGGCTAATCACCAGGAGATGGTGAATTCTAGTCCTTGGGCATGAAACTGACTGGATGACTTTGGGCCAATCACCAGGAGACAGTGAGTTCTAGCCTCAACTAACCATGAAAGCTGGTTGGGTGACTTTAGGCTAATCACCAGGAGATGGTGAATTCTAGTCCTGCCTTAATCATGAAACTGACTGGGTGACTTTGGGCCAGTCCCTCTTTCACAATCCAACCCAATTCACAGGGTTGCTGTAAGGAAACCAGGAGAAAGAAGAAATATTAGTCATGTTCGCCAGCTTGAGTTATTTATAAAATCATAAAGGCAGGGGGGAAAAATATTAAATATAATTAATTAATAAAATACGATCTCTGCCAGACCACGTCTTAGATTTCATATGAAGAAATCCCTCCTTTCCTAAACTTATCGCTTGTTTTTCACTCTGTTTTTTTCTTTAACTGAAGAGAAGAAGGACTGTGTTAAAAATTTCTCACACGGGAGTGAAAATTGTTCCCAAGTCGCCCACCTTCTTCTTCCTCTCCCTCCCCACAAGCCTTCACACTTTACACGGGTACACACTGACACGTGGGTGTCAAAACTGACCCAGGCACCTCCGTGTTAAGTCTGCCAGGCCAAACATCGGCCTGGCCTGTGAATTTCTTCACCGCCCGTCGCCCAACACTTGGCTCCCCCCCCCCAAACAGCTTTCCAGCAAAATCCACACGTCCCGTCTGCCTTCTCTGATCTCCTTGGCATTTAAAAATGGAGATCCAATTTTCGGTCCCCCCGGTGTCGCTTTTTCCAAAAGGAAGGGACCCATAGACACCTCACGGCTTGCTCCGCCCCGTAAGTTTACAACCGAGTGTGGATAGCGAGTTACACATCTCCCCGACCCCTGTGATCTGCTTTGTCTGGTGTGACTTTCTTAACACACAAACACACACTCACACCCCACCAGCAAAGTAAAAGAAACAAACAAGCCAGCTGAAATCAGACTCTGCAAGCAACACCACCCCATCACTTCAAATATTTGTCTGACATTCAGTCAATCTTTCCGGGCCACTGAAGCTTTGATTCTCATCCGCAAGAAAGCTTACAGCCTTTTCTTCAATCCAGACACCCACCCACCCCTCTCCATTCCTAAATAACAAAATAGTTTTCTTTCCTAACTGTGATGCATAGAAGGAAGCCAAAGAAAGGGGCAACCACAAAGAGAAAAGCAGAGAAAGGAGAGATGGGGGAGGAAAAAAAACAACCCAGGAACGACAAGAAGGAAAGGGTGCAGCTTTGCAGAAGATTGAGAAACGATTGAGATGAAGAAGGGAATGAACAAAAGCCCAGCCTAGAAGACAAAATGAAATATCTATACATACATACATACATACATACATACATACATACATACATACATACATTGAAGCGTCTCTCTCCGATTCAGACACATTTTATTCCAAATGAATGCCTATAGAATTAAGCATGCAAAGAGTGTTTCTAACTTTTAAGGCCTGCTAAGCTCTTTTCTAAGCACGGCCCAGCTCTAAATTCCCCATTATTATTATTATTTGTTGATTTTATTTATTAATTATATTTAGGGTTGCCAGGTCTGCTTCCAAAAAATAGCGGACAAGCGGGGTGGGGTGGGGTGGGGTGGGGTGAGTTAAGTAGTAAAAAAAATAAATAAAAAAATTTACAATTAAATTATATATTTTCTTACAAACATTTTAACACGCCATTTTAGGTCAGTCGACACAAGCTACAATACATTTTAAAAATGTGAACCGTACATAATTTTATAATATATTTTTATTTTAATCTCATCATTAATTTTTTCGGAGAATCGAGTTCAATGGATATTCGATCTTTGTCTCATTCTAACTTATGAAAAAAAAAAGACAAAACACGATTCTCCTATCCTTATTCTCTTAGACTGTACAGCTTTAGATGACGTACCATTTCATCATCAAGCTTTTGAATAAAAAAAATGTCCACTATTTTGTGAAAAAAAATAGTGAACATAATGTGAAAAAAGCGGACTGTCCGCTCAAATAGTGGACACCTGGCAACCCTAAATATTCTGCACTAATATGATTGTCTTTTGATCTATTTTACTTATTAATTACATTTATATGCTGCCCCATCTCGCTATCAATCTTACAATATGAAAAAACAACAATGGTATAATAATAATATCGTTGTTTTTTTTTTCATATTGTAAGATTGATAGCGAGATGGGCTGCGTATAAATGTAATTAATAAGTAAAATAGATCAATAGACAACCATAATAGTGCAGAATGGACTATTATAATGATATAATAATATCGTTTGTTTGTTTATGTTATCCAATTTACAGGACTCTGCGCGAGGGATTCCAGTTTAAGACATTCCCTAAATTCATACAAAATTAACATGAAAAAAAAAATGCACACCCACAAGAAGAAAAGGAAAAAAAGGCAGTTGAGGATACACCATCGACAATAATTAATCATATCTCACAGGTTCCTGATCCCCATGCCGGAGAGAATTGTTGTTGATATTGGTGTCGTTGTTATTAGGATAATGTTGTTACTATTACTGCTGGTATCCGTTCGAATCGAGTGATAACGGTGTAAGTGTGAAGGGTGATAAGCGATAAAGGGTGATAAATTTGGGGGGAACATGTGGATTTACTGATCAGCCCATCAGGAATGTGTGATAGTTTGACAGGGGTTCCCAATTTGGGCTGCGATCGTCACAAAACCACACTCACAATTTATCCTTCATTCATCCTTAACGTATCCACAAATTTATCCTCATTTTATCCTTGACGTAAGGATGTATCCTTAAATTTATCCTTAAATTATACAAAAGAAATGAAGAAAGCTTTCCAGAAACCAGGAAAGGAATTTGGGGGTGGAAGGTATTTAAACTCTTCCAGTCCCCTAAAATAAATCTCTGGTATGAAAATATCACATCTTAAAGCTTTTCTTTTTTTGGTACGGCTTTGCTCTCGAGATTCTAGGATAAAGAACAAGGAAGCTACCGAAAAGTCTAAATCATCTGCTCCGGGATTAAAGAGAGAAGGGTTCAAATCACTTTCTGAGCTTTAAAATCACTGCTTGATCTATGTTATAGGTTCACTGTCAGAATAAAATGGAATATCCCAGATAAGCCATCCTGAGCTCTTAAGGTGGGTGAGGGAGGGGGAAAAAAAAGAGAGAGAAAGAGGTTATAAGTGTGAAGAATAAATGCACCACAATAGTAATTGTAGCTATTGTGAGCTTAGGAAATTCTAGATTTGGAATTTAATATTATCATGTAAAGGGTCTTTTCTTGATAAAAAAAAATACATAATAATTTAACATAATATATAAAAGGCAAAGGTTCCCCCTGTCCAGTTTTTTCCGACTCTATTATATATAAAAATTAAACATAATTTAATATGTCTTCTCTTGATGGTAATAAATAGGAGTTTCATGTGTGATCCCTCGTCTCAGTTATTTATTTATTTCAACATTTCATATTGCTGTTTCCCACCCATCCTCGCTTTCAAAAATATTTGTTTCCCCATCAGGGCAGCACGCAATATTTTAAAATCTGCACTTTACTTTAAAAAAAAAAGAATAAAAATAGAATTTAAAAAAAATATCCCCATCGTTGGTGAAAAAGACACAGCATGTCAAAGAGAGCAGGAATAAAATGAGATACTGTATATGAGCATCACAGCAATGTAAAAGAATTGAAAATGAAGTCCTTGCTTTAAAAAAAATTAAACATCAAAGAAATTCAAATGCCTGGAAAAAACCAAATGCACTTGCAGCTAAGGTAAAGAAATGGTGGGTAGAATTAGGTGTGATTTATTAGGGAGGTTTTCCAGCAATCAGGAGAGGTTAAGCAGGAAGTAGGAGTCAATTCTAGATATTCACCTCTTGTGCCCCAAATAAAGAATAAACGTAGACTCTTAAATCTTAAGGCCTTTGATTATCTAAAGCAGTGATTTCCAACCTTGGCAATTTTATGACATGCGGACTTCAACTCCCAGAATTCCCCTGCCAGAATGCTGGCTGGGGAATTCTGGGAGTTGAAGTCCATACAAAGTAAAATTGCCAAGGTTGGGCATCACCGTTTTCAAGCTCTGTCAGATGCACGACCAAATTTTACTGCTCTATCAAGCTTGCAAATTTATTAACTGTCTCCTGGTCTTGTTAATGGATTAGCAAAATCTTGATTTGGGAGTCTTCTATTCGAATAATGCTCTTTGTATTTGTAACATAGATAGTTATTTGAAAGATAATTTTCAAAGATGATGTGGAAGATAATTATTTGGTGAGGCGGTTTGGTCTAGTGGTGAAGGCACCATATAGAAGCCAGGAGACAGGAAATTCTAGTCTCGCCTTCTCTGTGAAACCCAGATAGATGACTTTGGGCCAGTCACTAGGAGATGGTGAGTTCAAGTCCTGCTTTAGGCATGAAAACTGGCTGGGTAACTTTGGGCCAATCACCAGGAAATGGGGAATTCTAGTCCTGCCTTCTGCAGGAAACCCGGATGGATGACTGTTGGCCAATCACCAGGAGACTGTAAGTTCTAGTCCATGAATGTCGGCTGGGTGTCTTTGAACCAGTCATTTTCTCTCCGCCCAACCTACCTCACAGGATTATTGTTGTAAGGAAAATAGGAGGGGGGAAATTAGGTGTGTTTGCTGCCTTGAGTTACTTAAAAAGGAATGAAAGCGGGATTTTAAAAAATTAATAAATACAGGCAGTCCTCGGCTTACTTTAGTCCTTTAGGTCCTTTAGTGACCGCTCAAAGTTACAACGGTACTGAAAAATGTGACTCATGACAGTTTTTCACACTTAATGACCATTGCTTGGCATCTGACTCGTATTTAAGACGGTTGCAGTGCCCCATAGTCACGTGATCCTCTTTTGTAACCTTCTGACAAGCAAAGTCAACGGGCAAGCTAGATTCACTTAACAACCGTATTGCTAATTCAATTACTGCAGTGATTCGCTTAGCAACGGTGGTAAGAAAGGTCATAAAATGGGGCAAAACTCACTTAACCATTAGCAACAGAAATTTGGGGCTCAGTGTGGCGAAGGCAAGATATATAGGGCAGGGTGGGGCAGGGTTGGCGGGGCCAGACGGTGGTGTGATTTGCCGGTTGTCCAAACTACTCAAAATTTCCGCTACCAGTTTGCCCAAATTGGTCCAAACCGGCTGAATACCGCCTCTGGCTCAGTTTTGGTCATAAGTCAAGAACTGTGTACATATCCCATCCCTGGGTACAAGGAATCCTGGACTTACAACCAGGGTTGGGCTGCTTGGGGTTCGCAGGAGTTCGGGAGAACCTCTAGCTAAGATTCTGTGCAGTTCGGAGAACCCCCAAATCCCACTCCTGGCTGGCCCCGCCCCACCCACCCCACCCTGCCCCTCCCAGGAGTCCCCACACGGCCCGTTTTGGATGCAGGTAAGTGCAGGGCTCGCATGGAGCCTCAGGGAGGGCAAAAAACAGGCATACCAGAAGTTCAGGAAGGCTGGAAACGAGCCCGTTTCACGCCTCCAGAGGCCTTTGGAGCCTGAGGAGGCCGTTTTCACCATCCTGGAGGCTCAAAGAAAGCCTCCAGAGCCCGGGGAGGGCAAAAACGCCCCCACCTGCCATGGTGCGGGGGGCTGACTAGGCCACACCCACCATGGCCACGCCCACCCAGCAACTGGGCAGGGAACCCCTTGCTAAAATTTTTGAAGCCCACCCCTGCTTACGACCACAAATTGAGTCCCAAATTTCTTCTGCTAAGTGGGACAGTTGTTCAGTCAGTTTTGCCTCGTTTTACGACCTCGCTTACCACCGTTGTTAAGCGAATCCCTGCAGTTGTTACACGGTTGTTAAGTGGATCTGGCGTCCCCGTTGACTTTGCTTATCAGCAGGTCACAAAAGGGGATCACTTGACCCCCGGGACACTGCAACCTATCATAAATATAAGTTGTCAAGTGTCCGAATTTTGATCGAATTGACCATGAAAATCAGTCATATGTAACTTTTTTCAGCGCCATTATAACTTGGAACAGTCACTAAATGGGACTGTTGTAAGTCGAGGATTACCTGTGCTGTGGAAATTGGCCATCCTTGAGATATTTGTGCTGTCGTTCTAGGCCCATGATGGCGAACCTATGGCACGCGTGCCACAGGTGGCACATGGAGTCCTTTCTGTGGGCACGCGAGCCGTCGCCCAGCTCAGCTCCACTGTGCATGCGCGCACGCTTCCCACTGGCCAACTGATTTTTGGGTCTGCCCTGCAAGCAGGAGATGTGCGCGCATGCGCAGGGGATCTACCTTTCTCCTCACTTTCTGCTGCCTGTGCCTTCCCAGATCTCCGGAGATTCCCCTCCCAGCCAGGGATGAAATCTAAAATTTTTCCCTACCGGTTCTGTGGGCATGGCTTGGTTGTGTGTGGGGGTGTCCTGTGACTGAGTGGGCGTGGCCAACTCGACCAGAGCGGCGATGGTGGCGGCTCATTCAAGAAGGAGAGTGAATGACTCCAGTAACTTTCGGGCGCTTGCCTTCCCTGACAGCCGCGGGAGAAAGATGAGCAGTAGGATACAATGTGTGGCAAAGGGCGAGCAGGCAGCGGCTCTGCGGCAAGGCCGGAGTTGGGGAATGGTGCATTCCCCGACTCCGTGGAATGGGGCGGGTGGGCGGAGCCTCCAGCTGCCATTGCTACCGGTTTTCCGAACTACCGGCCATCATCGCTACCGGATTGGCCGATCTGGTCCGATCCGGTAGCATTTCACCCCTGCTCCCAGGGGAGGTAAGGGTTTGTTCCCTCTCCCAGCACTGTTTTGGGATGTGAGGCAGGGGTGGGTTCTAAATTTTTTTACTACCGGTTCTGTGGGCGTGGCTTATTTTGTGGGTGTGGCTTGGTGGTCATGTGACTAGGTGGGCATGGCTAGCTGGTCAGAGTCATTTCTGGAAGGTCCTCGCACTTACGACCAAGTCCTCGCACTTACAAGCTGACTCATTTGTTTGCTTTTAACACTGATCAGCTGTAGGACAGCCCTTTGAAGCCCCGCGGCAAGAGTTTAAACAGTTTTTTTCCCTCTAGTCCTTAGCTGGGACTCAGGAGGCAGCAATAGATTGGGGTTGGGACCAAATAAAAGGTAAGAATAATGTGTGGGGGGGTGGGAGGGCGGGGGGGGGAGAACCGGTTTGGTGACGTCATATCGTCACCGCTACCGGCTCGGCCGAACCGGACCAAACCGGGAGGAACCCACCACTGATGTGAGGTCAAAAGGGGGGTGTCATGCACATGCGCAGGTGGTGGGAGGGGGGTCTCGTGAGTATGTGGGGGGTCGCACGCGCATGTGCAGGGGGGCAGGGTGTGCGGGAGGGGCATTGCATTATGGGTGTGCACGCACGATAGCACGCTTTTGGCACCGGAGGAGAAAAAGTTTAGCCGTCACTGTTCTAGGTAGTCCTTGACTTACAACAGTTCATTCAGTGACCATTCAGAGTTACAGTGGCACAGAAAAACGTGACTTATGAAGTTACAACCTTTGCAGCATCCCCTGCAAAGGTCATGTGATCAAAATTCAGACGCTTGGCCACTGACTCATATCTATGACGGTTTCAGTGTCCCCAGGTCACGTGATCCCCTTTTGGGACCTTCTGACAAGCAAAGTCAATGGGGAAGCCAGGTTCACTTAACAACCGGGTTACAAACTGAACAGTTGCGTCGAGTCACTTAACAACTGCGGCCATAAATGTTGTAAAACGGGGCAAAACTCCCTCAACAAATGTCTCACTTAAGAACAGAAATGTTGGGGTCAATTGTGGTCATAAGTCGAGGACTACCTGTATGAAGGAGCTCCTGGCAGCTTGTTGAGAGATTTGGGGATCACCTTGCTTGGTGTGGATGCTTTTTATGCTATGCTTTTAACCAATAGGTAAAGGTAAAGGTTCCCCTCGCACATATGTGCTAGTCGTTCCCGACTCTAGGGGGCGATGCTCATCTCCGCTTCAAAGCCGAAGAGCCAGCGCTGTCCAAAGACGTCTCTGTGGTCATTTGACCGGCATGACTAAACACCCAAGGCGCACGGAACACTGTTCCCTTCCCACCAAAGGTGGTCCCTATTTTTCTACTTCCATTTTTTTTTTAACGTGCTTTCGAACTGCTAGGTTGGCAGAAGCTGGGACAAGTATCGGGAGCTCGCCCCATTACGTGGAGCTGGGGATTCGAACAGCTGAGCTGCCGACCTTTCGATCGACAAGCTCAGCATCTTAGCCGCTGATCCACTGCGTCTGTTTATTTATTTATTTATTTATTTATTATTATTTAACTAATAATAAAGTTTAAAATCCCTTATTTCCTGGCATGGTTGTTGTTGTTTTTTCTGGCTCCAGAAGAACCAACCGCCTGGAACTTCATCCCTGCCTCGACACTGGACGAAACAGAATCCCGCAGCACCTTTTCTGAATGGCAACTTTTATTAACAGCTTCGGTGAGCTGCGTTTCATTTAATCCAATGCATAGATTGGCTCGACGGGTGAATGCCTGCAGCTCACAAAAGCCGCTGCCTTTTAATAAAATTTGTTAGTCAGACAACTTACCGCGGGGCTCCGTGTTCTATTTTGTTATAATATAACGCAGATACGTTCTCCCTTTCGGAAAACCTCTGCTTTTTTTGCTACCGTAAAATAATCTTCTATATAGACCAAGGGGGTTAAAGTCAAGGCCCGTGGGCCGGATTCTGCCTGCGGGGTGCTTAGAACTGGCCTGCGGGGCCGCCCTGGAAACAGCAAAGGACCGGCTCTGGTGCCTCTACTAGCGAAAACGGAGCTCGGGAGGGCCACGGACGACCCTCCCAAGCTCCGTTTTGGCTGGCAGAGAGTTGCAGGAGGCCGTCGCGGCCGAAAACGGAATTCAGGAGCCCATTTTCACTGGTAGAGCTGATGGCCACCACAGGCGCCCCCGACACAAATGATGTCGAACTGCCACGTCCCCCCTGCTCCCCCGAGATCAAACACAACCCTGATGCGGTTGAAATCGAGTTTGACACCCCTGATATAGAGGGTCCTTGCCACAGTCTGAGCTTGGTTGTTTTCTTGCCAGACGTTTCATTACCAAACTAGGTAATCTCATCAGTGGTTGGTAGGGAGTGGGGTTTGCTCTCATTTTATATTTTAGTGGCTTGCCCTGTCAGTAGGAGTGGGAGTAAGCCTTGAAGGTTCTTTGGTTGGGCTGTTTACTGTTGGCTTGTCCGGAATATCGTTTGCTTCTTGATTGTTGGCCTAACAATGGTTTAATACCAAGATTAACATTCGACCAACGCTCAAGAAATAAACAATACCCCATACGAGCTAACAGTATAAACAGTTCAGCCAAGGAACCTCTTAAACCATTTCCACCCCCACTGATAGGGCAAGCCATCAAAATATAAAATGAAAGCAAACCAGTTGTGGGTTTCAAAATTTTTTACTACCGGTTCTGTGGGTGTGGCTTGGTGGGCGCGGCATGGCTTGGTGGGCATGGCAGGAGAAGGATACTGTAAAATCTCCATTCCCACCCCACTCCAGGGGAAAATTAATGCAAAATCCCCATTTCCTCCTGATCAGCTGGGACTTGGGAGGCAGAGAATAGATGGGGGCAGGGCCAGTCAGAATTTTTACTACCGGTTCGGTGGGCGTGGCTTGGTAGGCGTGGCATGGCTTGGTGGGCATGGCAAGGGAAGGATACTGTAAAATCTCCATTCCCTTCCCACTCCAGGGGAAGATTACTGCAAAATCCCCATTTCCTCCTGATCAGCTGGGATTTGGGAGGCAGAGAATAGATGGGGGCGGGGCCAGTCAGAATTTTTACTACCGGTTCTCCAAACTACTCAAAATTTCCGCTACTGGTTCTCCAGAACTGGTCAGAACCTGCTGAAACCCACCTCTGGAGCAAACCCCACTCCTTACTAACACTGATGATGTTACCTAGTTAGATAATAAAACGTCTGTGAGAAAACAACCAAGCTCAGAGAGCATCAAAGACCACCTTCATTTTAAGCCCTGAGCTACAAATATTGATAATCTCCTATATTATTAAAAAAAAATAAAAAAACCCTCCACTTCAGGTCTTCTGTTATACAATCCAGTGCAAACTTTAAGTCTGTCGAATGTAAAATTCCTTCTCTTGCATTCCAGCTCCGAGCCGGAAATTGGATTCAGCAGCTGAAACAAACCTTTCTCATTTCAACGATTTTCACTGACTTTCCCTCTGTTCTCCTGTGACTTTGTTAATTATTTTGGCTTTTCTGCCTTTGCAAAGGCATCCCCGCCCTGCCTCGACGCCCTTCCATTGTTCCATTGTTTGAGGTGGGTGTTTGGATGGTACATTAATTTGAGAAAAGGAAAGGATGTTGTTTAAGCAGAGACAGAGCTGCCAGTGTAAGCAGCGTAAACCTGCCTTTTTCAACCTTGGCAGCTTTAAAAAGTCTCAGACCTCAAGGGATGCTCGCTGGGGAACTCTGGGAGTTGAAATCCAGACTTTAACAGTAACAGTAACAGAGTTGGAAGGGACCTTGGAGGTCATCTAGTCCAGCCCCCAGCTCATGCAGGAGACCTGTGCTAGGTATTTGAACTGCCGACCTTTCTGATCGACAAGCTCAGTGTCTTAGCCACTGAGCCACCTAGTCAGACTTCGTAATACTGCTATTAACGATACTGAAATATATGGGCCAGGGAAGACCTTGCTCTGCGTTAACAGATTGAAAGTCTCGTTTCTCTGATAAAGGAGAAAACTCAAAGTCCCAAAGGCATGCTAGCACTGGTCTCGTTGGGTCAACGATCTGCAAGTCCACACAACTGTCAAACACATTCCCAGATAGACTGCCTCTGACTCTGAGAGTTCAACAGTAGTGGCCAAAATTGTGGAAACCTTTTTGGGAAAAGTGTATTTTCTAAATCTAGCTAATAACACCACTTTTTGGGGGTAATAGTATCATAAAATTATATATCAATGGAAAGATAATTTAATGAAGAATGTAATGCAGTAGCTTTTATGAAGGATTTTCTATTAGAATAGCAGTTACAGTATAAAGAAGAAAAATGAAACACGTAGAAAAAACGTGGTATACAAAAATGATCACCCTAGAAAAAATGAGATATACAAAAATTATCCCCATGTCAGTTAATCCTTAGTTGGGTAACCTTTAGCATGAATTACGGCCTTACAATGTCTTCCCATGGAGTGAACCAAGTTTTTTAGTTCTGCAGCTGTTCTCATGTGAAACCAAGATTGAATGATTACTTCTATGAATTGGGTTTTATTGCTGGGTCGCTTCTGACGAACAAGTTTCTTTAGTCGGCTCCATAGATTTTCAATTGGGTGAAGGTCTGGGCTATTCCCAGGCCATTCCAGCAGTGGAATAGGATTATCCTGAAACTCCCCCAAAAAGTGGTGTTATTAGCCATCAAACCTCAAAAACACACTTTTCCCAAAAGGTTTCCACAATTTTGGCCACTACTGTACTCAGCTCTGTGGAAAAATGGAATCTACACATTTTTCCTCTCCTTGAGCTAATCTTGTCAGTTCTTCTAAACTGGGGCTCGGTTTCACCAACACCAGAGCACATAAACCGAGTTCCTTTTTGTCACCTTTTGAAACCAATTCCTGCCTTTGATACCTTGGATCAAGCAAAGCGGAATCTGCTCGGATAAAGGCCTCCCCAGCCAAGAAAATGCCTCACCTGAGTGCAAACTGTTCTCTTTGGCAGAGTTGCTGTTGTTCAGATAATCTTCTTTGCAGACAAATTTGTTCTCGTCGATGATATAAAGTTCCTCGCCGGTGGACAGTTGTTTGTTGCACATCATGCAAGTGAAACAGTTCAAATGAAAGACTTTGCTTCTGGCCCTCCGGACCAAATCGCTCGGAGAGATGCCCTGCGCACAGCCGGCACACTTGGTACCAAAACACCTGGATGGAAGGGAGGGAATGGGAGAGAGAGAGAAAGGAGGGGAGGGAGGGAATAAGGAAAAGGGAGGGAGGAAAAGAATGGAAGATAAAAGTGAAGGAAGGAAGGAAGGAAGGAAGTTAGGAAGAAAGCAAGGAAAGAAGGAAAGAAGGAAGGAAGGAAGGAAAAGGGAGGGAGGGAGGAAGAGAAAAGAAGGAAAAGAAAAAAGGGAGGAAGGAGGGAAGAAAAGAAAGGAAGGAAAAAGGGAGGGAGGGAGGAAAAGAGGGAGGGAGGAAAAGGAAAAGGAAGGAAGGAAAAGGAAGGAAGGAAAATAAAGAGGGAGAAAGAAAGGAAAAGAATGGAAGTTGGAAGGAAAGAAGGAAAAGAGGGAGGGAGGAAGAGGAAAAGGAAGGAAGGAAAAGAGAAGAAAAGGATGGAAGGATGGAAGAAAAGGAAGGAAGGAAAAGAGGGAGGGAGGAAAAGAAGGAAGGAAGGAAGAAGGAAAGAAAAGGAAGGAAGGAAAAGGGAGGGAGAGAGGGAGGGAGGGAGGAAGGAAGGGGAAAAAAACAGATCACCAGTGAAATTGATCAGGAAAGAATTTTGATTCAGATCAACCATTTTTCTGGTTAAAAAACCCGAAGAAGGATAATCATGACTCTAATCCAATTACACCTGCCAATCCACCCACCTGGTGCATCTCAGATCGGTTGAATCAACTCCTTTTATTTATTTCTTGGATTTCCATCCTCTTTTATGTAGGAGCTGAAAGAGGAAAGACTGGCACCCACCCACCCCTTATTTCCCCCCATAACAGTCCTGCAAGATAAGTTGGGCTAGGAATACTGCCTGGCCCAAAGCCACCCAGGGAACCCCTGTACCTAAGGGTAAGACTAAAACCTGCCCCCCCTGCTCCTAATCCAGCACCTTCCCCACCAGATCCAAAGGTGCTTTTTCCAAGAGGCAACTGGACTTTCTGGTTTTTCTTTGAAGACATTTCGCTCCTCATCCAAGAAGCTCCTTCAGCTCTGACTCATTCCCCACCATCCAGTCAGAGCTGAAGAAGCTTCTTGGATGAGAGAAGCGAAACGTCTTCAAAGAAAAACCAGAAAGTCCAGTTGCCTCTTGGAAAAAGGACCTTTGGGACAACCATGTAGGATTTGGAGGGTTTGAAAATGCCTTTGAATGCCTTTGAAAAACACACATTATTTGTGATGAACAACTATCAAGGAAACCACATCTTGCAGTGTCTCACCAGGGTGTGTAAACTCAACCCTTCTCTCTTCTTCTCCTCTACAACAGAGGTTGCAGTTACAACTTTGAACCCCCTTTATTGATGCTGGCAGAAGTTTCTGCTACTTCTGGTTCAGCCTTATCTGAAGGCTTCTACCTCTGTTATAGTCGGAGAGACACACTTTTCCATTTTTAAAAAAATTTGGGGGAAGAAATCCATGATATTATATAGTATACCATGTTTTTCAACCTCAGCAGCTCTAACAAGTCTGGACTTCAATTCCCAGAATTCTCCAGCCTGCGTGCTTGAAGCTCTGTGGACTTCAAGTCCCAGAATTCCCCAGCCTGCATGCTTGAAGTTCTGTGGACTTCAAGTTCCAGAATTCCCCAGCCTGCATGCTTGAAGCTCTGTGGACTTCAACTCCCAGAATTCCCCAAATTGCTTTAAAATGCTTAAAAGATGATTGAAGGCCTTGAGACTTAAGACACATTTAAGAAGAAGTCCACACATCTTAAATCAATTGTCTGGTTTTTAAAAAGAACTTTCTTTCCTCTTTCTTTCTCATTGCAGCCAGAAGACACATTCATTAAAAAAAATGCATTTAAGGAAGGGTGAAATACAGCTAGGGGGCAGCACCGAGCCAGTGTTGGCAAGTCTCAGGACAAGAAACTGAACTGAGCTGAGTTCATATGGAATGGACACCACCAGGAGATCCCAAGGACATGGAGTGGATCAGGGAGTCAAGGAAACTTTCCAGAAAAAAGAAACGTTCTGTTTCCAAAAAATTAAGGGTGTGCCTATTTTATCTTCTTTGGGGGGGAAACAGAAACAGGACAATAATGTGACATTTTAAACATACGTAGATAAATAAATTAGGTTTCTAAGTGCACATTCATGCAAAGGGGAAAGTATTTCTCTCCACTAGCTACAGAAAAATGATATATAGGAACGGAAAGAGAGACTTTCTGCTTACTAGCACCAAATTTAAAAATAATATCAAACAGTGTTCCTATTCCCAAATCATACAAGACTACCTACTTTCTGAGAGCATCTTGACAGTAGTAAGAGGAAAAAAGACAAGAAGAAAAATTCAGTATAGAACCAAAGCCCAGATAGATCTTTTATCCTTTCTTTCTGATCCAACAAACACTCAAAGCAAGAAGTAAAATGGTAAAAGACAGTAGAAAAAAAATTCAAAAGCATAAAATTAATGCTTCAATCCATTAACCAGCAAGAACCCGGTGATTCGCAGTGGCTTTTTCTAAATACCAAGAGAGAACATGGCTTAAACCAGGCCATCCTGTTAAACTCTTAAAAAGGATTTATTTGCATGTATATAGCATGTTACATGAACCCAACGATGGTATTTGGATCATTCCGATTTAGAGGTTTAGCACCGAGCGGTCATAACGGAATACAAATTACAATTTCCATTACATTTAATCAAATGCGCGGCGCTACCTACATACCAATAATAAAATCCCCGTGTCTGCGAAATGTATTTATTTATTCGTTTGTTCGTCGCATTGATGGCCCTTCTTTTTTTTCCAGAGGGCGCTTTTCTGAATCAATTCCTTTCCCCCCTCCAAAAAAACCCCAATTATACGAGACTCACTCTCGGTTTTATCCCGTGAAAACAACCTTGCTAGGTAGGTTGGGCTGGAGAAGTTGAGCAACTGATTCAAAATCACCGTTGAAACACCCTCCACACACCCCCCGTGGTCAAGAGGAATTCAAACCACAAGAGGTTTTAATAGAAACCTTTTTAGAGGTTTCTATTTAGTGTCTTCGATCCTAACGGAAAGAAATCAACCATCTTTGGAAGAGGACAGATCCTGAAACTCAACTACTGTATTTTTTGTACCATAAGACACACCTAAATTTAGAAGAGGAAAAACAAAACAAAAAAAAAAGGTTTTGGCCTGTGCGTGTCCCATTTTTGGGCCTTTTTTGGGGTCTTCTTTTGCCCTTTTCCAGCCTTTTCTTGGCCTGTTTTTTCTGAAAAAAAAAACAGGCCGGAAAAAGCCTCAAATATGGGCCAAAAAAACCCTCAAATACGGGCCAAAAAAGCCTTGAAAACGGGCCAAAAAAACCTTAAAAATGGGCCAAAAAAAGCCTTGAAAATGGGCCAAAAAAAGCCTTGAAAATGGGCCAAAAAAAGCCGCCCCCAAAAAAAGCCTCAAAAAAAAAAAAAGCCCAGAAAATGGGCTGAAAAAAGGCCTGAAAAAGGCTGGAAAAAGGCCCGAAAACGGGGCGTGAGGAGGCTAAAAAACAGCCGGTGGGTGGGCGGGGCTTCAGCAATATTCGGTCTATAAAACGCACAGACATTTTCACCCCCTTTGGGGAGACAAAAAAATGTGTCTTATAGTCCGAAAAATACAGTATTTTGGCCACCCAATGAGAAGAGACCTTGGAAAAGACCCCGAGGTTGGGAAAGATGGAAGGCCAAAGGAGAAGGAGACAGCAGAGGATGGAGATGGTTAGATAATGTCATCCATTCAATGAACATGAATTTTGGCAAACTCCAGGAGACAATGGAGGACGGGGGGGGGGGGGCTGGGGAGGGGCTGTACTCCATGGAGTTGCGAAGAGTTGAAGTGTCGGACAAGACGTAGCAACAACAATAAATCTATCGTCTTTTCTGGTTTGTTCTTGGTGACCGTTTATTCATTTGCATATGTATATCGCATGTTGGCTTTTTATTCCACTAATATATATATATATGTATGTCTCCTTAGCCAGGTTCTACCTACGTAAACCAAGATATTATGCAGCCCTAGTTCAGTGAAATCACAATTCACTAGTTTCTGGGCTTTTTTTTTTTCTTCTGGCAGCCAGCAGATCCTTTGCTGCCCATTGGGAGACTGCTGGCTGTCAGGAAAAAAAAAAAGCCCAGAAACTAGTGAATTGTGATTTCACTGAACTAGGGCTGCATAATATCTTGATTTACGTAGGTAGAACCTGGCTAAAGAGACATACACATAAAACCTACGAAAAAGAAAGAAATATATATATATATATATATATATATATATATATATATATATATATATATATATATATATATATATATATATATATATATATTATGTCTATGTAAGTTTTCACGGGTATATATGTGTGTACAGTTAATATTTCGGGTTTCTTCCCGTGTAATTGTGAACATATCCCTAAAAGGGTAGAAGCTTCTACCCTTTTAGGGATATGTTCACAATTACACGGGAAGAAACCCGAAATATTAACTGTACACACACACACACACACACACACACACATATTAGTTTTAATGTATTATTAGCCATCCAAAGTTTATGTTTGTAAGGGTAGCGATCCACGGAATGATTCCATGGTTCAATCCATCAGTCTCTGGAGGAAACAGCCAAAAGTGGAATGAATGCCTTGAGCCTGTTTTGGTCACCAAACTTTCTAAATCCTGCGTGAGCCCAGATTTTTTTACAAAGTGGGTGGATTACAGCAGTGGTGAGCTCCTAAAGAAAAAAAACGACCGGATATTGGAGAAGTCTAGCTACGTCAATCCATTCAGCCACAAAGCCAAATCACTGTTAATCTGGCCTACCAATCCATAATCCATAGCCTGAAGACGTCAGACCTTGTTGATCTTGGTGGATTTCTGGAAATTAAACAAAGTTGGACCTGGCTAAAGTGTATTAAAAGACAACCCAGAGATTCGCAAGCTGTAAGCTAGATTCAGTAGTCTATAGAACAAAGCAAAAAAACTCAAAGCATCACTTCCTAATTATTGGTAAGAAAACAGCACTGATGTGTCCACAGAGTCACCAGAAATGAAGTCCAGATTTTATTCATTTTAGGGGAGGATCATAAACCGAATGACATACTAACAGCATTGCTCTTAGTTCAATTAAGAATTTAGAATTACATTTTTAAACTTACAACTTTTACTTTTTATCAATATCCTTCCAATCCAGATCCCATTTGAGAGCCAGATTTCAAATAAATTCAGCAGATGAGTAAAAATTCCTCTTCTTTCCTATCTTATCTATGGGGATGGAAGTAGGGCGCACAACAAGGCTGAAAAAGGTGAAAGAAAGAGGAGAGGGGAAAAAAGAAGGGAGGGAGGGAGGGAGGGAGAAAGGAAGGAAGGAATGTAGGTATCTAGACAGGAAGGTATCGCTAAGTTTATTTATTTATTTGTTAAATTATTTGTTGCTGATCTTGCCATGGGGAAGAAGTTCTGCATTTGGGACATTTTTGATAGCATCCATATTTCTTCCTTATCTGTTTCTAAACCCCCACCCCATTTAATATACCTATAACAACTTTATAATGCATATCTATGCAGATTTGATTTCAAATTCTATCAAGAGGTAAGCAACTTGATCCTCAGAGCCAGATGCTGCCCCAAACATCTTTGGGTCTCCCCTTCCCCCACACCCCCAACTCTGATCCTACTTGCTGAAAATTGCTGCTTTATTTTCCTTCCATTCTGAGATGGAAAACTCTAAAAAAAAAAAAAAATCACCCTAAGCGAGGCAGCTTCTCTCAAAAATGTGGAACTTCTCCACAACTGGGAAACATTTAGGTAAAGAGACCAACAAGAGATTCAGGAACCGAGTTTAAAGAGCCTCTAAAAGTACCCTTATTTCTAGCAGCATGTTGACATTCCCATTTCCAATGTTTTTTGTTTGTTTTTTGAACCATGCACCAACCCACCCACAAGAAAGGGGAGGGGGACATAATTGCAACCTTTCAATATATGAAGGGTGTGAATAAGGTTCTAGAAGGCAGTCTTTAAGCAAAAATCAGGAACATGGGGACATAACCTCAAACTGATATGAGGGACGTTTTACAAAGTCCTGCTAGAAAGTATGACTTCACAGAAAGAGTAGTGGGAGCTTGGAACCTTCTTCCAGGAGAAAGAAAGAAAGAAAGAAAGAAAGAAAGAAAGAAAGAAAGAAAGAAAGAAAGAAAGAAAGAAAGAAAGAAAGAAAGAAAGAAAGAAGGCAGGCAGGCAGGCAGGCAGGCAGGCAGGCAAGAAAGAAAGAAAGAAAGAGGGAGGGAGAGCGAGGAAAAGAAAGAAACATTAACACTTATTTTACTTTAGTGATATCCTTCCAGATCCATTTGAGAGCTGAATTTAAAATATATTCAGCAGATGAGCAAAATTCCCAAATAAACCCTCTTCTTTCCTATCTTATCTATGGGGATGGAAGTAGGGTGCACAACAAGGCCGAAAGAGGTAAAAAGGAAGGAAGGAAGGAAGAGAAGGAATGGAAGGAAAGAAGGAAGAAAAAGAAAAAAAGAGAAAGGGAAGGGAAGGGAAGGGAGGAAGGGAAAGGAAGGGAAGGGAAGAGAAGGAAGGAAGGAAGGAAGGAAGAAAGGAAGGAAGAGAAGGAATGGAAGGAAAGAAGGAAGAAAAAGAAAAAAGAGAAAGGGAAGGGAAGGGAAGGGAGGAAGGGAAAGGGAGGGGAGGGGAGGAAGGAAGGAAGGAAGGAAGGAAGGAAGGGGAGGAAAGAAGAAGGAAGAAAAAGAAGAAAGAAAGAAAGGGAAGGAAAGGGAGGAAGGGAAGGAAGGAAGGAAGGAAGGAAGGGGGTCGCTCATGAGTAACTGAGTTTAAACATGCTTGGGATAAACATGTCCATCATCCGACACACATTTTAAAAAGCAAAATAAAAAACCGCGAAGGGCAGACTTAATGGCCCACTAGGTTTTTTCCCGCCACCAGTTTTCTATTTTTCTGTAGTGTCCCGATCACAAAGACGGGGCCCTCCAATGTGTGGGCTTTAAATATCTTTATCGCTTCCTTGCCACGGGTCTTTCACCAGCTGTTTTCAAGCCCTTTAGCAATTGTTCTGGAACTAAATTCCATGCAGATCTGAATGACTGACAGCTAACCATTTGCTTGACCCCGGCTCGAGAAGGAAGGGGGGTGGGAAATAAACCCCCAGAGGTTTCCTTGTTGAAGGTGAAAATGGGAATTGCTGTTAGTTCCCCAAGATTTCCCGAGTGGGGCAATGGGGCACATGCAAGGACTGAAAACACAACACCCACATCCCATCAGAAGGTGGTGGAGTTAGAAGTAGGGTGCACAACAAGGCCAAAAGAGGCAATGGAATGGCTGCATATTTCTTGCTGATGCAAAAAAGAAAGAAAGAAAGAGAGAGAGAGAAAGAGAAAGAAAGAAAGAAAGAAAGAGAAAGAGAAAGAGAAAGAAAGAAAGAAAGAGAGACAGAGAGACAGAGAAAGAGGGAGAGAGAAAGAAAGAGAGAGAGAGAGAGAGAAAGAGAGAGAAAGAAAAGAAAAAAGTGGGAGACAGAGAGAGGGGGAGAGAGAGAGAGAAAGAAAGAGAGAGACAGAGAGAGAGGGAGAGAAAGAAAGAGAGAGAGAAAGAGAGAGAAAGAAAAGAGAGAAAGTGGGAGACAGAGAGAGGGGAAGAGAGAGAGAAAGAAAGAAAAGAAAGAGAGAGGGAAGGAAGGAAGGAAGGAAGGAAGGAAGGAAGGAAGGAAGGAAGGAAGGAAGGGAGAGAGGGAGGCATTCATAGCATAAATTAAGACTTGCAGCCGGTTACCCTACTGAAAATATTAAATATTCCACACTCCACAGGGATGCTGGAAAAATATCAAGGAAAATAAAGACGGTGTACTTTATTTTCGGTAGCTGCATATATTACATTTCTCCATCAATTATCTTATTACATGGTTCTGGGCATATTTACTTAGAATTATACCCCATAGTGTTTAAGAGAGTTTACTTGAGCAAATACACATTGAATAACAGTTTCCTTTGTTGTTGTGACTATTCTTAATAGCTCCTTTAATCAAGAGGTGTACAAAAAAAACAACGCACCGGTTGCCTGAAAATATTAACAGGAATTGCCACAGTTTTTAAGAACCTAATAAAGCAGATACTCCAGCGAAGAGTACAAAGCATGTCGGTGAACAGCAAATACTGTTCCTTTTCTTTCTTTTTTCCTTTTTAAATGCAGTTTCCTGAGTTCTCTGTAGAATCTATTCCGATCTGCCTCGCTCTAAGAAAGAAAAATTGGGCACTGAGACCGAGAGATGCCCAAAGTTGTCTCTTTGTCTTGTGCTGTGTTTTTTTTAAACAAATCTTTTCTGTACTGTTTTTTTTTTCTCCCATGCTTTAACAATTGTAAACCACTCAGAGTTACTCCTATTATTTTTTAAATATAGTTTTCTCCCCCACTGTCTGTGTAGAAGAGTTAAGTCCATTACTGCACCAGTCAAAAAGAGGGCTGTGAAAATATCTACAGACCCCTCGCATCCTGGACATAAACTGTTTCAACTCCTACCCTCAAAACAATGCTATAGAGCACTGCACACCAGAACAACTAGACACAAGGACATTTTTTTCGCAAATGCCATCCCTCTGCTAAACAACTAATTCCCACAACACTGTCAAATAATTTCCTAAGTCTGCATTACTATTCCTCTTCTCTTCCTTACTAGTACCTATCTCTTCCCACTTATGACTATAACCATGTTGCTTTCAATTTATATTGTTTTTACTTGCTTCCTAGTACGATTTGATAGCTTATTAGTAACCTTGACTATCACTAAGTGTTGTATCTTTTTATGCTCGATGAGTGTATTTTTATTCTCCTGAATAAAGTACACTGAGAGCATATACACCAAAGGCAAATTCCTTGTGTGTCCAATCACACTTGGCCAATAAAGAATTCTATTATATTGTACGGGGGTATAAGAAAGAATCAACAAGAACTTCTCCATCTCTCTCTCTCTCTCTCTCTCTCTCTCTCTCTCTCTCTCTCTCTCTCTCTCTCTCTCTCTCTGTGTGTGTGTGTGTGTGTGTGTGAGTGTGAGTGTGAGTGTGAGTGTGAGAAAACAGGATTCAGGACCTTCTGCTCACCAAGGATACAGCCTCTTCAAGTCCATCTGGTTGCCAGAGCCCTAGAACCGAACCAGACAAGATACCCCTTCCAACTCTGTTATTCTATTCTATTCTATTCTATTCTATTCTATTCTATTCTATTCTATTCTATTCTATTCTATTCTATTCTATTCTATTCTATTCTATTCTATTCTAGACTCTGCTTCATTCCAGGAATCCAGCTATCCTAACTGATCGACCCCTGATGTTTGATGCCATAGGAATCCTGGACCATTGTGGCTTATTCAAGCCAACCACAACGAAGCCCCGTCCTTAGCAAGGAATTCAAGAGTCACCTTGAACCGCAAGACAGTCAGGGGCAAATAAATTCGATCAAGAAATAAAAACTCAGGAGTCCTTGGGGGTCTCTCTGAACTCGGTAGTTTTCTTGTCGAGGTTTCATGACCCAAACTAGGGTAACATCATCAGTGCTAGTTGGGTAATGTAAGGTCTTCAAGAAATCAACCAAGCTCGGAGAGGATCAAGGATCCTTCATTTCAAACCCTGAGCTACAAATAAATAATAAATAAAACAAACCCCTTCAATTAAAAACTCAGTTGCAGAAACCCAAAAGGGGGGATGGGGGGTGGGGGGTGGGAAGACTTCGGATTTTCATTTTAAAATGTTTTGGAGGAGATCCTCTCTACAGGGGTTCTCTGCCAAGCAGATTCTTATCGATCCCATCTTTGGATGGAATTGACTCGGATCACCCTGGAGCTTTGGTGGCTTTGGAAGATGCCTCGGATCCAGTGGGATCTGGGTAGGATCTCGGTAACAAAAAAAAAAAAAAGTGGCTAGGAAAGGAAGGTTTCCATGTTAACCATGGTTGAGGACCAGTGGTGAAATCCAATTTTTTTTTACTATCGGTTCTGTAGGCATGGCTTGGTAGGGATGGCAGGGGAAGGATGCTGCAAAATCCCCATTCCCACCCCACTCCAGGGGAAGGATACTGCAAAATCCCCATTCCCACCCCACTCCAGGGGAAGGATGCTGCAAAATCCCCATTCCCACCCCACTCCAGGGGAAGGATGCTGCAAAATCCCCATTCCCACCACACTCCAAGGGAAGGATGCTGCAAAATCCCCATTCCCACCCCACTCCAGGGGAAGGATACTGCAAAATCCCCATTCCCACCCCACTCCAGGGGAAGAATACTGCAAAATCCTCATTCCCACCCCACTCCTGGGGGAAGGATATTGCAAAATCTCCACTCCCACCCCACTCTGGGACCAGCCAGAGGTGGTATTTGCTGGTTCTCTGAACTGCTCAAAATTTCCGCTACCAGTTCTCCAGAACCTGTCAGAACCTGCTGGATTTCACCCCTGTTGTCCTCCTCTTGGGACAATCCTGGTTCATCTTTGCTTTTGAGAATTTCAAGGATCCAAGCAGGTGAGAAAGCCTCCAAACCAGGGTTTCCTCGCAGCGAGAGAGGCCCACCCATTCGTTATGGGTGACACGCCATCATGGCTGCCATCTTGACTTTTTTTGCCCGCAGGCAGCAAAGACATCCTTGCAAAAAAAAAATAAAAAAATCAGGGCCTCCGGAAGCTTCACACGGGACGGTTATGGGCACAAGTCCAGCTTTGCAGGAGTGACTGATGGGCTGCCTTGCTAACCAACCCAACAGCAAATAGCCTTGGTAGTACAGTGGTCTAAAGCACCCTGTTATTAAGACCAGCTGCCTGCAATTACTGCAGGTTCGAATCTCGCCAGGCTCAAGGTTGACTCAGCCTTCCATCCTTTCTAAGGTGGGTAAATTGTGGGGGCAATAAGCTGACTTTGTATAAATATACAAAAGGATGAAGGCTATTGCTTAACGCATTGTAAGCCGCCCTGAGTCTCCGGAGAAGGGCGGCATATAAATCAAATTTAAAAAAAATAAAATCCCATAAGCAGTTTCCTCCAGCAGCCCCTTCCAAACCCCTCCTTTGGGGGGTCCCAGTGCAGGGTGGGGCTAAAGGGGGAGCCCAGTAACTTTTACACCTGCCTTACTCAAACCGGGCAGTATTCACTAAACCAGCTTAAGGAGTGAGTAAGTGTGGAGAGTAAACTTGGAGAAGGGAGTAAACTTGGAGAAGGGTGGGGAAAAGTGGAGGGGTCTTCACCTTTCCCCCTGCCCCTTTTAGAAAGTCCATTTTCTGCACCAGATATATTTTGCCTAGCGTCTGTGCGTTCACACGTAAGGTTGACTGACTCGCTTTTCCCTGTGCCCCTTAAACCGCCACCCACCCTCAGAAATAAAATACGAATTTTATTTGTATTTTTGCCTCCCTTTGTGTGGCCTTTGTAGACTAATCCTACCGGTGCGCGAGTCCCAGAGTGGACAATCCCAACCCTGTTCCTTCATCCACGTTTATTCTCTGATGGTGGGGAACTGGGACCGGCTAGCAGTCCCCAATAGAGCCTTGGTGGCGCAGCAGACTAAAGTGCTGTTAAGTAGCACCAGCTGCCTGCAATTACCGTAAGTTCAAATCTCACCAGGCAAAGGGTTGACTCAGCCTTCCATCCTTTCTAAGGTAGGTAAAATGAGGACCCAGATTATGGGGGCAATAAAATGACTTTGTATAAATATACAAAAGGATGAAGGCTATTGCTTAACGCATTGTAAGCCGCCCTGAGTCTCTGGAGAAGGGCGGCATATAAATCGAACCAATAAATAAATTAACCAATAAACTGATTCGAGCCCGGAGATGGTTCGGTCTGAGCCGCCAACCCCCTCTGCCTTTCCCCCCCCACCCAGCCAAGACAAAAGCTTAGAAGGCAGGGAGGTCTCCGGATAAAAATGGGGGATTGGGGCCACTGCCAGCCCCGGGCGCTGGTCCTTTCCCCACGTTCCCTTGGGCCCGCGGGCAAACTACATGACTTTGGCCCAAAATTTAAAACATTCAAACTAAAACCGATTGACAATTTAAAAAGCTAAAAAAGGGTTTTTTTTTAGCTTTTAACAAACCATGGTTGGTTTGTTTAACACAAACCAACCATGGCTAACGTCGAGCTGAGCCCAAAGAAGCAGAGACGCGGCTCAGAAGGATTTGTGCCAGGGCTTGGTGCCGGAGATGGAGACCCCCCACCTCTCTACCCCTCACCACCCTCAATCCTCTTCGCTTGTGAGTTCAGACCCCGCGGGCGACCTACTTCTGCCCGCCTGGCTGGTGCCCACGACCGCGCCAACGCGCGCGTCTCAGCAACGCGCAACGGGCGCTCGGTTCGTTCGAAAGCGGAGACGCGGAACGACTCGCCCAGCGACCGCCGCAAACCGAAGCAGAAGCGCGCGGTGGAGCCTTTTGCAGCCTGTCTTTTTGCAAGACTCCTGGCCGGGTCGGGGTGTGGGGGGTGAGGTGGGGTGGGGTGTGGGGGATAATGGAGAGCTGGGAGTTTAGACGCGCTTCGACCGCGAGATGCAGAAGCGCTGTCAGAGGCCAGGGATGGTCTCTTATCATTCCGACGTCTCTGTTGGTCAGGTCAAGCTCTGGAGATCTGGTAGACACGTGTCTTTTCTAGGCCAAAGGACCCCGAGCTCCTTTCAAGGCTGTTTTCTCCTACTCCCAATAGATTTCCTAGTGGCCTCCTTTCCAAATTCTCACCGGACATAAAATTGCTCGGCTTCCAATGCGTGTCGGGGGTGGGGGGGAAGGAAAGGGGACGGACCACGGGACCCCGCAAAGCTGCCTCTCAACATTTAATAGGCTACACGGTCTCTCTAACCATCTCCACGTCCGAGCCTACAAACTGCCCGGCTCCCCCCAGCCTTTCCCCACTGACCAGGACTCCGTGCCCTGTGGGTAGCCCCTCCCCCCGTCCTTCTCGGGGCTTGGTCACCTCTCTCTTGCCTTGTGGGGGTTTCTGGGGTTATCTCTGTGGGGTCGATGGATGCTTTGAGGCCTTAAAAGGAAAGAAAGTCGATCCCGAAAGATCCTTTCGGCAAGCAGCCGCCAGGAAGTCCCGGTTTTGAAGCAGCCAAAAGGTTCGCCCGGTTTTGCAAAAGCGAAAGGAGACACGGCGCAGAGGGAGGGAATTCAACCGAACAAAGCTGGACAAAAAGGACTAGAAACTTGAGAAAGGCTCAGGAAAGAAATCTGGGAAAGCGCTGGGAAGAATAGGATGCACGTCTACAATCTTTCTTAGGACAAACTTGGCCGCAAGACTGAGCGCAAAAGTTTCTGGTTTTTTGGGGGGAGGGGGCGTTTTATTGGGGAGGGGGGGAGGAAAGAATCCGGCCGGTCTCGTCTGCGGTGGGGCGAGTGGAAAGCCGTCGGGAGTGGCAGTGGGGACGCCTGTGGGAAAGAGAGAAAGGCTGCGCTTGGCTTGGAGGTCTCGGGTTGAACAGTCGGCAACCCGGCGCCCGAAGAGCCGCACTTGGAGAGAGGGAGGGGAAGGAGGGAGGGCGCGCCCCAGGGAAGCTGACCTTCCCCGTCCGCCCTTCTCCTTCGCCTTCGTTGCACCCGTCCGCTCCTCCTCCCGTCCTAGTTTTTTCCCCCGGGGACTTCACCTCCTTTTCGCACGACCTTCAGCGGGGGTGTCTCAGTTTCCTTCTGTCTCCTTCCTTTTTTCGGCTAGCCCAATTCTGTTCCATCCCCCTCCCCCTTAAACACAACACCTCCAGATTTTGTATTTAAGGGGTGTGTGTGTGTGTGTGGCGGAATAGTTTCTCTGAGGTCTCCAGAGAACAAATACAGGAATTGCCCCAAATCAGAAGGAATCCGGGAATACTTTCCACTTTCCCCCACTCCCCCCAAACTAATACCTTTTATTCAGTTTGCGGCTTTTGAATTAAAACGTGGGTAAGGTCGTAAAATTGAGCCTGGATAGCTCAACAGACTAAAAGCCTGTTATTAACATTCAGCTGTCTGCAATTATTGCAAGTTCGAACCTCCCCAGGCTCAAGGTTGACTCAGCCTTCCATCCTTTCTAAGGTAGGTAAATTGAGGACCCAGTTTGTGGGGGCAATAAGCTGACTTTGTATAAAATATACAAAAGCATGAAGGCTATTGCTTAACGCACTGTAAGCCGCCCTGAGTCTCCGGAGAAGGGCGGCATATAAATCTAATTAAAAAAAAAAATTCGCCTCCCCACATTTCTGATTTTTTTTGGCTGCCAGAAACTCTCTCCCCCCCCCCCACCCCGCTCTCCTCCTACAAATACCGAATACCGCTTCTACGCTCCGCTTCCTATTTTGACACCTCGCTGCAACCACAACAACAAGAAAAAAAAAAGACTTTATTTTCAGAGCCACTGAGGTGGAAAAAAAAAATCACAGCTTCGCCTTCCAATCTCCGCTTCTCCACCTTGGCATCCTCGGCCGCCGTTTCCTCTTTTAAAAAATGCCACTTTTTAAAAGATCGTATTAAGGTCTAGGATATCGTGGCGGGTTTCACACAACCAGCTCAACCCCGCCAGTTTCGCGAAGCATGGTGGCTTAAAAAGCTCACCAAATATGATGCGGGAATAACCATTTTGACTTGGGGAAACTCGGTGAGATGCCCTGAATTTAGGAAGCCAAGAGTTTTGAGATGCCCTGAATTTAGGCTTTGCTTTCCCACGACCTTCAAGTTCCCCGTTTCAAGCCAAGTCTTGGCCTGCTGGGACAATCTCCCACCCCAAAACCCGGAACGACATTTGAGCCGCGCAAATGTCTGGAAGACCCCCCCCCCCAGCCGGGTCCTTTTTAATTCAGACTTAATTAATAACAATGAGCGCGTCGTGGGAATCCAGGAATCCGGGTTAATTCCACTTTAGTTCAGCTGGGTTAAATAATGTAAGTCCGTTGGCTTTTGCAGGACTCGCCACCGGGGTTCAGAAGCAGAGAGACCAAAAGTCAATTAGAATTCGTCCCCCCCACCTCCACCCCCCAAATTGCGCGTTGGGGAAGGCGCAATTTTTGGCAAAGTGGGATTGGGCGCAAACTGAGTTTCCTCCCATCCCCCACTCCAACGAAAGGAAAAAGGCGTTTTTCCACCACCACCGCTTCTTCCAATTTAGGCTGAACAAAAATTGATAAGCCGGCGAGTTTTCCTCTATGGACATGCTTAAAAATAAGCGCCAACTCCTTATACGCCACCAAAGAACGTCGCACGATTGGGGGTGGGATGGAAGGTGTCTGTGGGTCTGGATTAGAATCCACTTCTTGCCTTATCCCGGACAGGGACCCGGCGGTCGTTAAAGAGGCGAGTCAGAGACACGTGCGAAGCAGGCGCGGTTCCAAGCCAGGAAAGCGCACAGCAAACTCAAGCTGGCGGGCCAATGGATGATGGCTTTAAAACGTGGTTTACAAAATAAAACCAATATGTACCAAGACAAATTCCTTGTGTGTCCAATCACACTTGGCCAATAAAAAAAATTCTAATAATTCTAATTCTAAAACCCAGCTGGCTGGTTTTCTAAAAGTAACGCGGTTTGTTGCCCCCCCAATATCTGAATCTAGTCAACGAAAATAAACCAGCATTCCGTCCACACGCTAAAGGAGGGTTTTTTAAAAAAAATTTGCTTAGGGCCGGTGTGTACGTTGGTGAGGTTTAGCGTTGCGTAGATCCCTTGGATTCGTTTCTGGCCCGTGGCAGAGAGAACGAAGAAATTCAGGAAGCGGGTCGAGAAGGGTCGTGTGGACGCAGCTGCTGGGCAAACGGGGTGGGCCACAGTTTAACCAAGGGCGTCCATACGGCTGAAGCTGGGTTCCCGTCCCCTCCCCACGAGGATAAGCCGCGGTTTGCGGAATAGAGGGCTGCATTGACTCGCGGCAAACCCAACCCCAAAGATCTGTCTTGACAGCTAAACTTGCGGGCCCAAAAGTTTGGCCTGTCTCTGTGGTGGCCGGAGCGGAAAAACTCGCCCAGTGGTCAATTTGGGAAGGGGGCTTGGGGGGGTGGAGAGAAACGATGGAAGTAATTTTGGGGTGCCAAGGTTCCCCACCCCGAGGTGCATAAAATGGGGAGGGGGCTTTCGCGGCAGGTGCGAAGCCGAAAGAGAAAAAATGTGTAGTATTGGTATTATTATTATTATTATTATTATTTAATAATAATTTAATATAATAATAAATAAATGTATTATTATTATTATTATTATTATTATTATTATTATTATTATTATTATTATTATTATTATTTATTCGGAGTATGGCGGCTTGCCTCGATATTAACACGCGAAGATCCTTCGCTTTAGGTGAGACGCTTAAGAGAACCCGATCCCAGATTCCGACGCTATCGAGGACATTTAAATCTCCCCCAATCTGTCCTGATCAGCTCCCCCAATACCGTCTCCCCAGATTTCAAGCCCGCAAGGAAGATTTCACAGCCCCCTCATCTCCAACTCACTGGCCCGGCCTGGCGGTGTCTTTTTTTTTTTTTTTGGCAAACCATCTTTCCAAGCCGAGAATTTGGCAAATCGGGCTCAGAGAGCCGCGTGGAAGGGGGGATTGGAGGGGGGGGGGCGCAGGGGTACAAAAGAGACAAAGCCCAGCCGAATTAGCCCCCGATCCTTTGCGCTCTTCTAAGGGCGGAGGGGGGGAACCTCGCACCCGCGCGGTTCTGCGCGCTTGGGATGCAGCTTCGCGTCTTTTTTTCCGGAGGGGTCCTTTCCCCGGTTTAGACCGACGACCCTCGAATTTCTCTCGGGGATGTGGGGGGGGGCAGGCAAAGGGGTCGCTTAAACTTAAACGTAAACTTAAAAAGCGGGAGCTCGTCTCTACATTTCCTGTTTAATTTAGTTATTTTTTTCCCTCCCTCCCTTTAAACATTTCTTTTAAATTTTAAAATGTTTCTGCACCATTTGCGAATTTCCCTTTTTTGTTTTTTTATTTTATTTTATTTTATTTTTGTTTTTTTGTTTTTTTGCGCCGTTTGAATGGGAGCGCGTCTGTCTCTTATTTTTCCCGAATTCGTTCGGGTTGGAAAGCTTAGTTGGCCGGTCGAAGGAAGCGCGGCTCCTCGCCTCGGGTCCTTCTCTGGAAAATGCGCTCCCACCCCCCCAATGAGACTTACGCCCCCAATTCTTGCGCTTCCCGTTAGCTTTCGTTCCCGACTCAACGAGCGCGCTCCCTTCCCATGGAAAGCAATCTCCCCTGTTCAAACAAGGACCGGAATGAGGCGGCTCGGCCAAGCCGTGCGCGCCCGGACTAGATGGGTAAAAAACCCGAAGGCGAGGCGCCGATCCTCCGCGCTTTCTCCCGTCCTGCGCGGGCCTTTAAAAAGCCGGTTTTCGCGAAACCTTTAAAAAGGATCGGCCGGCTAAACTATTTCCTAGGGGGAAAATTCAAAAATAAATAAAGGGAGAAGGATTTAAGATGAAATCACCACCAGGCCGGGCTTCAAGAGACGAGGCTCGCTTTCCCAAGCTGGGATGGATGCGCGGTTTTCGTGTCCAAGCTGGGTGGGTGGGGGGGAGGGGGGTGGGCTCCAAATTAATCTGGGTTTTATTGAATTTCTTAATTTTAATTTGGACTCCTGTTTTAATGGTCTGTTTGTTCTGTTTTAATCGTTGTGAGCCGCCCTGAATCCTGTGGAGAGAGGGCGGCATACAAATCCCAATAAATAAATAAATAAATAAATAAATAAATAAATAAATAAATAAATAAATAAATAAATAAATAAATAAATAAATAAATAAATTTCCCCGAGGAAATTTGGAGCCCCTACCCAGCTTGGACACGAAAACCGCGCATCCCAGCTCTTATATATATTTATATTTATATTTATATACAATATAAATATATGTATAATATATATAATTTATATATAAAGCCGTCCCAAGCGACAAACACGACGCCAACCTCAGCTGCCTGAAGCCCGAGGCGGGCCGGGACAGATGGGACGTGTAGTCACCCTCCCCTTTCGAAAGAAAGCCGGCGGGGATCATTCCCCTCTCACAACCCGGATCTTGAAATAAATTCTGACAAGCTTCCAAAGACGCGGGGATGGCGGCCTTGACCCTTTCCCTAATTTGGGGGGCGCTCCGGGGCCTTCCTGGCCTGGCATTGGGGAGTTCGGGCGGAGGGCAACGGTTGAACGGAGGTCGGATTCCTCCGTGGGTTTTTCCCCCCCTCTAGTGATCTCCCACCCGGGTCCCCCGATCGAATGGACGCGCCAACCCGTTCAACTTTCAGCTCGCTTTGGATTCGTGGAGGCGACTTTGTTCTTCTCTAATTCAACATTTGCACACTTGCCTCCATTTCTACACGCGTCTCTAGGTTCACATACTCGCCTCCATTTCTACACGCATACCTAAGTTCGCACACCCGCCTATTTCTACACGCGTATCTGGGTTCACATATCCGCCTCTATTTCTACACGCGTATCTGGGTTCATACAGCCGCCTCTATTTCTACACGCGTATCTGGGTTCACATATCCGCCTCTATTTCTACACGCGTATCTGGGTTCATACACCCGCCTCTATTTCTACACGCGTATCTGGGTTCACATATCCGCCTCTATTTCTACACGCATACCTAGGTTCGCACACCCGCCTCTATTTCTACACGCGTATCTGGGTTCACATATCCGCCTCTATTTCTACACGCGTATCTGGGTTCGCACACCCGCCTCTATTTCTACACGTGTAATCTAGGTCCTGGCACCCACGCGCCTATCAGAATAGACCCCACGTAGGTGAAAGGCGAAATATTTCTCCATTATCTACCCCAGCCGCTCCCCGCTTTTGCGGGCTCCCTTTGTGGGAACCTCAGCTGCATTCCCCGCGCGGCGCCGGCTTGGCTCGGATCCCAAAGCCGCCCCTCTTGGTCCGGGAAAGAAAACGCGGATAAAAGGACCAGGCTTTTCCCCCTCCCAACCCCGCATTGAAAAGCTTTTTTTTCTTCCTTTTTCTCCCTTCTCTCGCCAGGCCGACTGTGGCGACCTGAGACCCGGGAACAAAGGCGACCCCAGAAATAGGCTTTCCGCGCACTCGCTCGCCCTGGGCTTTTTCCTATAAGCGCGGAGCATCCCCTGCGCGCAAGGCGCTGAACGAGGCCGGGCCGTCGTTCGTCCGAGAGCTTCCCTTCCCCTTCATCCACTCCTGGCGCCCGGTCGAACGGGAAAGAGCTGGCCCTAATCCGCCTGGCCGTGGGAATCCCCACGAGGAAGAGGAAGAGGAAGAGGGAGGGAAAAAGCGCTCTGCACGCGCTCAGAAATGCTGTCTAGGCTTCCGGGCGAGCGGAGATCTCCCAGACCCAGAACCTTTGAAGCGGAACCTCGGCCCCGAAAAAGACACACTCTCTCTCTCTCTCTCTCTCTCTCTCTCTCTCTCTCTCTCTCTCTCTCTCTCTCTCTCTCTCGCATGGAGAAGCGACCTTCGCGGGGCGCGTATATCTCCCCTTTGAAAGGAGGCGTGGGACAGGTTTGCAATTGCACGTGTCGAGTCGAAGAAGAGGGAAAGAGCCAAAGGACAAGGTTTCAGGGCGCGGAACAATTCGGCGTGGGGGTGGGGTGGGGGGAAGTAATGCCAAAGACAACCAGAAACCTCCCCCCCCCCCGCTCCAGCCCAGGTAAGAGCAATCGCCGGCATATTTACCCAGAAATAATCCCTCCCCCTCCCTCTCGACTCCATAGTTTCTCCTAAGAAGGAACAAGCCCGCTTCCTGATTCTCACAAGGCGTTGGACTAGGTCAGGGAAGGATTTAGCAGTCTGCGCCCAATCCGTGACAACGTTACTCTTTCTTTCTTTCTTTCTTTCTTTCTTTCTTTCTTTCTTTCTTTCTTTCTTTCCTTTTCTTTCTTTTCTTTCTTTCCCCCCCCTCTCTCTCTCCCCCTCTCTCTCCCCCTCTCTCTGTCTCTTTCTTTCTTTCTTTCTTTCTAGATTTGGGAAGTCTTAGCAGCCTTATTTGGATCCCAGGCCCGCCAGGATATTTCCCTGGTGAGTAACGTTTTGGGGAGGCGGGGAATACACCTGAACCCGGTTTAATTCAGGAAAGCAGGTTTAAGCGCGTCTTGTGAATGGTGGTGGGAAGGCTGACTTCCGTGTCAAGAGGCCTAGATTCGTGTCGTGAAAACGAAGAGGGAGGCGGAAGGAAGGAAGGAAGGAAAGGGGCACAAAGCCCTTTGGGAAACTTACCTAAAGAAGTCGTTTTTACAGTAGAGTTTTCCTTCTCTGGAAAAGCATTTCTCAGTCAAGTTACATTTACATTCGCAGCACTGGACGCATTTCACGTGCCAAGCCCGGTCCAGGACGTTGAGCAGGAAGCGGTCCAGGATGGGTCTTTTGCAGCCGGCGCAGTGAACCATTGTCTTTGGCTAGAGGTCGTGCTGGGGCGTGGGGGAGGGGGGGGCGTCCTGGGGTGAGGTGGGGGTGTCGGAGGAGAGGGCGATGCCGAAGTTGGCCGAGAGAAAAAAAAGTCCGTGCTTCAAAAGTCCTTCCCGGATTTCAAGAGAGCAAGGGGGACGAAACGAAGGCGAGGAGTCCACAAACTCCAAGCCTCAAACGAAGACCCCAATTTGGGGGGGGGGGGGGCGGGAGGCGCAGGCAAAGAGAGAGAGAGAGAGAGAGAGAGAGAGAGAGAGAGAGAGAGAGAGAGAAAGGAGCCCCCTCCCGGCTCTGTTGGTTGGCAGAGCCTGAAAGAAGCTGGCAGCTGGTCTTGAACAAGGTCGGGGCAGGATCGCGGAGCGTGGGGGGTGCCCCACAGACGCCCCTCTTTAGTGCATCTCGCCAACCGCCTTTTCCTTCTCAATTGTTCCAATCATCATCGTCATCATCATCATCATCACATCATCAGCGAGTTCCCCTTTTCCCCGTCCAGAGGTTTTGGTGAGTCGAGAACCAAAAAAAAAAAAAGTTATTATTATTATTAATAATAATAATGTCCTTTTTCTTTCCTTCTGGGCTGTATGAATGTTTTGCAAGGGAAGTTCTCCAAAAGGCCGGCTAATAATAATAATAATAACAACAACAATAGTCAAGTCGAACTGAGCAGGACGAAAAATCGGAAGAGGAAGGAAGGAAGGACCATCGATCGGTTGTAAAAAGAAACAAAAGGCCAGGAGTATTCTCAGGTTTGAGGTAGAGCAGTCCGAGGTCAAAGTGCAATCAAGGACGAAATATATTTTTTTTTGAAAAATCCCGCCTCCTTCTCCTCCTCCTCTTCTTCTTCCTCCTAGGGAAAAAAATAATTCAGCAATAAATTAAAAAAAAAAAGTGGGGGGGAGGCAGCGGTGACCGCAGGCGAACGACAGGTCGACGAAACGAGAAGCGGGAGCGAATCTTTTAACACCTGGGCCGGATGGGAAGAAGAGTCGAGCCGGGAATTGGGGCGGTGGGGGGGGGGAAGGAAATCAGAGACAATTGGGGTCTCTCCAATCTAGAAAGAGTTTCATTTTAGGAACCGGGGACAAGGCAAGGAATCACACCGACTCTCTTTCTTTTAAACGGTCCTTTTCTCTCCTCCGTGGCTTTTGCGAATTATAGATAAATATATATATATATACATTTATATAAATACATATATATTTATATATATATATAAATAAATAAAAATCCAAGTTGTCCTAGAAGACACGGCCTTTCCTTCTTTCCCTCTAGATTGGGCTTCGCGATTTGTCCTCTATTTTAAAAAATAAAAATAACAATAATTCTTGGCCTGGGGGTGGGTGGGAGGGGAGTGGGCGAAGGGGTGGGGGTGGGGGGTAGAGAGGGGAAAAGAGAGCAAGGAAAAAGCAGCAAGTGACCTACCCCCTTTACGGGTGCCTGGGTGCTGGACTCCCCCACCTCTTCGCCTGGTCCATGGGGAGGGACGGGGGACGGCTCGGGTGCTGCTGGATCGAGGCTGCGTGCCGGGTGGGGGGCGCAAAGGGAAAGAGAGAGGGGGGAGATGGACCCCTCTCCGGAGGGGGCAAAAATGCCTCTTTTTTCTCTCCTTGCTCCCCCAAATCCTCTTCCTCTTAGGGCGGCGTGGCTGCGGGGGAAGAATGAATGCCCCCCCCACCCTACCTGGCTGCTTCGCCAAGCGCGCGCCCGCGCGCGTCTGTCTGTCTGTTTGTCTGCCTTGCCTTGCTTTCCCTCCCGGCTTCGTTGGCTGCGTTTCGGCTTCTGCTTTGGCCCGGCCGGCTTTAGACTGCGGCTCGGCCTCGACCTCGCCTCCGAAGCCTTATGCAGCGAGCGGCCACGTCACGGCAGCCGACGGCCAATCGGCGCCCGGCTGGCTCCAACCTGCCCCCTCCCTCCCTCTCTCCTTCCCTTCCCTTCCCTCCCTTCCCTCCCCTCCCCAACCCTCTCTACGCCTGGCCTCGGCTCCTGACGCTCCGGAGCGTCTTTGGCGGCTGCCCGCAGAGCCGGCTGCTTTCCGAGGGGCGGAGAGAGGATGGAGGCGACCCGCTGCCCCCCACCCCCCCACGCACCCACCCCCCTCCGAGAGAGCGGTACGTTTGGGTCAAGCCGCGCTGTCACCCCCACCCATCCCCCACCCACCCCGAAGGTTGGGTGGGGAGGGTAGAGGAAAAGGATGGAGATATGGGGCGGGTGGGATTCGAACACGTCTGGAAAACGCCTGCCTGGAAGTTTTCGACGGGGCGGACTGTGGGAAGAGGAGCCGGGCCCCGCAAGAGTTGGGGGTCCGGTTTGTCTGCGCTGAAGCTTCGTGGGAAGGGGCTGGCTAAGCGCCGGGAAAGCGAGCGGGAGGAGGCCGGAGGAAGATGGGGAAAGTCTTTTAAAATTTCCCCTTCCCTTTTCTGTCTCTCTTCCCTTTTCTCTTCCCCTCTTTTTCTCTCTCTTCTCTTTCTTGTTTTAAAATTTTCTTCTGTCTGCCTTTTTTTTTTTTTGCTTTAATTTATATGCCGCCCTTCTCCTGAGACTCAGGGCGGCTTACAATGCGTTAAGCAATAGCCTTCATCCTTTTGTATATTTATACAAAGTCAACTTATTGCCCCCACAATCTGGGTCCTCATTTCACCTACCTTAGAAAGGATGGAAGGCTGAGTCAACCTTGAGCCTGGTGAGATTCGAACTTGCAGTAATTGCAAGCAGCAGATGTTAAATCTGTTAATAACAGTGCTTTAGTCCACTGTACTACAGGCTCGCTTTTTTTTTTCTCGTCATTCTTTCCCTCTCTTTCCTTCCTCCTTCGATCCTTCCTTCCTTCCTTCCTTCCTTCCTTCCTTCCTTCCTTCCTTCCTTCCTTCCTTCCTTCCTTCCCTCCCTCCCTCCCTCCCTCCCTCCCTCCCTCGGAAGAAGTGAAGGGGGGACCAAGCAAAAAAGTCATTTCCACGTTCACTTCCCTGAGTGGATACCCCAAGAAATCCAGTCTTTTCCGGTCCACAGAGCTTCCATTCCGAACAGAGGGTCACTTCTACGTTCCTAAAAGTTTCCACTCTTTCCAAAAAGAAAAAAAAAAAAGGAAAGGAAAGGGGGGGGGGGAAGCAGATAAAAATTGAAAGAAGGGGAAAGAGAGCGCTCGAGAAGGAAGCGTGGTCCTAGGAACCGTCCAAGGGAGGTGGGGGCGGCGTTTGCAAGCATCCCCTGGATCGCGTCTTAAGAAGGCAGGCAAACCCTAAAAGTTTAGAATTGGCAAAAGGGAAACAACTGGTGCCGAATGTAATGTAGGTCCGTGGGAGGTGGGGGTCTGCCAAAGCCATGGGTGGGCGTCAGTGGAACGCGAGCCTCTTGAGGGCTAGAATCTTGAGCCTTGAAAGTTTTGCAAACCGGAGGCTGCAATCAGCCTGGCTTTTCAGCGCGCGCTGTTGGTAAATCTTGGCGGGCGCAAAATGTGTGCGCGCCTTACACAAAAGGCTCACCTGAGCTTCCCCTTACCTTGGAATCGGCCCCTTTCTCCCCACAGACAGGGACTACCTTCGAAGCATCGAGGGATCCCCCGCCGCCAGCTGGCTGGACCGCTGGCCAGCCAACGGAAGGAATAATAATAAGAATTTCCCCACGCCGGAATTTCTAAGGGAAACCTTCCGTCTTTGTGCGGGGGGGGGATGAGGATTAGCCACCCTCCGGTCCATTTTTTTATGGGATGGGGGGAGAAATGACCTGAATTTCTTTTCAAAGGAAAGTGTGAAGTTGACTCCCCCTCCAGAGAAAATAAACGCGAAACCTCTGGAGAGTTTGCGATTCCACGCACCCCCCTATATGGTGATAAGGCCCAAGGGTCACCGTGGGCTTCTTTTGATGGCCCTACCAGCCAGAGTGGAATTCACAGATAAGGGTTTATATTGGCGGCGTTTTGTTTATTTAGGAAGTTTATTCTCGTTTCCCTCCTCTGTGTGTGTGAGAGAGAGTGGGGGAGAGAGGGAGAGGGAGAGACAGAAAATGTGAGAGGGGGGAGATGGAGAGAGATAGAGGAAGAGGGAGAAAGAGAGGGGGAGAGAGGGAGAAAGAAAGAAAGAGGGAGAGAGGGTATAAGAAAGATGATGGAAAATGAGAGAGGGGAGGAGAGGAAGGAAGGCAGGGGGAGGAAGGGAGAAAGAGAGAAAGAGAGAGGGGGAGAGGGAGAAAGAGAGGGAGAAAGAGGAAGAGGAAGAAAGAAAGAGAGAGGGGAGAGGAAGAGGGCAAAAGAGAGGGAGGGAGATGGATATGGAAAATGAGAGGGAGGGGAGAGAGGGAGAAAGAAAGAAAGAGGGAGAGGGTAAAAGAGAGATGATGGAAACTGAGAGAGGGGAGGAGAGGGAGGAAGGCAGGGGGAGGAAGGGAGAAAGAGAGAAAGAGAGAGGGGGAGAGGGAGAAAGAGAGAAGGAGAAAGAGGAAGGGAGAAAGAGAGAGGGGGAGAGGGAGAAAGAGAGGAAGGGAAAAAGATGGATATGGAAAATGAGGGAGAGGGGAAGAGACGGAGAAAAAGAGAGGGAGGGAGAGAGGGAGAAAGAGAGAGAGGGGAGGAAGAGAGGGGGAAGAGGAAGGAGAAGGAGAGAGAGCGAGAAAGAGGGAGAGGGAGGGAGAAAGAGACATGGAGATGGAAAATGTGAGGGGGGGGAGAGGATTATCTGCGCCTGTCACAGATAAAGCTTGGGGAAGTTTGAGAGCAGAGAAAACGGAAGTCCTTCGCCTAATTCAGGGCGCACAAGGGGCGCTCGCCAACTCCCACCTCCGCCCCTACCTTAAAAGCCGACGCTGTGACACATTTTAAAATCCCCCCCCTCCCGCGCGCCGCCGTGATCTACTTAGCATCTCTCGTTTCCCAAACATCGCTCACTCTTGGTCCTTAAATTCAGCCCGGGGAGAGAGAGGACCAGGGGTTCCTTTGCAAGGGGGGTGGGTGGGGTGGGGGAAGCTAGATTTAAATCTCTCCCTATCTCAATCTCTCCCTCTGCCCCCCCCCCCCATTTCAAACAAAGTTAAAGTCTGTTTTGGACCAACAAACCCCTGAGCCAAAAATTCTCGCCGACCTACGGGATATATAATAAAGGCTTGAGGGACCCCCATGAGCGCATTTATAAATCGTCCTTAATCCTCCTTAACTAGGAAACAACCCCCCCACCCCCCGCAAAAAAACAGATCCATTAAAAAAATAATATATTTTTTTTAAAAAGGCAACATTGTCATTGTTAAAGGAGAGAACCTCAAACGAGCCGGTTTTATTTGTATTTTAGAAAACGCGGCTGGTTTCAGGGGGAAAAAAATTGAAGTGGGGAATGTACCGTTTGCTGCTCAGAAATGAACCGCATTAAATCCGGATTAACTGTACCGTCGTTGCTCGGGATCCAATCTCGTTAGAAGTCAGAAAAGAAGCCCCAAATCAGGTTTTGGAGTATCCAAATTAGCTCCATCACCCCAAAGGGTTTCTCCCCCACCCCCAATGTCTGTCCCTAAATTTCCTGATATTTTCTTTCTCCCCCCCCCCCAAATCCAGAGGCTTTGGGCTTAATTGGTTTACGGATCAGACCAAATTAGGCCCGAATTCGAACTCGTTCCTGGGAAAGAAAGAAAGAGCACGATTTCAAACGAAGCCTTCGACAGGCTTCGTGGCTCCCCCATCCCCACCCCCCCACCCCGAGCGACTGCGGCTGCGGCTCAAACGAGTTTCACTCCGGATTAAGGCGTTTGGGGGAAGGGGTTACATGAGGTCAAGAGGTCTCTCTCTCTCTTTCTCTCTCTCTCTCTCTCTCTGCCGGGTGGCTTTAAAAAAAAAAAAAAGCAGAAGGACAAATTTATTCGTTCAGTTGGAAGATTATAGAAACTCGGGGGGGGGTAGGGGCGGGGGGGGCGGCTGGGAATATTAATCAGATCACCAAACAAACAAACAAACAAACAAACCGGGATGCTGAAACGAGAGCCCGGTCGGAGGGAGCAGTTGAGGCCAAGCCAGCTTTGCTGGATAAAGATCATTAATCCATCAACTCCGCGAATGACACGGTGGGATATCTCCCCCCCCCAATTCCTGCATTAACCCCCCCCCAAAAAAACTCGCGAACCTTGTCTTTATCTTGTTGATTTGACGTAGCACGTTTTGCCTGCCACCTAAAGATGCCTTTTTAAAGGAAAAGCTTCCCCCCCCCCACACACTCCATCCTAACCATTTTAAACGGTGGGGGGAGGGGGTGTATGAATAAACTAGTCAGTTTTCCGACTCTCCATCCTGAGCAGACCTCCAGGATTTTCATGTTAGGCTTCAAAAAAGGTTGGTTCTGTGGGGAAAATTTAAACAAGAAGACGCTTAAATCTGTCTTTTAAAAAAATCGAAAAAAATAACTAGGGCGGGGGCTGGACGGGTGGGATAGGGAGACGGGAAAACGCTTCGGTTAAAGTTAAAAGAGGCGCCGACGTTGCAATTCGGTTCACTGAACGGCCGATTGAGCAGGTCGAAGTGGGATCCGGCACAACTTCGGCTATTGGGGGGAAGTGGGGGTTTGATTCTTGCTTTCAAAAATCCGTGGGGCAAAATGTGTAAGGGAGGCCGACTTCGAATAAGGGCAGCGGGGAAAGCGATTTCCCCGTTCCAGGGACATCCCCATGGAAATCGACCAATAATTTGCTCTTTGCAGAGCTTTTTGCGAAGCGAAAAAGTCACGAACGACTCCGAAAAGTACTGTAGGGAGGAAAGTGTGGAGGGCTGTGATTTGAGCGCTGGAGAGGGGGAAAAAAAAAGGCGGGGAGTGGAGGGTGGGCAGAGAAAGGGGAAGAATAGGAAAGAGAAGAAGCGAAAAGGAAAAATAGGGCCGGAAGACAGTGAAAAGGAAGCAAAGAGGGAGGGAGGGAGGGAAGGAGAAAACATATGAGACAGATGGAAAAAAGAATGGAAGATAAAGAGGAAGGAAAGAAGGAAGGAAGGAAGGAAGGAAGGAAGGAAGGAAGGGAGAAAACATAACAGACAGATGGAAAAAAGAATGGAAGATGAAGGGGAAGGGGAAGGGGAAGGAAGGAAGGGAGAAAGGGAGAAAACATCAGACAAATGGAAAAAAGAATGGAAATGAAGGGGAAGGAAGGAAGGAAGGGAGAAAACATAACAGACAGATGGAAAAAAGAATGGAAGATAAAGAGGAAGGAAGGAAGGGAGAAAACATATCAGACAGATGGAAAAAAGAATGGAAGATAAAGAGGAAAGAAAGAAGGAAGGAAGGAAGGGAGAAAACATATCAGACAGATGGAAAAAAGAATGGAAGATAAAGGGGAAGGAAAGAAAGAAGGAGGGAGGGAGGGAGGGAGAGAAGGAAAGGAGGGAGAAAACGTGTCAGACGGAAAAAAGAATGAAAGGTGAAGGTGAAGGAAGGAAAGAAAAATAATGGAAGGGAGGGATAAGAAGGAAAGAAGGAAGGAGGGATAATGGGAGGGAGGGATAAGGAAGGAAGGAAGGAAGGAAGGAAGGCTAGTGGGAGGGAGGGCTAAGAAGGAAGGGGGAAAGGAGAAAATGGTGAGGCGGGTGATGGGGGACATCAGATGCGCCCGTCCTCCTTCCCCTCTCCAGAAGGCCGAGCCGCATCCTCCCCACAGCCTCCGCCCGGGCGGCCTCCCGTGTGGCGGGCAGAGAGCCGCCTTCCTTCCGCCAAAGGTTGGCTGGGGTGCCGGCGGCTGCGGCGGCGCCCGCGCTCATGCCGGCTCTCCAACGCGACAGCTGCCCCGGCGGTGCCAAGGGACACATTCGCCTTTGACTCCAGGCGCCCAAGTGAAAAGGGCTGTTGGCGGATGAATGAGGCCGGGGGGGGGGTGAGCGGGGGGGGGCACGGGGGGTGGGGTGGGGGGGACACCGAGGAGCGGGCAGGAGGGAGAAACCAACAAGCCACAGCTGGCTGGCTCTGGAATCGGGTCATGCTTATCTGCCGGCGAAATAAGTGACTTAGAATTCCTTCCTTCCTTCCTTCCCCTTTATCTTCCATTTTTCTACTTCCTTCCTTCCTTCCTTCCCCATCTTCCATTCTTTTTTCTTCCTTCCTTCCTTCCTTCCTCTTTCCTTGCTTCCTTTCCCTTTATCTTCCATTCTTTTTCTACTTCCTTCCTTCCCCTTTCCTTCCTTCCTTCTTTCTTTTCTTTCTCCTTCCTTCCTTTCTTCCCCTTTACCTTCCATTTTTCTACTTCCTTCCTTCCCCATCTTCCATTCTTTTTCCTTCCTTCCTCTTTCCTTCCTTCCTTCCCCATTATCTTCCATTCTTTTTTCTACTTCCCTCCTTCCCCTTTCCTTCCTTCCTTCCTTTTCTTTCTCCTTCCTTCCTTCCCCTTTATCTTCCATTTTTCTACTTCCTTCCTTCCTTCCTCTTTCCTTCCTTCCTTTCCCTTTATCTTCCATTCTTTTTCTCCTTCCTTCCTTCCCCTTTCCTTCCTTCCTTCTTTCTTTTCTTTCTCCTTCCTTCCTTCCTTCCCCTTTATCTTCCATTTTTCTACTTCCTTCCTTCCTTCCCCATCTTCCATTCTTTTTCCTTTTTTCCTTCCTTCCTCTTTCCTTCCTTCCTTCCCCATTATCTTCCATTCTTTTTTCTATTTCCTTCCTTCCTTCCCCTTTCCTTCCTTCCTTCTTTCTTTTCTGTCTCCTTCCTTCCTTCCTTCCTTCCTTCCTTCCTTCCTTCCTTCCCCATCTTCCATTCTTTTTCCTTCCTTCCTTCCTTCCTTTCCTTCCTTCCTTCCTTTCCCATTATCTTCTATTCCTTTTTCTCCTTCCTTCCTTCCCCTTTCCTTCCTTCCTTCCTTCCTTTTCTTTCTCCTTCCTTCCTTCCCCTTTCCTTCTTTCCTACATGCCCTCCCTCCCTTCACCAGCTTAGCCCTTTCTCTCAAACCCCCCTTTCTCTTCCAGTCAGAAAAAGAACAGAAAACCTGATATTGGAGCATTCAAGAGACGGAGGCTTAAGAAGTGGAGAAAAGTGTCACCCTCGCAAGCTAAATCCCAGCAGCCTCCACGATGCCAAATCAGGATATTTATTATATTTATCTAGAGCTCCGTCCCCTTAAGCACCTTGTAGGGGAAGGAAGGGCTAGGCCGAGAGGGAATACATGGCCTGGGTTTGGCAAGCAGGAGTTGTGATGTTGAGAAGAGTTGTAACATCTCCAGTGTTAAGCCAGGGAGTGGGCACTTGGTGGACCCAAAACTCTGTGTGAGAAACATCAGGAGTTTCTTTGCCCTGACAACCTGGGAAGCTAATGAAAATTGGTCCTACAAGACCCACCTCTAAAGGCCAAAACAATATACAAAAATAATATATTCGATTTACAACCATTCCTTTATTTATTTATTTTTTTTAATTTTTTAAAATTTGATTTATATGCCGCCCTTCTCCGGAGACTCAGGGCGGCTTACAATGCATTAAGCAATAGCCTTCATACTTTTGTATATTTATACAAAGTCAGCTTATTGCCCCCACAAACTGGGTCCTCATTTAACCTACCTTAGAAAGGATGGAAGGCTGAGTCAACCTTGAGCCTGGGGAGATTCAAACCTGCAGAAATTGCAGGCAGCTGTGTTAATAACAGGGTGCATTAAACCACTGTACTACCAAGGCCCTGACCATTCAAAATTACAATGGCATCAAAAAAGGGGACTTACAACCAGGCTTTGCACTTATGACCATTGTGGCATCCTGTGATCAAAATTAGGACACGTGGCAATCAGCCTATACAGGTAGTCCTCGACTTATGGCCACCATTGAGCCTGAAATTATTGTTGTGAAGTGAAACATTTGTTAAGTGAATTTTGCCGTGTTTGAAGACCTTTCTCGCCACGGCTGTTAAGTGAATCACTGCAGTTGATAAGTTAGTCACCCGGTTGTTAAGTGAATCTGGCTCCCCTGTTGACTTTGCTTGTCAGAAGGTCGCAAAAGGGGATCCCGTGACCTTGGGACACTGCCACCGTCGTAAATATGAACCAGCTGCCAAGCGTCTGAATTTTGATCATGGGATCATGGAGATGCTGCAAAGGTCATAACTATGAAAAATGGTGATATAACTTAACATTTTCCATTGCCGTTGTAATTTTCAATCGCGAGATCAGCCCGAAAGATCTACCTGCTCTAGATTCCTCCAGATTTGGGGCAGGGAGGAGAGCGAAGAAGCAGATCATTCTGGGAAGTGTGAAAACAGTGGGCTACGTCTGTTGATTCATCTCGTTTTCATGTTAGGGTATTTAGTAAATGTTTCCTTTGAAGTTTGGCTGTCCGTTTAAGCTTCTCCTCTCTTGTCTGCTTCCTGAGCAAAGATCCTGGGGAGAAATGGTCTTGAGGATGCTTGCTGGGACTCCTCCACACCCCTCCTCCCAGAAAAAAACTTATGAAAAGTGAAAAGCCCATCCCATCACTGGAAGTTTTAAAGATGAGATTGAACAGCCATTTGTCTGGAATGGAATAGCATCTCCTGCTTGAGCAGGGGGTTGGACTAGAAGACCTCCAAGGTCCCTTCCAACTGTGTTATTCTGTTGTTCTTTGTTCTTTTATTCTGTTCTCTGTTATTGTTGTTCTGTTATTTTGTTATTCTGTTGTTCTGTTATTCTTTATTCTCTTCTCTGTTACTGTTATTCTGTTGTACTGTTATTCTGTTGTTCTGTTCTTGTTATTCTGTTGTAGTGTTATTTTGTTATTCTGTTGTTCTGTTACTCTGTTGTTCTGTTATTCTGTTGTTCTGTTCTTGTTATTCTGTTGTTCTGTTATTCTGTTACTCTGTTGTTGTGTTATTCTGTTGTTCTGTTACTCTGTTATTTTGCTTTCTGCTGTTCTGTTACTCTGTTGTTCTTTATTTTTTTATTCTGTTCTCTGTTACTGTTATTCTGTTGTACTGTTATTCTTTTGTTCTGTTCTTGTTATTCTGTTGTACTGTTATTTTGTTATTCTGTTCTGTTACTCTGTTGTTGTTATTTTGTTATTCTGCTGTTCTGTTACTTTGTTGTTCCGTTATGCTGTTATCCTGTTGTTCTGTTGTTCTGTTACTCTGTCGTCCTGTCATTCTGTTAATAGATCTCTTGACTTATTTATTTATTCAATTTCTATAACCACACAACTCAACCAAATGACTCTGGGCGGCTTACCCTTCTAAAATGATAGAATCCTTTAAAAAAAATGTCTCTTTCTTTTTTTGATTTTGGGGGCGAGAGGAAGCTGCTGAATCACAAAATCTCGAAGGGGAAGGCTGGGGGTGGAAGGAAGCGTCAGGGGTCTTGGAAGAGCTTGCCATGAGTCAGTAAGGAGGTATAATTACACAACCGGTCCTCCTCCTGCACCCCCCCCCCCACACTCCCCTTCCTTTAGAAGGCACACATATTCTCTTTAATGGTTTTCGGCACCTGGTAAGAAGCATTGGTCTGGAAAGCAGGGCACTTCCCCGGACCAAACCATAAAGCAAAGCTGCCTTTTGATCAAATGGATTTTGAAAGCTGGCATTGATTAATTGTCCGTCTTCCTGGCAAAGCCCCCTTCAGGTTTGGGCAAATGATTTGGGAAAGAAAGGAAGGAAACCGCTTCCTGCTTCATGCAGGCTGGTTCCTATGTAGTTGGGTCATTAACAGGATTGGGGCTTCACTGCGCAATTTGTGTGTGTGTGTGTGTGTGTGTGTAGAGGGAGAGAGAAAGAGAGAGGAGGGGAAAGAACTGTGCACGGATCCGCTTTTTGTGAAGAAAAAGCAGGATGCCCCCAGTGTTTAATTATGAATTATTATGAATTCTTTTAAAGATTTCTCCTAACGTTATTTTGATGCTGCCTTGGACAAAGCAGAGAGTGGAACGAGGTCTATCCTTCACTCCTGAAAAAGAGGCAGAGGCTGAGAGAAAGAGAGAGGCAGAGAAAGAGGCAGAGAGGCAGCCTGTCAGAGAGAAAAAGAGAGAGAGAGAGAGAGAGAGAGAGAGAGAGGCAGAGAAAGAGGGACAGAGAGAGAGAAAGAAAGAAAGAAAGAAAGAAAGAGAGAGAGAGAGAGAGGCAGAGAAAGAGGCAGAGAGGCAGAGAGAGAGAGAGAGAGAGAGAGAAAGAAAGAAAGAAAGAAAGAAAGAAAGAAAGAAAGGCAGTGAAAGAGGCAGAGAGGTTGACAGTCAGAGAGAAAGTGAGAGGGAGGGAGAGAAAGAGAGAGAGAGAGGCAGAGAGACAGAGAAAGAAAGAAAGAAAGAAAGAAAGAAAGAAAGAGAGAGATGCAGAGAAAGAGGCAGAGAGATAGAGAGACAGAGTGAAAGAGAGAAAGAGAGAGGCAGAGAAAGAGGCAGAGAGGCAGAGAGTCAGAGAGAAAGAGAGAGGGAGGAAGAAAGAGAGAGGCAGAGAAAGAGAGAGACAGAAGGACAGAAAGAGAGAGAGAGAAAGGGAGAGAGGGAGGGAGGGGGAGAGAGAGAGAGATGGGGGAGGAGGTGAGGTGAGAAGAAATAGTCAAATTCTTGCTAAATGTTACAGGAAGACTGAGCACAATTGATCTCCGTCCAGAACTGAATCTGGTTGCTTACGATTTTTGAAAATCTCTCTCGCTAGGAAATCTGGGCTAGTTATTACAGAGAACAATATTTTTGAATTTTCATGTAATTTCAACAGCTAACGGGTAGATTCGTCTTCTGAGAAAGCAACCACAAGAGGCAGACTGGCCGAGGAAGCAAATCTGCGCACTTCACTTTATATGCAAGGATTCCCCTGTGTGGTTTGCACTGAAATATTGGTGGACACTTCTCTAACAAGTATACACCCGTGTGTGTAAGGGAAATATGGTACAATTATCCTGAATGGAGTGCGCATTTAAATAAGGAGCAAACCTGGCTTAAGGTAAGCTAGGAACGGGCCTGAAAGAATAATGCATCAGTACCCAAAATACATGCAGTTGACGAAACAAGTGAAGGATTTAGATATTTTGAAGGCATATATAGGTAGTCCTCGACTTACGACCACAATGGAGCCCAAAGTTTCTGTCCTTAAGTGAAACGTTTGTTAAGTGAGTTTTGCCCCATTTTTATGACCTTTCTTGCCACAGTTGTTAAGGAAATCACTGCAAGTTGTTAAATTAGTCACCCGGTTGTTAAGTGAATCTGGTTTCCCCATTGACTTTGCTGGCCAGAAGGTTCACAAAAGGGGATCATGTGACCCTGGGACGCGGCAACGGTCATAAATACATGCCAGTCGCCAAGCATCTGAATTCTGATCACCTGAGCATGGGGATGCTGCAACGGGCGTAAGTGGGAAAAACGGTCATTACTCGCTTTGTTCAGTGCCGTTGTAACTTCGGACGGTCACTAAACGAACTGTTGTAAGTCGAGGACTGTCACTGCGTTATGTATTTGCCAGCTGAGCTTCCATCCTAAGACTTACGGTAGCCTGACAGAGAACTTTATCACGTCTCTGTAGTAACAGAGATAAGACTGTCTTATGAAGAAACTTCCTGATTTTTTTTCCTTTGTCCGTCTGTGTTATACAACTGCCGGCAAAATGTAGTTAGTAGATTTGTTTTATTTCTTTATAATAAAATGTTTCTTAGAATATATTTCAGGTTTTCTTTCTTTAAAGTATACAGCATGGAAAAACAAGATCCATCCGTCTCTAATCAAGGTGCAATTACCCAAAGGGAGACGGGGCTGATTTACGTTCTGGCAAGGACTGCCTGTACTGTAGCTGCAATCCGTTATCGCTTCTATTTTTTTGTTTCTTTTTACTGCTTGTAATCTATTCAGAGGACCAACAAGAACCAACGAAGCCAGATCCTAATAAAGAGAGAATACAAGGGGTCTGTCAGCGTTGCAACGCTGGCATAGAGAGAGCAGGGGAGAGCGAAAGATAAACCCTGAAACTTTTGCCTGCAAAATCCCTTTGAAGTTCGGTTGTCGTGGAAATCAGGGGGGAGTGCACATTCCTGAGAAATGACGAGGAAAAGAAGTCTGAAGAATGACTTGGAAGACAGCCAATGAGAAGCAGAGACTTGGGGATCGGAAAGGGAAGGATTGGGAGGCAAAAGGTCAGTCTTGTCCGCGCGGAGTCATGATCCGGTGGCTGAGCTCAATTAAAGAAAGATTTCCTTAAAGATTGGCAGTTTGGAAATTCATTTAATTTTGAGATAGCACCGCAGTCTGACAGGGTCCTTGGTGTTCTCTGAGCTTGCTTGTTTTCCTGGAGATGTTTTATTATCCAAACTAGGTAACATCACCAGTACCAATAAAGGAGAATATTTGTAGCTCAGGGTTGACATGAGGGGTCCTTGGTGCTCTCTGAGCTTGCTTGTTTTCTTGTAGATGTTTCATTACCCAACTAGGTAACACCATCAGTGCTAGTAAGGAGTGCTGTTTGCTGTCAGTTTATATTCCGGTGACTTGCTATGAAGGACTTACTAGCTCTGATGATGTTACTTGGGTTGGGTCATCAAACGTCTGCAAGAAAGCCACCAAACTCAGAGAGCATTTCTAGTTTGATGAAAAGAAGGACCAGGGGAGACATGATAGCAGTCTTCCAATATCTCAGGGGTTGCCCCAAAGAAGAGGGAGTCAAGCTATTCTCCAAAGCACCTGAGGGCAGGACAAGAAGCAATGGATGGAAACTAATCAAGGAAAGAAGCAACTTAGAACTAAGGAGAAAATTCCTGACTGTTAGAACAATTAATCAGTGGGACAACTTGCCTCCAGAAGTTGTGGATGCTCCAACACTGGAAGTTTTTAAGAAGAGATTGGACAACCATTTGCCTGAAGTGGTGTAGGGTATCCTGCCTAAGCAGGGGGTTGGACTAGAAGACCTCCAAGGTCCCTTCTAACTCTGTTATTCTATTCTATCTCTTATAGCACGTAAGGACCCCTCCTTCCAACCCTGAGCTACAAATATTCTCCTGTTATTGAGAGAGGAAACAGGAATTTAAACCTGAGAATACCTTTGCAGGGAATATCCTTTTAAGTGCATTAGAAGTCTACCAACTTCACAGGGTGATGTTTTCACAAGGTGCCCCCTCCCCCACTCCTCACCGGTTCCTGCCACCATTAATCCGTGACATTTATCACCCCACTTTGCTGAGCAGGAAGATGCCATGGGAAGAAAAGTCTAGCACATTTTTCTTTGTTTGTTTGCAGCTCGTATGGAGAAAACACAAACTTTTCTAGAGGAAAGTTAGCGATGTCCTAATCCTCACTCAACTGTAAGCATAAGACAGCATATAAGACAATTGTAGGCGTAAGACAAATGTAGAGATTCTGGACAATGTACAGTAGTGGCCAAAATTGTGGAAACCTTTTGGGAAAAGTGTATTTTTGAAGTTTGATGGCTAATAACACCACTTTTTTGGGGGAGTTTCAAGATAATCCTATTCCACTGCTGGAATGGCCTGGGAATAGCCCAGACCTTAACCCAATTGAAAAATCTATGGAGCCGACTAAAGAAACTTGTTAGTCAGAAGCGACCCAGCAATAAAACCCAGTTCATAGAAGCCATCATTCAATCTCGGTTTCACATTATAATAGCTGCAGAACTAAAAGACTTGGTTCACTCCATGGGAAGACGTTGTAAGGCCATCATTCATGCTAAAGATTACCCAACTAAGGATTAACTGACATGGGGATCATTTTTGTATATCTCGCTTTTTTTATGGTAATCATTTTTGTATATCTCGCTTTTTCTAGGCTGATCATTTTTGTATATCTCATTTTTTCTACGTGTTTCACTTTTCTTCTTTATACTCTAACTGCTTTTCTAATAGCAAATCCTTCATAAAATTTATTGCATTACGTTCTTGATTAAATTATCTTCCCATTGATATATAATTTTATGGTACTACTCCAAAAAAAAAATAAATGGTGTTATTAACTAGTTTTAGGAAATACACTTTTCCCAAAAGGTTTCCACAATTTTGGCCACTACTGTAATTAAGGAACAGTAAATTTCTCTGTCCTCTTTAGCAATGGGATATTTGCTAGGAGGTTTTCCTACATCAGTGGGAAGAAAGAAACTGCAGAACGTTCTGATGTAGAATTCTGAAAACGCCAATATTGCTATTTCTCAATATTAGAAAACCTCATTTCTGCATAAATGCAGTACTGCAGCTTCTGCTGACGATGAGGGTTTGGGGGGGCAAACTGTTATAGTGTTTGGGTGGCCAAGGTCTTGAAGAAGGAGACCAAGACTTCAGAAAATGATCTGACAAGGAACTGGAGAACTAAATCATTGGATTAAAAAAAAAAAAAAACAATTCCAAGGACCCAAAAAAATGGGCCTCGTTTTTCATTTGACGATCGATGCAAAAACGTCTATTTACTTTCGCCTAGTTCCTTCCTCTGTTATACTTTGAATGCTGATCTCTATGCATGAAAGGGGGAAAAAAATAGCTTAATGGATGGTTTGCAATAAACTGAGAAACATTAGCTGGGACCCACCAAGACTTTGATCAACTGAGTGAGACTTAACGGTAAGAAAAACAACAAAGGTTTGGTGGCATCAAGAGTCAACAGAGCAAGGAAACAACAGCGGACATTAACATAAGGAAGGAATTCTGTTTTAGGCTAAACTGTTGTGGCCCGCCAGCAGCCAGCAGATTCGGACAGTGAGGAGGTTGGGGAGGAACGTGGACCAGTCCTGGAGTCTGGGGAAGGCTCGGATGATGGCTCTGAGTTGGAGGCAGAGAGGGGGCCAAGGCCATCTGGTAGTTCTTTGCTGCCTCCGGAGTCTCCGGAGTCGGACATCAGCGAGGCAGAAGAACAGTGTGAGCCTGTTCCCAGTGTGCGCATGCGCAGAGCTGGCAGATGACAAGAACAATTAAGAAAACAGGGTCAACTTGGAAGTAAGGCTTGGAGATGATTGGCCCCTCTCATAAGACATAAAAGAAGAGCAAACGAGACGTGAACTTTTGCAGGAAGCAATTAGTTCATTTGGCCGAGTCAAGAATTGATAGTTCTGTTTGTGACTCTGTGCCAAGTTTGGCCTTGCCCTGCCTCTGGAAATTAGCTCTCTGGCAGCATTCCACATGAGATAGGTGGGTATTGATAACCTTCCTCTGAAAGACTGATTATCGAGCCTTGCGGACTGTAAATGAAGTAATTTACAGTCGTATAAATAAAAGAGGGTTTTCAGGACTAAGATTGTGCTTCATACTTTCTAAGGAAGCCTAGGTCAGAACAGAAACCGCCATGAGCATCATTTGCCTCGGTTGTGAACTTCTGTAAAATGGGTCCTTTAGTGCCATATCTGGTCAATGCAGATAGTCGTTGATATATAAGCTTATATATTGCCTGGACAACCTGTTAGGCATGCACCATATCCTAACAACAACTTTTCATTTAGTGACTATTAGAAGTTACAGTGGCCCTGGAAAAAAGGACTTAGGACCGTTTTTCACACTTATGACTGTTACGGCATCCCCGTGGTCACGTGATCCAAATTCAAAAGCTTGTCAAATGATTTGTATTTATGACGGTTGTAATGTCCCAGCAGGGTCATGTGATCATTTTATGCGACCTTCCGATAAGCAACGTCAATGGGGCAATGATTCGCTTAACAACCGTGTTACCGATGTAAGAACGGCAGTGATTTCACTTAACAGCTGTGGTGAGAAAAGTGATAAAATAGTGCGGAACTCACTTAACAACTGTCTCACTTAACAACATAAATTTTGGCCTCAATTGTGGCTATAAGTCAAGGACCACCTTTATATAAGCAGGTTGTGTTAGGGGACTGGAGGCTAAAACATATGAAGAACGGTTGCAGGAACTGGGTAGGTCTAGTTTGATGTAAAGAAGGACTAGGGGAGACATGATAGAGGTGTTCCAATATCTCAGGGGCTGCCAGAAAGAAGAGGGAGTCAAGCTATTCTCCAAAGCACCTGAAGGCAGGACAAGAAGCAATGGGTGGAAACTCATCAAGGAGAGAAGCAACCTGGAACTAAGGAGAAAATTCCTGACAGTGAGGACAATTAACCAGTGGAACAACTTGCCTCCAGAAGTTGTGAATGCTCCAACACTGGAAGTTTTAAAGATGATGTTGGATAACCATTTGTCTGAAGTGGTGTAGGGTTTCCTGCCTGGGCAGGGGGTTGGACTAGAAGACCTCTAAGGTCCCTTCCAACTCTGTTATTCTATTCTATTCTATTCTATTCTATTCTATTCTATTCTATTCTATTCTATTCTATTCTATTCTATTCTATTCTATTCTAAAAGGTGACCACGTGACCCCCAGAACGGTGCAACCATCATAAATACATGCGTCCAAATGTTGATCACGTGACCACGGGGATGCTGTAATGGTCGTAAGTGTGAAAAATGGCCGTAAGTGTGAAAAATGGTCATAAGTCACTTTTTTCAGTGCCGTTGTATCTCCGAACGATCCCCTCAACGAATGGTCGGTAAATTGGGGACTATCTATAGCGAAGGAATTAAAACTATACAAATAAACATGATCATAATATGAAATAATACGAAGTTCACCAAATGTGAATAATATGAAATTAAAAAGAGGAGAGGAGGGGGAGCAGGAAGAATTGGGGAGGGGGAAGAAAGTGGGATCAGCTAGTTTAGGGGTGTCAAGCTGGATCAGCATTGTAGTTCTCCGCAGGCTGGCTGGCTGGCTCGGGGGGGGGGAAGGGGGGAGAGGGGGGCATTTTCACAGCTGGTTTTCAATCTGGACAGGCTCCTGCAACATTTTGCTGGTCAAAATGAGGTGTGTGGGGGGGCTGCACATGCTCCCCCCCCATGCCTCATTTTGGCCGGCAAAGTGCTTCAGGAGCCTGTCCAGCCTGAAAATGGGCCACGCGAGGCTGTGCCCCATTTTGGCTGCCAGAGGCATCGCAGGCCATTCCTTTGCTCTTTCCTGTTACAAGGATTCATGGATCAGGCCCAACAGCAAGACATGAGTCAGTAGATTAATTAAATCTCTTTTATTCACAGGATCATCTCAACAACACTTGCAACATCTGGATCTGAAGAGCGAGGAGGAGCGTGCCCACCTTTTATGCCAGAAGGCGGAGACTTAGGTAAGGAGGGGTTAGTGGGAGGAGCTGGACAGGTGGGAGTTTGGATTAACCCCTGCACTGCTGCACTATAGCTGACCCCTGGCACAGTTAAGGCATTTACCCTTGACAAATCCCCCTCTAAATGCCTAACATGTGTCTGTATGCCTGACTGATTGATTGGCACTCCGGGGCGGATATTGAGTTTGGACACTAGGTGTGAATGTTGTTTGCCCTGCAGTGGTTTTGTGAGTATGTCTGCAGTCTGTTCTTCTGTGTCACAATGAATGGCCTTTATGAACCCGATTCTGGAGAGCTGTCTTACGTGTTTGTATTTTATGTCGATATGTCTTGATCTTTGCCCTACGGCATCGGCCATGGATATTTCTATGGCGGCCTTGTTGTCTTCATAGATATTTATCGGGTAAGTTGGTTCTCTCCACACGCTGGCGAGCAGGTCGTCGAACCAGATAAGGTTGTTGGCGGCTTTGGAGAGGCATATGTATTCTGCCTCAGTGGTCGAGGTGGCTACCAAGATTTGTTTACCTGTGTACCAATGCACAGGGCTATTGTTCAAGTAGAATATGTATCCTGATGTGCTTTTCCTACTTTTGATATCTCCAGCCCAGTCAGCGTCGGCGTAGCAGGAGAGGACAGGTTCGTCAGATGCTTCTGGTTCTAGGATTAGGCACGCATTGGCGCTTTGTTTCAGGTACCTTAGTACCCTCTTCACTGCGTCCCAGTGGTATGTGGTGGGTCTGCCTACGTGTCTGGACAATAGATTAACTGATAGCGCAATGTCTGGCCTTGTCCAGTTAGCGATATACAGGAGTGAGCCTATGACTGACCTGTACAGCGTGTTGTCTTCAAACTCAGGTGATTCGTCATGCATGTTCTTCAGAAAGTCCGGTTGCATGGGTGAATCACATCCCTTGGCATCTGCCATGTTACATTTGTGGAGTAATTCCTCTATCTTTTCCTTTTGGGACAGTTGAAAACCCTTGGGGGTTTCACTGACCTGCACGCCCAGGTACCGGTTTATTCTTCCTAAGTATTTTAAGGTGAAGTGTTCGCTTAGTCTGTTGGCGAAGGCCTTGCGATTCTTTTCGTGTTTGCTGATGTAGAGAATGTCATCCACGTATACCAGGATGTATTCTGGCGAGTCCCCCACTCTCCTGGTGAAGAAGCAGTTGTCGGCCACGGTTGCTGTGAATCCCATTGACTTCAAGACCTCAACCAGGCACTCATACCAGCGTTTACCTGACTGTTTAAGTCCGTACAGACTTTTGCGAAGCAGCCAGGTGTCCCCCCTGTTGGTCCTTTTACTGTGTGGCGCCTTGACGTATATCTCCTTATCTAGGTTGGCGTGCAGATAAGCTGTCTGCACATCGAACTGGTGTACCTCTAGTCCTAGTAGGGAGGCGATGACCAGGGCACTTTTGACGCTCTCTGTCCTCACGGTGGGTGAGTAGGTGTCAGTGTAGTCCTCTGGGAACCTTTGAGCAAACCCCTGGGCCACTAGCCTGGCTTTGTATAGGTTTTGGCCACCCTCAAGGTTCTTGACCTTGAAGATCCATCGGGTGCCTATCGCGCTTTTGCCCTCAGGGACCTTGGCTGGGGTGTAGACCTCTAGTTCTCTCAGACTGTCCAGTTCTTTGGCCATGGCGGACTCCCACCTTGTTCTCTCCTCTTGAGGTAGCCTTAATACCTCTTCGTATGAGTTTGGTGTGACGTGGTTCGTGTGTATGTGCATCACGTAGTCATTTAGCCTCCTTGGCAACTGGTTCCTGGTTGACCTGACCGGTCTGTCTATTGTCTGTTCGGTGTCATGTAAGTACCTGGCCTCCCTTTGTGTCAGCGAGTCTACACTTATTTTGGGATGGTTCCCTTTCCACTCCCCAATTTTGATGCCTTGGAGGTTGGGTTTGGGTCCCTTCTTTTCCTGTCTATTCACCTTTTCGTGTTTGTCTTGTGCTTGCTCGTCTGGCCTACTTTCTAGCTTGTTGGGCACCTCGTTCAAATGTATCCTGGACCAGTTGGCTTGCTCATGGAATGCCGCCGTCCTAGATACCACGAACCTGTCGTTACTGTCCACAAACCTGTAGCCCTTGGTTCCCGGTTCATACCCCATGAACCTCAGTCTTCTGGATACTTTGTCCCCTTTTCTGCGCAGCTGTTTGGGAATGTGGACATCGGCGGTTACGCCGAATACGTGTAAGTGTGCTATTTGTGGCTTTTTGTTGTACATGAGCTCGTATGGCGTTTTGTCTATCACACTGGACCATGTTCTGTTAAGTGTGTAGTTGGAGTAAACCAAGGCCTCAGACCAGAAGTGTTGGCCAATGCCCGCGTCCTCTAAGGCGCACCTGACCATTGTTTGCAGCGTTGAGTTTCGTCGTTCTGCGACCCCGTTCTGAAAGGCCGAAAATGGGGATGACGTAAAGTGAAGCACGCCCTTGGATCTGAGCCAATGGGAGAAGTCCCTTGATAGGAACTCGGACCCTCTGTCAGTCATGATTTGCTTGATTTGGGCGTTGTTCTGTGTCTCTACCCTTTTGTAGAACTCTTTGAATTTTTGGAAGGCCTCATCCTTTCTCTTTAGGGTATAGACGAAGCCATATCGACTATAATCGTCCACGATGGTGAGAAAGTATCTTTTTTTGTATTTTATGGATGGCCTTAGGGGCCCTACCAAATCCATGTGGACTAAATTGAATATCTGTTTGGCGGCGCGTGATGACTTCTTAGGCCTGGTTTTGACCTTTAACTTAGAACATTTGCACACCGAGCACTCGAGGTAGTTTTCACAGCTCTTTATTTTGATGCCCTCGGTACAGTTGGCCATTTTTTGGATTACGGGGAAACTTGCGTGCCCTAGCTTCCTGTGTAATAGGTGTGCACAGTCGTCGTGCATGGGCTTGCCTATCGAGGGCCCTCTCTGAGTGTGTCTGCTGTGTCGTGTCTCTAGTGTCGTGTTCTTCTTGTTCTCTACCTCTCCCTCATCTACCTGTCCTCCTTCAATTCTGTTCTGGTTAAGGTCTTCTATGCTTTCCGAGCTGGCGTATATGCTGTGTGTGCTACCCTCAAAGAACGTTACATGAGGTAACCCTTGACTGATGGTCACTCTCCCTATGTCCTTTCCGCCCTTGCTGACTTGAACATTCCCTTCCGTAAAGGTCACCTTAACCCCTGATTCCTTGCTGAGTTTTACTGCGGCTAATATGTTGTGGGGTATCTCCGGGACCAGCAGTACCCCCTCTATTTCCCCTACTCCTGGCAATATAACTGTCCCCTTGCCTATTACCTTAACCTCGCTTTGGTCTGCAACCTTGATTGAGAAATCCTCTCTTTGGAACGATGAGAGAAGTTTCTGGTTGTATGTGGTGTGGTTGGAGGCTCCAGAGTCTAGGAGCCATGAATTGGTGTCTCTGCCCTGATGTGTTATGTGAGTGCGTTCTCCTATCCCATATAATGACCCCGTTCTGCTGTCACGTGAGCTGTCTCTATTCCCTCTTCTATCCCTGGGGTTGGGTGAATCTCTGCGCCTGTATCTCTCCTCAGAGGTGCGTCTCTCTGTTTGCCTGAACCTATGTTCAGGTCTGCCTCTCTCCCTGTAGTTCTTGGGGCAGTCTCTCTTGAGATGCCCCCTTGATCCACAGATATAACACTCTGATATGTTGTGTTGTTTCTCCTGGAAGACTACCCTTTTCTCGCTCTTATGCTCTGTGGAGGGGCCAGAGCGCCTCCTCTTGAGATTGTCTTCTGCTATGAGTTTGTTGGACAGCTTTTCCACGGATAGCAGGCCTAGGCTAATGGTATCTAAGTGTGATAAGAAGCTGTCCCATGAGTGATCTAAAGAGTTAATTATTACACTCTTCATGATCTGATCGGATATGACCTCCCCCCTAAGGTGGAGTTCTGCTCTGGTAGCGCTTAAGGACACTAGGTGCTCACTTATGGGGGCCCCTGGTTTTAGTCTGGCAGAGAAGAAGTCTTTGGAGATCTGGGTAGTGGTGGACACACTCTCACTGTAATACAACCCAAACATTTTCTGTATGATTTCGGATACTGTGAGATTATGACCAATGCAGTGATAGATCGTGGGAGATATGCTTGCAATTAAAAGGTAAAAAGCCCTGTGGTGCGTACAGTCCAATTCCAAGGACCAAGGTTTCTCTGGGGGGTCATTAATAAAATGTGACATATTTTCTTTTAGGAACACTACCTGGAGCTGCTGTGACCACTCTAGGATATTGCCCCCATCCATCCTCAACTTAGGAAAGTCACTCGGTAAGTTCCCAGCATTATTTGTAAAGTTACTTACTGCTGGCTGCTGTCCATGGTTCCTTATGTGCCTATAACAGCAATACGGCATGGGAACGCTAGCCGGCATTTTAAAAGTCCCGCTTTGCGATTTTTTTCTCTTTTCTTCTTCTAGGCGGAAGAGCGCATGCGCGAAGTCCATTTCTGCCCTGCCGTCGTCGAGGAAGGACCTGTTCATCGCGGCTCCGGCGTAGAGGTCTCCATCGGCTGGGTAGGCCTCGACTTCGGTCTTGGGGGTCCAGGTGCGCTCCGGATGGTGGCGGTCAGCAGCGGCTTCATCAGGGTGACGATCCTGGCGGTGCTGGGGTCTCGGCGACGAAAGTAAGTAGCTGGCCCAGTCCCTGCGTTCTGGGGTGCGCGGTCCGGGCGATCGGCGGCGCGGTGTCCTTGGGGTGCGCAGGGGGCTTGGTGTGCTGGCGTGGGCATCGTCGACCCTCGGGTGGGCGTTCCGGTGCCCCTCTCCTCGCCTTCCCTTTCGTTTGGGCCCTTCCGGATCCCTTCTTGTGACTTTGAGGCCCGGGCCGAAGGCGGCGGCGAGGGTCCTCATGGCCTCGTCGACTTGCCGTTCGGTTGGGGGGTCCCCGCGGCCCGAATCGGACTCTGCCCCCTCGCCCCAGTCGTTTTCATCATCGCTTGGGGTCGGATATTTTTCGCGCGCCGGCCATTTTGAATCCCGGCTTCTGATTGGGCGGGGGTCGGCCATTTTGCCCGACCACGTGGTCAAAGATGGCCGCCGTTTTGAATTTAGCGCGGGGCTGTGGGGCTCGGTGACCGTAGTGGGGTCGTTCTGGGGCGATCCACTCACCGAATTCAGTTCTTCGGGCTCCGGGTCTGAGTCTTCCTCGCTCCCCGCCACCTCGCGGTCCATTATGAAGCTTCGTAGGTCCGCGAGGAGATTCTTGTCATTGGCTCGCTCTTTTAGCAGCCTCAGGACGTCGATTCTCAGTTTTTCTTCCTCTTGATCACTGGGATTCGTTATTTCCCTTTTGTTGGTCTCCCTCCTTTCCTCCGATGTGGTGGCTTTGGGATCAGTCTTGGTTTCTGCCTTCCTAGGCGATCCTGCTGGGTTGCTGTCCCTTTGCTTCGGTGGAGTTGCCATCTCGTAGGCAGTGATGTATCTTCGTTGTAGGTTCGGAGGTTATTGGGCCATCCAACCATCCTCTGCTACCATATTGTTACAAGGATTCATGGATCAGGCCCAACAGCAAGACATGAGTCAGTAGATTAATTAAATCTCTTTTATTCACAGGATCATCTCAACAACACTTGCAACATCTGGATCTGAAGAGCGAGGAGGAGCGTGCCCACCTTTTATGCCAGAAGGCGGAGACTTAGGTAAGGAGGGGTTAGTGGGAGGAGCTGGACAGGTGGGAGTTTGGATTAACCCCTGCACTGCTGCACTATAGCTGACCCCTGGCACAGTTAAGGCATTTACCCTTGACATTTCCAGGCCAACCCGGCAGATTTAAGCACCCCACAGGCAAGATCCGGCCTGCGGGCCTTGAGTTTGACACCCCTGAGTTACCGTAGTTAGTCCAGGAGCCACCTCCAGTGACATTATTCCCGTAAATTACTCAACAACCGTGGTCCCAATTCTCGTCGTAAATCGAGGACTACTTGTATGTGGGGGGAAAACTTAAAAAAAAAAACAACAACCAAGGAAGCCCCCTAAAAAAGAGCAGAGGGAGAAAAAAGGTGGAAGGAGGGAGGGAAAGAATTGACAATAAGGGGAAGGGGGGGGAAAAAAAAGAGAAGAAACCACAAAGCAAAATCCCAAAGAATATGCACCATCTATCTTCATTCCCTTTGTATGTGGAAGAACCGGCCTTTGCATAAGGGAAAGCTACTATCCAACTCTCGGCTTTATTTTATATCCTATAGATCAGGAGGGAGGCAAAGCTTTATTTTCGCCCAGAGACTGATATTTTATTTCTCTCTTACGGTTTTATGTGTGAGAGATGTCAAAAAAGTAAAATAGATTGCTAATACATAAGCAAAAGGAAGCCGTTTTTGGCATGTTCGGTGTCTCCAGGTCTCCCTTGGAGAACAGCCTGGGGATTTAAGGCTAAAGGAAGACTCGGGGGAATTTTTCCGCTAAAACATCTCTCTTCATAAATTCAACAGCATGGCCGGCTCAGGAGGGAGAGGGGATTTTGCCAGGGGAAAGGGCTGGAAACGAGGTTTAAATGCCTCTGCGGCAGATTGCAACCTTCACACAAAGGGATCAATTACTCGCCTTTCAATCTACATACCCCATTGGTGACATTTTACTCAGAGGCTGAAGGACAGCCGAGTGGGGAGGGTGTGTGTGTGTGTGTTTGTGTGTGTGTGTGTGTGTGAGAGAGAGAGAGAGTGGGGTTGGGGGGGCTGCACCAAAGGCTTCGCAGGCCGGTTAAAAGCAGAATTGCACGGAAACACGCAAGAATAGAATAGAATAGAATAGAATAGAATAGAATAGAATAGAATAGAATAGAATAGAATAGAATAGAATAGAATTAGAACAGAACAGAACAGAACAGAAAATATGGAATGGAATAAAGAATAGAATAGAATAGAATAGAATAGAATAGAATAGAATAGAATAGAATAGAATAGAATAGAATAGAATAGAATAGAATTAGAACAGAAAAGAATAGAACAGAATAGAAAATATGGAATGGAATAGAATGGAATGGAATAAAAAATAGAATAGAATAGAACAGAATAGAATAGAATAAGAGCATAATAGAATAGAATTAGAATAGAACAGAACAGAATAGAACAGAATAGAAAATATGGAATGGAATGGAATGGAATAAAGAATAGAATAGAATAGAATAGAATAGAATAGAATTAGAACAGAACAGAATAGAATAGAAAATATGGAATGGAATGGAATAAAGAATAGAATAGAATAGAATAGAATAGATTAGATTAGAATAGAATAGAATAGAATAGAATAGAATAGAATAGAATAGAATAGAATAGGAGCAAAATAGAATAAGAGCATAATAGAATAGAATTAGAACAGAACAGAATAGAACAGAATAGAAAATATGGAATGGAATGGAATAAAAAACAGAATAGAATAGAACAGAATAGAATAGAATAAGAGCATAATAGAATAGAATTAGAACAGAACAGAACAGAATAGAAAATATGGAATGGAATGGAATGGAATGGAATCAAGAATAGAATAGAATAGAATAGAATAGAATAGGAGTAACAGAGTTGGAAGGGACCTTGGAGGTCTTCTAGTCCAACCCCCTGCTTAGACAGGAAATCCTACACCACTTCAGACAAGTGGCTGTTAGTTTTCTCTGAAAAAGCTCCAATGATGGAGCACCCACAACTTCTGGTGGCAAGCTGTTCCACTGGTTAATTGTCCTCACTGTTAGGAAGTCTCTCCTTAATTCCAGGTTGCTTCTCTCCTTGATCAGTTTCCATCCATTGTTTCTTGTCCTGCCTTCTGCTGCTTTGGAAAATAAGTTGACCCCCTCTTCTTAGTGGCAGCCCCTCAGATACTGGAGGGGTTGCCACAAAGAAGAGTGGGGGGTGTTCAATTGTATAGCTAATAGTCTGTAGAGATTCTCAGTCATCCAGGTTATGGTTCTTCCAAAGGTGTTTTTTCAGGAATCCAATGACTTTTAGCCATACAATTTGGGATGAACCCCCTTTGAATGGCCTGAGAGTCGGAATGAATGTCCAGAGGAAAATATTGCAGGCCACAGGAACCATTCGCACTACTCAGGTGACCCTGAGGACACAGACAAACCTCCAGGTGGGATCAATGACTCTCTGAAAGGATGCAAACGACCAGCTGTCTGCAGGGAATATAAATCCTTCTATTCCCCACCATCCTGTCAGAGCTGAAGAAGCTTCTTGGAGGAGAAGCGAAACGTCTTCAAAAGAAAAAAACAAGGAAGTCCAGTTGCCTCCTGAAAAAAAGCACCTTTGGGACAATAGGGCTGCACGCCAGTGGTGAAATCTAAAATTTGTTACTATCGGTTCTGTGGGCATGGCTTGGTGGTGGTGGTGGTAATGTGACTGGGTGGGGGTGGCCAACTTTTTTTTTTTTAACTTTTAAAAGCATTTTTTCTACAACCTCTTCAGCGAAGAAGTTGTAAAAAAATGCTTTCAAAAGGCTCTGACGATCCCAGCTGAGTTGCCTGATCAGCAGAGGCTTTTTTTCTTTTAAATGCCTCTGCCGATCAGGCAACTCAGCTTGGATCGTCAGAGCCTTTTAAAAGAAAAAAAGCCTCTGCCGATCAGGCAACTCAGCTTGGATCGTCAGAGCCTTTTAAAAGAAAAAAAGCCTCTGCCGATCAGGCAACTCAGCTTGGATCGTCAGAGGCATTTAAAAGAAAAAAAAAGCCTCTGCCGATCAGGCAACTCAGCTTGGATCGTCAGAGGCTTTTAGAAGAAAAAAAGCCTCTGCCGATCAGGCAACTCAGCTTGGATCGTCAGAGGCTTTTTAAAGCATTTTTTCTACAACCTCTGAAGAATGCTTTTAAAAGCCTTTGACGATCCCAGCTGAGCCGTGCGGTCATCAGAGGCTTTTTTTTTTACTTTTAAAAGCATTTTTTCAGCCGAAGAGGTTGTAGAAAAAATGCTTTTAAAAATAAAAAAAAAGTCTCTGATGATTGCGCGGCTCAACTGGGCATGGGGGGGGGGCAGGGATTTTTGCTACCAATTCTCTGAACCACCCGCCTCCATAGCTACCGGATCGGGTGATCCGGTCCGAACTGGGAGCATTTCACCCTTGCTGCACACCCAATATTATTACCTTTTTGCCATGGTTGTTAAGCGAATCACATAGTCGTTAAGTGAAATCAGCCTGTCCCATTGTTGGAAATTGACTGGGAAGGTTTCAAGTTGTGATCACATGACCTTGGGATGATGCAATCCTCATAAATACACGCCTGAATTTTGATCACATGAATATGAAGATGCTACAAAGGTTGTTAAGTGTGAGGACTGGACATAAGTAACTTCGAACAGTTACTAAACAAATCATAAGTCGAGGACAAGCTGGATTTGAAGAGTCCTAAAATTAGGTGGATTTTAAAAAGCAAAAGAACCATCATAAAAGTGCCCTTGAATTTTGCCCTAAATTTAACCACCAGGCAGTTTTTAGGGCAGCTAAATATAAATACAAATAGGCATTCTGCGTTCAATTACTAGGAATAACCAGGCTGACCCATTTTCAACCAGTTCCAATTTTGGAACAGTTTTCAAGAGCAACTCCCAGGGCTGACCAGCAAATGGATTTTATAAGACACAATCCGTATTTTAAGAAATTCCTGATGGATTTTGCAACTTGTCTTAACAGAATAGCAGAGTAGGAAGGGACCTTAGAGGTCTTCTAGTCCAACCCCCTGCTCAGGCAGGAAACCCTATACCAGGGATGGCTAACCTTTTTTTCCTTGGGTGCCAAAAGCGTGTGATAGCGCATGCGCGTGTGCCCACACCCATAATGTAATGCCCCCCCTCGCCCCTCCCCCTCTGCATGCATGTGCAACCCCCCCCCTGCACCCCGTTTTGGGCCTAGCAGGTCTCCCTGAAGCCTCTGAAGGCCAGAACCGCTTGTTGCCGGACTTCCGGTAGGTAGGGCCGTTTTTCGCCCTCCCAGAGTCTCCGCGCGAGCTCTGTACTTATCTGGCATCCAAAACAGGCCGTGTGGAGACTCCTGGGAGGAGAGGGGCGGCATGGGCATGCACACACGTCTCTTTTTTTTTTTTTATTGAAAAAGTTTTTCAAATACAAAATTTTCCCCCTTTTTTCTCCCCCCCTCCTCCCTAACCCCCCCTCACCACCCATCCCCCTGTGACTTCTTCAAAATAAAATCCAACTTCTTGCATGCGCGGGAGAGACCTAAAAATCAGCTGGCCAGCGGGAGGCGCGCGCACATGTGCGGTGGAGCTGATTCAGGGCAACGGCTCGCGTGTCCGCAGAAATGTCTCCGTGTGCCACCTGTGGCATGCGTGCCATAGGTTCGCCATCATGGCCCTATACCATTTCAGGCAAATGGTTGTGCAATCTGGTCTTAAAACTTTAGGTTTTGGAGCTACCCACAATTTCTGGAGGCAAGTCGTCAATTTATTTTCCAAAGCACTTGAAGGCAGGACAAGAAACAATGGATGGAAACTAATCAAGAAGAGAAGAAACCTGGAATTGAGGAGAAACTTCCTAACAGTGAGAACAATTAACCAGTGGAACAGCTTGCCACCAGAAATTGTGGGTGCTTCATCCCTGGAGGTTTTTAAGAAGAGACTGGACAGTCATTTGTCTGAAATGGTATAGGATCTCCTGCTTGAGCAGGGGGCTGGACTAGAAGACCTCCAAGGTTCCTTCCAGCTCTATTTTATTCTAAATAAAATGGGTCACACGCAGGGGTGAGCTTCAAATAGCAAGGGGTTTCCCTGCCCGGTTGCTGGGTGGGCGTGGCCATGGTGGGCATGGCCTAGTCAACCTCCTGCACCACAGCAGGGGGTGGGCTTTGCCCTCCCCGGACTCCGGAGGCTTTCCTCGAGCCTCCAGGAAGGCGAAAATGGCCTCCCCAGGCTCCGGAGGCCCTCTGGAGGCCAGAAACGGGGACTGTTTCCGGCCTTCCCGAACTTCCGATAGGCCCGTTTTTCACCCTCCTTGAGCCTCCGCGCTCAGGCTGCACTTACCTGCATCCAAAACGGGCCGCGTGGGGACTCCTGGGAGAGGCGGGGTGGGGTGGGCGGGGCCAGCCAGGAGTGGGATTTGGGTATTCTCCGAACTGCACAGAATCTTAGCTAGAGGTTCTCCCGAACCCTTGCGAACCCCCAGTGGCCCACCCCTGGTCACATGCATGTTTGAAAAATCCTGGCTGTAGGTTTGCAGGAACTCTTTGGCAGAGTTAAAAATACCCCTCCCCAGCAACGGTGATTTCCATACCATTTTAACCTGGGGGATTTACGTAGCCCATTAAGCTGACGGCTCAGAGGCCCAAAGGCATCGTTCTAGGTTTTTCCCTGACCCAAACCTACCGTATCACCTCAGACTCCGTATTTTATCATTCGACTTCTTGGGTTTAAATTCACGTTACGGCAGATAATAGATGGTAATGCTTTTTCCCCTTCCTCATATTAATGCCATTTTTTCCAAGGGAACCTCGGCAAGTGAGGGTGATTTACAGATGCCCTCCAAACCTTCCTCCTCCTGGGGGGTTTGGGAGAACAACATAAAATAAAATTATAAAATAAAATGGCAGACGCCACTTTTCTTATCCTGCCTCTTCCCCCGTTTTTGAAACATGGTTTTCAGGGCCTTTTTTGTGGCGTGTAAATTAAGAACCGAAGGTGGAAATCGGTAGGTCAGTTAAAAGGAGAATGGCTAGTTTGAAGATTTACCAGCTGAAAAAGGAGTACAGGTAGTCCTCGAGTTACAACGGTTCATTTAGTGACCGTTCGAAGTTACAACGGCATTGAAAAAAAGTGACTTAGGACTGCTTTTCGCACTTACGACCGTTGCAGCATCCCTAGGGTCATGTGATCAAAATTCAAAATGCTTGACAACTGACTCATATTTATGACGGTTGCCGTGTCCTGGAATTGTGTGATCACCTTTTGCGACCTTCTGACAAGCAAAGTCAATAGAATTTAATCAAAACAAGTACGGTAATCAATGATTTGTTTAATAATTGCTACTTTTTTAAAAGAGATTTGTGTAGAATGTTGGTGAAAGATAGACTCCAAGTACAGAGAGAGAGAGAGAGAAAGAGAAAGAGTGAGATAGATAGAAAGAGAGAGAGAGAAAGAAAGAGAGAGAGAGAGGCAGAGAGAGAGAGAGAGAAAAAAGAGAGACACAGAGAGAGAAGCAGAGAGAGAGAGAGAAAGAAAGAGGCAAAGACACACAGACAGAAAGAAAGAGAGACAGAGAAAGAGAGAGAGAGACAGAGAGAGAGAGTAAGAGACAGACAGAGAGACAGAGAGAAAGAAAAAGACAGAGAGAGAAAGAGAGAGAGAAAGAAAAAAAGAGAGAGGGAGAGAGAGAAAGAAAGAGAGAGAGAGAGAGAAAGAGAGAGAGAGAGAGAGAGAAAGAGAAAGAGACACACAGAAGCAGAAAAGCAGGGAGAGAGAGAAAGAAAGAAAGAAAGAAAGAAAGAACAAAAGAAAGAAAGAGACAGAGACAGAGGAAGTGAAATGGAGAGAGAGAGAAAGAGAGAACAGAACAGAACAGAACAGAACAGAACAGAACAGAACAGAACAATAAAATATAAACTATGTGTATTTGATTTAGCAGCTGGCATGTCAGCCTGGCCTTAATAGCAGGTGAAAAATCAATGTTTTAAAGGTTTGGATGCAGAAAATTTTTGCTATTTTACTTGTAATAGTTCGCAGTTATATTGTTATGCAGTATTTTGGTTTTGTTTTGTCTTTATGAGTGGGAATCATGTAAGCCATTCACCGTCCTTTTGGCCTAAAGCAGCATATAAACGGTTACATGTTTTCGTAAAATAACTAAAGCAAGCATAAGCACACAAATAAATTTTACCTTCAGAGCTGAAGAAGCTTCTTGGATGAGAAGGGAAACGTCTTCAAAGAAAAACCAGAAAGTCCAGTTGCCTCTTGAAAAAAGCACTTTTGCGTTTAGGTGACTAATTTTGAGTAACATCTCAGGTCGGTGTTTTGCCACAGGAACTTTAAGGAATGTGGATTTCAATTCCCAGAATTCCCCAGCCAGCCATGCTGGCTGGGGAATTCTGGGAGTTGAAGTCCACACAGTTGAAGTCCACACAGTTTAAGGTTGCTGGTTGAAAAAGGGATAGAGTACTGTAATGACACCCAAGTGCATTGTGGTCTGGTTTCCAACATTATAATTAACCAAGGTTTGTTCTTTTTTTACCTTAATTCAAAGAACAAACCACAGTTTGCATTGCTGGATTCCCAGCTGATGCTAAAGTGCACAGCTGCACTTGCTGACAAAGGAGGCCAGTTTGGTGAATTTAAGAGAGGGAGTAAGTCATGACTATTTCTACATACAGGTAATCCTCCACTTACGACCACAATTGAGCCCGAAATTTATGTGGCTCAGGGAGACATTCATTGAGTTTCTTTTGTCCCATTCCATTTTACAACTTTTCGTGCCACGTTTCTTAAGGGAATCGCTGCAATTGTTAAATTAGTTTTTGTTAAGTGAATCTGGCTTCCCCACTGCCTTTGCTTGTCCGAAAGTCACAAAAGGAGATTACATGACTCCGGGACACTGCAACCGTCATAAATATAAGCTGACTTTGTATAAATATATATATAAGCTGACTTTGTATAAATATACAAAAGTATGAAGGCTATTGCTTAACACATTGTAAGCCGCCCTGAGTCTTCGAAGAAAGGCGGCATATAAATCAAATAAAAAAAAAAAAATGAGCCAGTTTGCCAAGCATCTGAATTTTGATCACGTGCCCATAGGGATGCTGCAAACGGTTGTGTGAAAAACTGGTCCTAAGTCATTTTTTTCAGGGCCGTTGTAACTTTTGAATGGTCACTAAATGAACTGTTTACAATAGAATAGAATAGAATAGAATAGAATAGAATAGAATAGAATAGAAGAGAAGAGAAGAGAAGAGAAGGAAGGGACCTTGGAGGTCTTCTAGTCCAACCCCCTGCTTAGGCAGGAAATCCTACACCACTTCAGACAAATGGTTATCCAACATCTTCTTAAAAACTTCCAGTGTTGGAGCATTCACAACTTCTGGAGGCAAGTAGTTCCACGGGTTAATTGTTCTCACTCTCAGGAAATGTCTCCTTAGTTCTAAGTTGCTTCTCTCCTTGATTAGTTTCCACCCATTGCTTCTTGTCCTGCCCTCAGGTGCTTTGGAGAATAGTTTGACTTCCTTTTCCTTGTGGCAGCCCCTGAGATATTGGAACACTGCTATCATGTCTCCCCTAACCCTTCTTTTCATTAAACTAGACATACCCAGTTCCTGTAACCGTTCTTCATATGTTGAGGATTTCCTAAATGAATCTGACATTAATCGGAACCTGGGAAGAGAAGCCAGATGCTAATGTGGGACAGGTGAACAAATTTTCCTATGCATAATTTGCAAGCATGATGTGCCCCATTGTTACACAAGTAGAAATAAAAATGCGCACCTCAAATGCTTGTTCAGCTGCTAGATGCGAAATTTCGTATTGGAGTGTAAAAAAAAAAAAAGGCTTTAAAAAGTTAGCCAAAAGAAAATCTAAACACCATGGGCTAAACAACCCTTTGTTTGTTTTTATTGCTGTACAGTATAGTTGTTTTTACTGTTTGTCCTTGAACTGTATAAAACAAATAAAAACTGTATGCAAAAACTGTCTGTGTTTGTAGATGATTATTGCACAACCAGGGGACTGAAGTCCTGAAGACCTAAATAATTGATTAAAATTATAAACTGCCTCATCCTTCCTTAAAAGTCCAATTTCTCTGAAACATCTTGTCTGGTCCATAAGAAATTCAGTGGGGCAGGAAAGGGTGGCAGAAGAAAGAATAAGAAAATTATTCAGCTTTTTGCAGGCCCTATTTATTAGATTTTTGTCCCACCTTTATTACTTTAAATATCACTCAAGGTGATGAACATACCTTATATTCCCTCCTTCTCCTATTTTCCCCACCAGAACAACCCTTTGAGGTGGATTGGGTTGAGAGACTGATTGGCCCAAAGTTACCTAGTTGACTTTCATGCCTAAGGTAGAACTAAGGTAGAAGGTGGCTCAGCAGACTAAAAGCATTGTGATTAACACCAGCTGTCTTCAATTACTGTGAGTTCGAATATCACAAGGCTCAAGGTTGACTCAGCCTTCCATCCTTTCTAAGGTAGGTAAATTGAGGACCCAGTTTGTGGGGGCAATAAGCTGACTTTGTATAAATATACAAAAGTATGAAGGCTATTGCTTAACGCATTGTAAGCCGCCCTGAGTCTCCGGGGAAGGACGGCATATAAATCAAATTAAAAAAAAAAAAAAAGAACTAGAACTCAAAGTCTCCTGGTGCCTTAACCACTAGTCTCCTGGTGATTGGCCCAAAGTTACTTAGCCAACTTTCATGCCTAAGGTAGAACTAGAACTCACAGTCTCCTGTTTCTAGCCTGGTACTTTAACTACTACATCAAATTGGCAAATATTCTTGCAAACTTGTAATGCAGTGGTTTCAGTGGTCAAAAGCCATCAAATAAAAAAAAACAAAACCAAATTATTGGAAGAAGGAAAATAAATCATAGCCAAAAATTGATATCAAATTTTGCTTGGTACCTTTCCTGTTATTAGAAGTCAAGCTTGAGCATGCAGTTGGCCCAGATAGCAGTCTGCAAACCTGGTTAAATTGAGGCTTAGGCCATTTCCTCCAGTTCCTCCATGAATTTTGAATTTTGTCCAGAAAGGGGGCTCTAATGCTGAAAGACAAGAAGAAAATGGTGATGCATGGACCCATAATCCTGCTCCCTTGAATCTCTCTGATTTATGAGCCTCAGGGTTCATGGGGCACTTTTCAAAGGATTCCATAAAAAGCATATTTGAAAGGGTATTTTTCTGTCCAGTTACACGGTGGGGCGTGGCTCCGTGACTCAGCTCAATCTCTGGCCCTCCCATGCCTCTTCCGTTGCTGCACATGCTTCTCCCTCCGACGCTGCCTGGGATCAAGCCAGGATTCATCATCCTCGCTCCCTATCAATTGGCTGCTCCGATATGCCTTCCTCCTGGCACATCCCAGGCTGTTTCTCCTGGCCTTCGGATGGAACCTGAGGCATTGCCAGAGAGGAGGGTCCTGGAGAGGGAGGCCGTGTGAGTTCCTCCCCATCACCTCTTCCTCTGTTAGGACAGGCTCGGGAGTCGGGGTCATTATATATATATATATATGATTCATATATATGAATCATATATATGAATCATATATATGATTTATATGTATATGATTTATATATATATGATTCATATTTATATCTATATCTATGAAATCATTTATTTTCTTTTGTATTTTATATTATGATAATTTCATATATATATATATATATATATATATATATATATATATATATATATATATATATATATATATATATATATAATATATGGATATATGACACACACAAACACACACACACACACCGAAAATAAGACATCCCCTGATAATAAGCCCAATCAGGCTTTTGAGTGCATGCGCTAAAATAAGCCTCTCCCCGAAAATTAGCCCTCCCCAAAAATATTTAAATGTAGAGCTGGAAATCAGGTAAGACAGCAAGAGGAGCCCCATCTTACTCCGTGCACCCCAAAATTTATAAGAACTCCCGAAAAATAAGGCCAAGCGCTTATTTCGGGGTTCAAAAAAATATAAGACAGGGTCTTATTTTCGGGGAAACACGGTATATGCATATATGATTTCATTTATATTTTTTTTGTATTTTATATTATGATTTTATATACATATATTATTTATATTTTTAATATAGCATCGTTTCCAGGTCTGGCAGAAATCTTAGGGCTTCCGAGTCTCCTGCTTGTAGAAATTAAATGCTGCGGCCACCCACCGCTCAATCGACTTTGCCATCATGAACGCTAATCCCATTTATTCTCCTGACAACAGAGAACCTGAAGTCTGTCTAAGGCCGCGACAGCACTCCTGGCATTCCGATCTCTCCGCTCGGTGGACCAGGGGCACATAATGCCGGCTTGCCTTCGGCATGCGGCTTTACATAATACTAATCAATAGCATGTTAATTCAAAAATAAATCTTTTATGTACACCTGCTGGAGAGATTACGCCTCTGTCTGGAGTAGGCAGAAGCGCACGGCTCATGTTGATTTGGCCTTTTCTCCCTCTGGCCGGTTTGCCTCGTCTGAATAAGAAGCCTAAAAATCTATGGGTCAGAAGGCTAGGTTGGTTTTAGAATAACAAGAGTTGGAAGGGACCTTGGAGGTCTTCTAGTCCAACCCCCTGTTTAGGCAGGAAATTCTATACCCAGGGGTGGGCTCAGAGGGGAGGGGTGGGGTGGGTGGGGCCAGCCAGGAGTGGGATTTGGGGGTTCTCTGAACTGCATAGAATCTTAGCTAGAGATTCTCCTGAACCCCTGCGAACCCCTAGTAGCCCACCTCTGCCTACATCACTTCAGACAAATGGTTGTCCAATCTCTTCTTAAAAACTTCCAGTGTTGGAACATTCACAACTTCTGGAGGCAAGTCGTTCCACTCATTAATTGTTCTCACTGTCGGGAAATTTCTCCTTAGTTCTAAGTTGCTTCTCTCCTTGATTAGTTTCCACCCATTGCTTCTCGTCCTGCCCTCAGGTGCTTTGGAGAATAGCTTGACCCTGTCTTCTTTGTGGCAACCCCTGAGATATTGGAACTCTGCTATCGTGTTTCCCCTAGTCCTTCTCTTCATCAAACTATTTTATTTATTTATTTTATTTATTTATTTTTATATGCCGCCCTTTTCCGGAGACTCAGGGCGGCTTACAATGTGTTAAGCAATAGCCTTCATACTTTTGTATATTTTTATACAAAGTCAGCTTATTGTCCCCACAAACCGGGTCCTCATTTTACCCACCTTAGAAAGGATGGAAGGCTGAGTCAACCTTGAGCCTGGTGAGAATTGAACTCGCAGTAATTGCAGGCAGCTGGATGTTAAATGCTGCCTTAGTAGGAGGCATTAGCCTCCTACGCTACTCAGGCTCATACTATACTTACCCAATTTCTCCAATCATTCATGTTTTAACCTTCAGTCCCCCAATCCTCTTTGTTGCTCTTCTCTGCACCCTTTTTAGAGTCTCAACATCTTTTTCACATTGTGGTGACCAAACCTGGATGCAGGATTCCAAGTGTGGCCTTACCAAGGCCTTATAAAGTGGTATTAACACTTCACGTGATCTTGATTCTATCGCTCTGTTTATGCAGCCTAGTTTTGGGAAAAATGGTGCGGGTCCAAGCCTATGCAGCTTGCTGGCATGGCAGAGATGCTTAATTTTTTTCCATAGGACCCTGTGTGGCCTTATCACACATGTTCTTTTGCATGAGGGTGGCGATTTAAGTAGGTTTAAATAGGAGGAAGTGATGCCAAAGGATCATGGCTTACGCACTTCCGTGGATGTACTGGTACATGTGGAACTCTCAAATGTTGCTCCGTGGTGTTCCAAAACTTTTGTTGGAAAAGAAAATGGAGCAGGGAATTGCTGAAGACAACTTGGTGTGGAAATTGTTAGAAGCTAAGGGTCAGTCTTTTTTTAATGTAGGTACTGCACTCCCTGGAACCCTGGGTGCTGTGAGTTTTTAAATTGAAGGTGTTGCGCTTCCTGGAACTAGGTGCTGTGATATTTAGATCGCAGGTGCTGCCCTTCCTGGAACTGGGTGCTGTGATGTTTTAGATTGCAGACCTTGCACTTCCTGGAACTAGGTGCTGTGATATTTAGATCACAAGTGCTGCACTTACTAGAACTGGAGGCTGTGAATTTTAGAACCAGGTGCTACCCTTGAGTGGACAGAGATTTTTTTAAATTTAGGTATCTGAAGGTTGTACGAGGTGGAACAATGATGCTATGCAATTAGACAAGCCAGGACTGAGCAATTTTTGTGATTGTTTTTAATCAAGCCCACCTAATGATTTAGTCCTTTGTTTGTCATAGAGTTTCTGCCTAAATGACAACATCTGGATGGCCTTGCTTGATGTTGAAAAGCTAAGCAGCATTGAACCTGGTGAATATTTGTTTGGAAGACTAGGAAGGATTATAGACTGGAGGTTTTTAAGAAGATATTGGCCAACCATTTGTCTGCAATGGTACAGGGTTTCCTGCCTGAGCAGGTTAGACTAGAAGACCTCCAGAGTCCCCTCCAACTCTGTTCTTCTGTTATTTACTGTATATCCTGAACTGGGAAATAAAAAAAAAAAAATTAAACCCAAAGAAAGCATTGTGGAATTATTGCCAAAAAAATCTACATAGACACGATTATTGAATTTGATTGGAAAGAGTCTTTACAAATGGGTGGGGAAATAGCAACATTATTATTCAGTAATTTTATTAAAAAATATGAAATATTTATAATAATTAATTTGTAATTGATATTGGCTTAAAAGGCAGAAAAAAGGCCCTCAGTGTACGCTTAGGATTCCTTTGAAATATCTCACGGACAGTAGTTTTTCCTTCCTGAGGAATTATTAACCATGAATTATTGATTAATAATGTAATAACTGAATAATAATAATAATTAATAATAACAATAGTAATAGATGCCTTCAGTCTGCCTGAAAGAACTGGAGTACCATTTGAATACCACTGGCATTGACAAAATCCCAATCGGTCAATTGCAAAAGGCAGCTTTACAAGGAACAGCTGACATCCTCAACAATCCCTTTAACACAATCAAAGAAGACCACCTGCATATCCCAAATCCTTGGGAAGGACTCGATAAGAGGACAAAAAGACAAAATCCACTCTAAACACCTGGCTGAACTCTGCAACCAATCACCTTAATTAACAGAATCTACCAGATACCGAATTGTATTGAATACTTGAATGGCCTAGTGCGGTTTTAAGACACACAAGGAATTTGCCTTCTGACAGGATTCAGTGCTTTCGATATCAGATCCCCAGGGAAGATATTGTCACTGATAGATGTCATCAAGGGGTGTCTTTGGTGCTCTTTGAACTTGGTTGTTTGCTTGCAGATGTTTCATTGCTCGATTGGGTAACCACATCAGGGCTAGTGAGAGTGGAGTTTCCTTCCTTTTTTTATACATAACAGTAGCTTACTCTGTCAGTGCTGGCAGAGATATGGTTTTTCTCCTTGGTAGTTCTTTGATTAGGGCATTGTTTTCTGCTTGATTGTTTGTCTGGTGCTAATCTCTGCTTATCTGTAAGATATTATCCTAAGATATTACCATTCCAAGTAATGCAACTTTTGTACTTGAGGAGTTGAATCTGTTCCTATTTTCTTCCAGTGCTTCCCCAGTTCTCATAAAGGAGAATATTTGTAGTTTGGGGATTGAAATGAGGGGTCCTTGGTGAGCTTGCTTGTTTTCTTGCAGAAATTTTATTACCTGATTAGGTAATATCATCAGTGCTAGTAAGGAGTGCTGTTTGCTGGCAGTTTACATTCTGCTGACTTGTCTGTCTGTGTGGGTTGGGGGCAGCGTTAGAGATTCTTCGGTTGGACTGTTTACTGATGGCTCTTTGGCAATTTCTTGATTGGGGTATTATTTACTTGATTGTTGGTGTGAAGTTGACCTTGGAGTTAATCTATGCTGATCTAGGTGCTGATTCCTGATAGATGCTGGGGGGGTTTTTTTTGTTCTCTTTTGGGCTGGTTGATTGTCTTTTTTGCATAGCCTACACTTGTTGTTTATATCTATGTGTCCATTGATGGCTGATTTGTCAGAATGACAGGCTTCTAGAAATCCCCTGGCATTTTTGGACTTGGCCTGGTCTAGGATGGTCACATTTTTCCAACTGAAACTGTGGTTAAATCTGTCTATATGTTTGTCATGTCTCCTGACTGCCAGTTGGTATTCATGGATGCATTCTCTGCCAGTTTTCTGCCTGATTGTCCTACATAATAGTTGTTGCAGTTCTTACATTGTATGTTGTTTCCCCAGATTTTTTGGCCTGGCACCAAACCCAACACCCCCAGATCACATCTCTACAATTCTCTTCTTCCACATTCACGCAATCTCTGATCATTATCTTTTATGAACCTTTTATCAGGTTCGCCTGATCCGCCAGTTGCGTCCCTTTCTGGATCGGGATGCCTTGCGCATGGTCACTCATGCCCTAGTTACCTCCCGTATGGACTACTGTAATGCTCTCTACATGGGGCTCCCCTTGAAAAGCACCCGGAGGCTCCAACTGGTCCAGAACGTAGCCGCGCGGGTGATTATGGGCGCAGCTCGTTACGCCCATGTAACACCTCTCCTACGCGAGCTGCACTGGCTCCCGGTGGTCTTCCGGATGCGATTCAAGGTGTTAGTTATCACCTTTAAAGCGCTCCATGGCTTAGGACCTGGGTACCTACGAGACCGTCTTTTGCCACCAATAGCCTCCCACCGACCAGTTCGTTCTCACAGGGAGGGACTACTCAGGGTACCGTCAGTCAAATTATGCCGACTGGCGACTCCCAGGGTGAGGGCCTTCTCTGTGGGGGCTCCAACCCTTTGGAATGAACTGCCCCCGGAGATACGGAATATCCCTGATCTCCGTGCTTTCCGCCGTGCCCTCAAGACCCTGATGTTCCAACAGGCGGGGCTAAACATATGAACATGTGAATGATTTTTTAAATGTTATCTAATTCTGGGTTTTATTTAATTGACCAAACTAAGTAATAATTTTAATTAGCAATTTTATGATGTTTGTGTGTCTATATTTTTCTTGACTGTACACCGCCTTGAGTCCTACGGGAGAAAGGCGGTATAGAAATATAATAAATAAATAAATAAATAAATTATATTTTCTTAGGTTTTTTTTTTTCTAGTTCTTTCTTGGGCCTTCTATTGCTGGCAACTGCAATGACGTTGAATGGCAGTGGCATCATTTTTCGGAAAGATATTTGATGTGATTCACACCTTGAGGCCTATCATATCTTAGCTCTAAGTTGTGTCAATGATAATTGGGCAATGGGGATGGGAAATGAATTTAAGACACCATTTTTAGATCTGTTATTATTATGAAATGATTTAGGGATGAGAGATTACTTCCCTTGAGATATTTCAAAAGGATCCTGAGTATATACTCTTTCTTCTTCTCTCTCTTTTTTTTGCTCCATTTTGAATCACTTTTTGGCTCCTGGTGATTGCCTACACAAGTCATTGAAGTTTTCTTGGCAAGTTTTTTGGAATGAGTTTGCCATTGCGTGTTTGTTAGGATATGGTTTGAGCCTAACAAGTTGTCCAGGCAATATATGTGTTCTGTGACTTTAATATGAATATGTATTGTGTGACTTTAAAGTTCTACTGCTGATTCATTGTAATGCTGAGTCATGCTGTAATCAGTTGTGAACGTATTTAAGGAAGGTACTGTAACGTATTCAGTTGATGATAAGCTACCATTGTGTGAGGAGTGCTATCATCGTTGGATGGATCTGCTACCATCGTGGTTTGTGAACCAGAGTGAGTTTGTTATTCTAACCAACTACTGTTTGTGGTAAGAAGATTTTGTATCACTGGACTGATTTAACTCGCAAAGACTTGGATTTGTTTAAAGACTATGAGATTGTTTTTTCACTATAAAGTAAACTTTTGATAAACCAGTTTGCACATCTTATTCATTGCTCTCAGCAACGGTTCTCTGTGCTCTGCTGGTTGGTAACACAACAACAATATCCTTAACAGTGTTTCCTAGGGTAGAAAAAAGATGGACTAGCCCAAAGTCCCCCAGGTAATTTTGTGCCTAAAGTGGAACTAGATCAGATTAACAGAGTTGGAAGGGACCTTGTAGGTCATCTAGTCCAACCCCCTGCCCAAGCAGGAGACCCTACACCATTTCAGACAGACAGCAGCCCAGTCTCTTCTTGAAAGCTTCCATTGATGAAGCTCCCACAACTTCGGAAGGCAACTTCTGTTCCATTGGTTGATTGTTCTCACTGTCAGAAAATTTCTCCTTATTCCCAGGTTGAATCTCTCCTTGTTCAGTTTCCATCCATTATTCCTTGTCTGGCCTTCAGGTGCTTTGGAAAATAGCTTGACCCTCTCCTCTCTAGTGGCAGCCCCTCAAATATTGGAAGACTGCTATCCTGTCTCCCCGGTCCTTCTCTTCACTAGACTAGCCATGCCCAGTTCCTGCAACCGTTCATCGTATGTTTTAGTTTCTAGTCCCCTCATCATCCTGGTTGCTCTTCTCTACACTCTTTTTAGAGTCTCAACATCTTTTTTGTAGTGTGGTGACCAAAACTGGATGCCATACTCTAGGTGTGGTCTTACTAAGGCTTTGTAGAGCGGTATTAGTACCTAGAACTCATTGTCTCCTGGTGATAGGCCAAAGTCACCCAGCTGGTTTCATGCCTAAAATGGCACTAGACCTCACCGTCTCCTGGGTGATTGGCACAAACTCACCCAACCAGTCTTTATGCCTAAGGCAGGACTAGAATTTAGTCTCACTGTTTCTAGCCCAGTCTCTAACCACTGCCCCAAACTGCCTTTCTTTCCCTTCCACAGGTATAGTCCTCGACCTACGGCCACAACTGAGCCCAAAATTTATCTTGCTAAGCGAGACAGTTGTTAAGTGAATTTTGGCCTATTTTACGACCTTTCTTGCCTCAGTTGTTAAGCGCATCACCGCAGTTCGAAAGTTAGCAATACAGTGGTTAAGTGAATCTGGCTTCCCCATTGACTTTGCTTGTCAGAAGGCGGCCAAAAGGGGATCCCGTGACCCCCGGGACACTGCGACTGTCATAAATACGAGTCAGTTGCCAAGCATCTGAATTTTGATCGCGTTACCGGTTTCCGTAAGATGGTTCGTGCCGCCATCTTGCCTTTTTTTACCTTCTCCCCCTTCAGATACCTCAGCTCTTCACTCAGAAGGCAGGGGTGGGCTTCAAAAATTTTAGCAAGGGGTTCTCTGCCCAGTTGTTGGGTGGGCGTGGCCATGGTGGGTGTGGCCTATTCAGCCTCCTGCACCATGGGGGGGGGGCGTTTTTTCCCTCCCCAGGCTCCGGAGGCTTTTCTTGAGCCTCCGGGAGAGTGAAAACGGCCTTCCCAGGCTCTGGAAGTCCTCTGGAGTCCAGAAACGGGCCCCCTTCCCGAACTTCCGGTAGGCCCGTTTTTCACCCTCCCTGAGCCTCCTGCATGCCCTACACTTACCTGCATCCAAAATGGGGCGTGTGGGGACTCCTGGGAGGGGCGGGATGGGGTGGGTGGGGCCAGCCAGGAGTGAGATTTGGGGGTTCTCCGAACTCCACAGAATCTTAGCTAGAGGTTCTCCCGAACCCCTGCGAACCCCCAGCAGCCCATCCCCGCCCGACGGCCTTTTCCATTTCTCTAACACTTTGGCAAGGCAGCCAAGTCTTTTTTTTTTAAAGACGGCAGCCTAGTTACCAACCCTGGATATTCGGCGGGTGGGATACAGTCTAATAAAAACACAAATAAAATTCATTGAATTGTTAGCCTAACCTCAAAGAGCTCAGCTGGAGTCCTTCCCTGCCCCCCTCCTCTTTTTTTTTCTTTTTTCTTTTTCTTTTTTTGAATCTGCAAAATATAATTAACTCAGTGTGAGCTGCGGCTTCTTCTGTTTTTTTTTTTAAATCCTCACTTAGTCCAAACCTCCTGCATGGATAATATTGCTGGCTTGCCAAGGTTGCTTTCCCATAAATGTTAAGCAGACCACTGTAAAACTAATTGGAATTTACTGCACACGTGAATAGTTTGCATATCAATGAATTTGCTCCTGTATGGGCTTAAGAACTTTGCAAGATGGGGTTTCCCACCTCCTGTCTTTACAATGATCAAACTTGTATATGTGTGTGTGTATGTGTGTGTGTGTTTTCCTGATACATGAGGCGGCTTTATCATGAATTAAAATAGAGATGGCAATGCCCAAAATATGGGATGGCCCCTTTTAAAAATCCTCTCCAATTTCTCTCCCCTCTCTCTTCTTTTTCTGTCAAAGATGTGCCAGAATAACAGAACCTCCATGAAAAGTGGTGACACCCTGATAATTGTTGGGAGAAATGTCCATCTGGGTTCAGTTCCAAGTGAGGAGAAAGACACTGGATTCATGGAAGCTGCTTGGAAAGAAGGTTTATTGATGAACAGGATCACATGCCTTGGAGATCTTGGGCGAAAAAGGGGAAGAGATGCTGAAAGTCCCTGGGTTTTATACCCTCTTTGAACTTCCTGGAGCACAGGAAGAGTATCTTGATGGGTTGCTGTCAGAGGTCATGGCTAGCTTTGTAGGTTGTCTGCGTGCTAAGTTTGGTTGAATCTTGTTGGGTGATGCAATGAAGGGCAATTAAATGGCTCTGCCTGAAGGAGGTAGATCTTTGTTATGTAGAATGGACTGGCTCAGGCCTTAATGGCCTATTGACAAAAATGGGGTGTGTGTGTGAGTTTCTGCCTCTCTTTTAGGGGAAATATTCTGCCCTTTTAATATTTCCTAAAATATCTCATTTTCCTAGGAGAGGGGTGGGTGCTAACTTCCTACATTATTATAGGTAGTCCTCGACTTACGACCACAATTGAGGCTAGAATTTCTGTGGTTGCAGTGTTCTGGGGGGGGTCATGTGATCTGCTTCTATGACCTTCCGGCAAGCAAAGTTGATGGGAAAGCCAGATTCACCTAACAACCACGCTACTTACTGACTGCGTTGATTCGCTTAACCACGGTGACAAAGGAAGGTTGTAAAACGGGGCAAAACTTACTTAACTGCCTTGCTTGGCAATTTTGGGCTGTATTTTGGTCGTACTCAAGGATTACCTGTATCTACATTGGGGTATCTTGGAGGCAGGGCTGGCAATATGTTGCAGGCCCTTTCTAGTGGGTTGTTAAGTGAATCTTGCTCAATTTTATGACCGTTTTGCCACGATTGTCAAGCAAATCACTGCAGTCATCTAGTCCAACACCTTACTCATTGAGAGAGAAAGGGAACACACCAGTGGTAAAATCCAATTTTTTTTACTACCAGTTCTGTGGGCATGGCTTGGTGGGTGTGGCTTGGGCGTGGCAGGGGAACGATATTGCAAAATCTCCATTCCCACCCCACTCTGGGGCCAGCCAAAGGTGGTATTTGCCGGCTTTCAAAATTTCCGCTACCGGTTCTCCAGAACTTGTCAGAACCTGCTGGATTTCACTCCTAGAACAGACCACCTCATAATTTGACCTATTCCACTGTTGATGGATCTCCCCAACAGGATCTAACTTGGATTTCCTTCCCTATAGTTTTAACCCACTTGTTTCTGTTCTGCTGTCTCTTAATATTTCTGTTAACAAAGGAAAAGCCCAAACTTTCTCCATATGACGGTCCTTTTCATATTTGAGAACCATCCAGTCTTCTCTCAAATTTCAGCTAAGCACGCCCGCATTCTTATCTTCAACCAATTTGGAAGTCCTTTTCTGATGATCTTGATCCAGTTTGGACCCACCAGTCTAAACAGGCTTCTGTTAGGACTAAATACTACCGAACAGAACTATTGTTTCCCATGATGTGAATATTCTGCTTTTATTAGTACACCCCAAAAATCAACCAATGGAACAGAAGTTGCCTTCAGAAGTTGTGGGAGCTTCATCACTGGAAGCTTTCAGAAGCTGTCATTTGTCAGAAATGGTATAGGGCAGTGATGTCTAAAGTGCCTGAATCCCCAAAATACAACGCATGTGTGGCCCCCCGCATGCGCCCCACCCCCCCATGCATGCATGTGTGCCCCCTGCATGTGCCCCGCCCCCCCACGCATGCACGGCAGAGACCCAACGACCAGCTGGCTGCAGGATGTGCATGACAGAGCTGAACTGGGCCTACGGCCCACAGAGAGGGTGCTGTGTGCCACCTGTGGCATACGTGCCATAGGTTCACCATCACAGGTATAGGGTTTTCTGCTTAAGCAGAAGGCTGGACTAAATGACCTACAAGATCCCTTCCAATTCTGCTATTCTATTCTATTCTATTCTATTCTATTCTATTCTATTCTATTCTATTCTATTCTATTCTATTCTATTCTATTCTTGTTCTTGTTCTTGTTCTTGTTCTTGTTCTTGTTCTTGTTCTTGTTCTTGTTCTTGTTCCTGTTCCTGTTCCTGTTCCTGTTCCTGTTCCTATTCCCAATTCCATTCCATTCCATTCCATTCCATTCTATTCTCCAGCTTGGACTAGAAGACCTCCAAGGTCCCTCCCAATTCTGTTATGCTGTTAAACTGAATGCTTTGCTGGCTTAAGGTATACTATATCTATGACATTCCCCCTGTCTATTAAACTAGATCATCTCTCTCTTTCTTTCTATTAAATCATTTCCCTCGGTGATGAAAGCATCTCTCTTTGCACACAGTGCCTGTTAACTGGCCATTCTGTGGCTCCCCTGGCTAGTCTCCTTGCCGTGGGATGAAATTTATTTGTTTGCTTCTCCACCCCCCCCACCCCACAAAAGGCTGCTCTTTATGTCGAACTCTGACCTGCCCCTCGGAAAGAAAATACTGAATCAACACCTCTTCTCTTAGCCCCAAATGTTTTTTTTTAGTTGTTGTTGTTTTGGAGCAGACGATCTCAAATAAACACTCAGCAGGGGCTTTAACGCCTGCAAGAGGGCAGCGACCCCAAGACGAGGGTCCAATTTCCCCCCCCAAATAGAGAGAGGGGAGTGTGGCTATCCTCCCACCCTAAATCTCTTTGATATAGGGAAGAAATGGAAGAAGCTAAGTGCTGGTAAGGAAATCCCCAACTTGCAAGAATATGAGAAATAGGTAAAAAGGTGTCACGTAAATAATATACTTTCCTAAGTATTTGCCAGTTGGACAGAGAAGAAAGGTTAAGGGACAAGTATACAGGTAGTCCTCGACTTATGACCAAAATTTATGTTGCTAAGCGAGACATTTGTAAGTTTTGCCCCATTTTATGACCTTCCTTGCCACCGTTGTTAAGCAAATCGTTGCCGTTGTTAAGTTAGCCACACGGTTGTTAAGCAAATCGTTGCCGTTGTTAAGTTAGCCACACGGTTGTTAAGCAAATCATTGCCGTTGTTAAGTTAGCCACATGGTTGTTAAGTGAATCTGGCTTCCCCATTGACTTTGATCGTCAGAAGGTCGCAAAAGGGGATCACATGACCCAGGGATGCCGCAACGGTCATAAATATGAACGAGTTATTATATATTTAGAATCACATTCTAAATATGATATCCCTATAGTGAGGGACCAATGAACAAACATGAGATCTCTGAAATGATCCCCCTTGGTTCTTCTTTGAATGGAAGGGAAGCCATTTCAGAATTACAGGATAACAGAGTTGGAAGGGACATTGGAGGTCTTCTAGTCCAACCCCCTGCTCAAGTAAGAGAAGCTATACCATTTTAGACAAATGGCTGTCCAATCTCTTCTTAAAAACCTCCAGCAATGGGGCGCCCACAACTTCTGGAGGCAGGTCATTTCACCGGTTAATTGTCCTAACTGCCGGGAAATTTCTCCTTAATTTTAGAGTAGTTCTCTCTTTGATAAGTTTTCATCAGTTGCTTCTTGTTCTGCCCTCAGGTGCTTTGGATAATAGGCTGACCCCCTCTTTTCTGTGACAGCCCCTCAGATATTAGAAGGCTGCTATCATGTCACCCCTAGTTCTTCTCTTCGTTAGACTAGACCAGGAGTGGAGAACCATGGCCCCTTTATGACCTGTGGACTTCAACTCCCAGAATTCCCCAGTCAGCCATGTTTTAGAGCACGAGTGGAGAACAATGGCCCCTTTATGACCTGTGGACTTCAACTCCCAGAATTCCCCAGTCAGCCATGTTTTAGAACACGAGTGGAGAACAATGGCCTCTTTATGACCTGTGGACTTCAACTCCCAGAATTCCCCAGTCAGCCATGTTTTAGAGCATGGGTGGAGAATAATGGCCCCTTTATGACCTGTGGACTTCAACTCCCAGAATTCCCCAGTCAGCCATGTTCTAGAGCATGGGTGGAGAATAATGGCCCCTTTATGACCTGTGGACTTCATCTTCCAGAATTCCTGAGCCAGCATGGCTGGCTTAGGAATTCTGGGAGTTGAAGTCCACAAGCCATAAAAGGGCCATGGTTCCCCACTCCTGGACTAGACATACCCTGTTTCCACAATGGTTCTTCGTATGCTTTAGCCCAGTGGTGAATGATCTGTCTCTAACCTGGTCCTTCGACTCTTCAACCACCTTTACGTTAGACTAGATCAGGGTAGTAGTGAAATCCAATTTTTTTTACTACCGGTTCTGTGGGCGTGGCTTGGTGGGCGTGGTGTCTCTTAGTGGGAGTGGCTTGGTGGACAGGGCAGGGGAAGGATACTGCAAAATCTCCATTCCCACCCCACTCTGGGGCCAGCCAGAGGTGGTATTTGCCGGTTCTCCGAACTGCTCAAAATTTCCGCTACCGGTTCTCCAGAACCTGTCAGAACCTGCTGGATTTCACCCCTGCTTTAGCCTCCATCCTCTAATCGTCTTTGTTCAACTCCAAAATTGTCTGATGAAACTAGCCAGAGACTAACCCTAATGCTGTCTACAGTTTTATCTCCCATAAATTTTTTCCTCTTCCCTCTTCACCAGCCTCTCTTGATCTCCTCTCCGTAGCTTGAACTGGCTCACGTCTTTAATGGCGCCTTCAGAGGACTGTCGCGCTCCCAGCTCCTAGCTTAAGTCTTTCAGAGTGAAGTTTAATCGATAAAGGTGCCACTGACAGCATCAACGGCCATGGAGACCCTTCACGACACAAGCGCTTCGTGCCTCAGGTGGACACGAGCACCGATAAGAGCTTTGGCGTAGTGAGAAGCTCCGTAGCCAACAAGCTCAGGGAAAGGGCTGAAGCTGGAATTACAACAGAATTGGAAGGGATCTTAGAGATCTTCTAGTCCAACCCCCCGTCCCCCCACTCAAGCAGGAGCACCTTCCTATACCGTTTCAGGCAAATGCCTTTTCAGTCTCATTTTAAAAAGCTCCAGAGTTTGGAGCACCCACAACTTCTGCAGGCAAGTTGTTCAGTGTGTCTAACACAATTAAAGTAATATGTGACAACAGAAAATGGCTCAAGGCAAGACATGCACAGGTTGCTGAAACCAATGAATTAACTACCTTTTAAAAAAGAGGCTTAGATTAGAACTAATGGGTTGATATCCCAAACTAGCACCATTATAACCTCAATGAAAAGAATCTATGTCCGTGATGGCAAAACCTATGGCATGGTCAGGTCAGCTCCAGGTGTCAAGTTTCGAGGTCGTCTCGAATAAAATGCATTTCAAACAAAATCTTTGAAGAAAAAACTCCTATTTATTGAGCACGACATCCTAACCTGACTCCAAACGAAGCCAACACTGACTTCCAGCCCCCAAACCGTCCCTTTCTGTTCCCCACTCCCCTGCACACATTGGCCATCTTCCAAGTCATTCTACCCCTAATCTACTCCAGCTCAAAGGAATTCCCCCCTCCCATCTCATCTCCTCGGAAACATTATCTCCAGGGAAAATAAGTAGGTGAAAAGTCAGCCGTCCCTTTCCAGATGCCTTCGCTTCTCCTCCTTAAGTCAGCACTAGAGTAAATGCAGCTTGAAGTGCTGATACCAGGTCAGCTCCACCGCGCATGCTTGCATGCCTCCCCCTGGTCAGCTGATTTTCGGGTCTTTGCCAGGAGGCGCGCGCACATGTATGGGGAAGGGGGGGTCGCACATGCATGCACAGGGGTGTGGGGGGGGTGCAGTGGCCCGCCGCACCTGGTTTTTGGTCCCAGGAGTCTTCAAGGAGGCCTGCTAGCGCCAAAACGGGGTATGTAGGGGGGTGCGGTGCGACCCTCCCCTATGGCCCATTTTGGGTCCCAGGAGTCTTCAGGGAGGCATGCTAGCATAAAAACGGGGATTGTGTGCACATATGAGGGGGGGAGGGGCCTGCAGGGGGGCATTGCATTATGGGTGTCAGCACGTGTGTGCACGCTGTCACACGCACACACGTGCTTTTGGCACCGGAGGAAAAAGAGGTTCGGCATCACTGATCTATGTACTTTGTTTCCTATTTCCACCTTTTAATAGAATAATAGATTCCATTCCATATTTTCTATTCTATTCTATTCTATTCTATTCTATTCTATTCTATTCTATTCTATTCTATTCTATTCTATTCTATTCTATTCTATTTCTATTTCTATTTCTATTTCTATTTCTATTTCTATTCTATTATTTCTATTCTATTCAGTGGTGGGATTCAGCCAGTTAGCACCTATTCGGGAGAACCGGTTGTTAACTTTTTAAGCAGTTTGGAGAACCAGTTGTTGGAAGAAATCTTATTTTGTTTTCTTTCCACTTTACAGGGCTAATCCTGTAAGGAAGGCAGGAAGGAAACAATCGGGTGTTATCTCTAGCCTAATCTTTATTGCCCTGCTTACAGAAACTGCCTCTCTGGTTAACCCTTATTACATTGTAACAGCTAAGGTGAAGCGCCCATCGACATGAGTGACGTTGAGTTGGCCACGCCCACATTGTCACATTATCACCGAGCCACGCCTACCCAGCTGGTCATTAGGACAGAGAATCGGTTGTTAAATTATTTGAATCCCACCACTGATTCTATTCCATTCCATTCCTTGCAGAACGTCATTTTCTCTCCTGCACATGCACACAGAGAGACATGCAGAGTTTCTCACTCTTCCTGCATAAAAGTGGACAGACAAAGGGGGAGAGAGTTCTGCACGCTTCATTTTAAAAACAGGCAAGGTTCGGGATTTGGGGTATTCACATTGCACAGGACAGGGGAAGCCTGGTAAGAGTTCTCTCCAGTGGTGGCATTCAGCCGGTTCGGGCGAAGTGGTAGTAGTGAGCCCGGTGCTAGGCCATCCTATTTAGCTACTTTTTTTAAGCCTCGTGCATATGTGCAAGCTGTGCGTGTGAGCAAAGCACATGCATGTAAGGCTGTGCACATGCATGTAAGGCACATGCGCGAATGAAGTGAGCGTGCACGCATGTGCGCTCACATTTTGGGTCTGCGGCAAACTGGTGGTAAAATTATGGGGTTTTCTCCAAATCTTCTACTGTGATCCTTTTTTCCATGGTACAGTCTAACAGTGATTTATTCCTCTATCCAGCCAATGGGAAAGTGACGTGGATTGCAAAACTGTTCTTCTAGGAGGAGGAGTGTCAATCTCGATTTCATTGAGGGTTGTGTTTGACCTGGGGGGGGGGCGTGGGGCGGGGCGGAGCAGGGCCAGGGTGGGAGTGGCCAGCTTGACGTCACTTGTATCAGGGGCGCCTGTGGCGGCCCATGGCACCTCTGCCAGCAAAAACGGGCTCCCAATCTCCGTTTTCAGCTGGACGGCCTCCTGCAACCCTCTGCCAGCAAAAACGGAGCTCACGCGGCCCTCCCGAGCTCTGTTTTCAGTGGCAGAGAGTTGCAAGAGGCTGTCCCAGCTGAAAACAGAGATTGGGAGCCCCTTTTTGCTGGCAGAGGCACCGTGGGCCGGTCCGTCACTGTTTCCAGGGTGGCCCCGTGGGCAGTGGTGGGATTCAGCCAGTTCGCACCACTTCGGGAGAACCGGTTGTTAACTTTCTGAGCAGTTTGGCACACTGGTTGTTGGAAGAAATCATTAGGGCAGAGAACCGGTGGTTAAATTGCCTGAATCCCACCACTGCCCGTGGGCCAGATCTAAGCACCTCGCAGTCTGGATCTGGCCCACGGGCTTTGAGTTTGACACCGTTGTTTTAGGAGATTAGTGTGTGAACTCAAAGATTAGCGATTCAAGCCTGTGAGACTGGATAGTAAAACAAAAATGGCACAAATAAAACAGCAGGAACTGCAACGTCGTGGGAGTGTGTATTCCTCACCCACACTGCAATGGACCTTCGCTGTCCTCCACTTATGACCACAACTGAGCCCATAATTTACGTTGCTAAGCGTGGCATTTGTTAAGTGAATTTTGTCTCATTTTACGACCTTTCTTGCCACAATGGTTAAGTGCATCACTGCAGTTGTTAAGTTAGTGACACGGTTGTTAAGTCAGTCTGGCTCCCCCATTGACTTTGCTTGTCAGAAGGTCGCAAAAGGGGATCACCTGATCCTGGGACACTGCAACTGTCATAAATATGAGTCCGTTGCCAAGCCTCTGAATTTTGATCACATTATTATGGAGATGCTGCAACAGTCATAAGTGTGAAAAATGCTCATAAGTCACTTTCCTCAGTGCTGACTTGAGGATAAATTAAGCAAGCTTAACCTTATCTGCTTGTGACCTTGGTTTTGTAAATGTATTTACCGTATTTTTCAGAGTATAAGACGCACATTAGTTTTTGGGGAGGAAAACAAGAAAAAGAAATTCTGCCTCTGCCTACTAGCATCCATCGGTATTCATCTGGCAAGAGTCCTTGCAGCAAACAACAAACAGCCTAGTGAGCTTCAGCACATTATCAGAGCCTGATTCAGCACGAGCAGCTGATTGGCAGTTGGATTGGCCTCCCAGAATATCGCCAATCAGCTGTTCCAAGCTGCAGGGATCGCCACAGCCCATCGCCGCCTCTGCTTGTGTTTTTGGCCTCCGCGTGTTGCATTTTCAGACTCTGCATGCTCAGTTTTAGACCCGTTCCAGGCTGCCAGGATCGCCACAGCACATCGTCGCTGATTGCCGCCTCCGTGCGTCGCATTTTCAGCCTCCGCCCGGTGCATTTTTGGCCTCCACATGCCTTGTTTTTGGCCCCTGCACGTCACATTTTCGGCCAATTCCAGGCAGCGGGGATCACTGTTGTCGCTGCTGTCAATCCCCACCACCTGGAACCAGTCAAAAATGCAGTATACGGAGGCCGAAAATGTGATGCACGGAGGCCGAAAATGGCCAAGGGAGGGAGCTGGCGAGTAGGTGGGGCTTAGGCAACATTCACTGTGTAAGACGCACCACAATTTTCATCCACTTTTAAGCGCAGGGGGGAAAGTGCATCTTATACCCGAAAAATACAGGTATTTGTTTTCTGAGATTGAGATTTTATCTATCCTTCAGAAACTCCAGGAGGTCTACCTAGTAAAATCTTTTCTGCTTTTTCCCCACAACAAATAACCCTGCAAGGTAGGTTGTTCTGAATAGGACAGGTCCAAAGTTACCCAGGGAGCTTCTGAGACTGTCGGTGAAGATATGTCTCCTTGGTACCAACCCAGATTTTTAGCACTAGCCCACAATGGCTCAGATAAATTGAAAACAGTGCTGGTTGAGAAGAATTCAAGGAAAGGAAGGAAGGAAGGAAGGAAGGAAGGAAGGAAGGAAGGAAGGAAGGAAGGAAGGAAGGAAGAAGAAAAGAAGAAAGGAAAAAAGGAAGAAAAAGAAAGGGGGAGGGAGGGAGAAGGAAGAAAGGAAGGAAGAAAGAGAAAGAAAGAAAGAAAGGAAGAGAGGAAGGGAGGAAGAGAGGAAGGGGAGGGAGGAAGATAGGAAGAATGAAGCAGGAAGGAAGGAGGAAGGAAGGAAAATAGTGGGAAGGAAAGAAGAAGAAAAAGAAGGGAGGGAGGGAGGGTGGAAAGAGGATAGAGAGAATGAAGGAGGAAGGAAGGAGGGTAGAGGAAAGAAAAGAGGAAGGGAGAAGGAAGGAAGATAGTGGGAAGGAATGAGGAAGAAAAGAAGGAAGGGAGGAAAGAAGAAAGGAAGGAAGGAGGGAGGGAGGGAGGGAAGAAGGAACGAAAAATAGGGAAGTCAGTTGACCACCTGAGTCCAAAGGCAGAGGCTGCTAGAGATAGTCTATTCTACTCCACTCATTGTCCTCCATAATTTAAAGCAATTTCTAGTTTTGGTTAAACTTACTTAGAATTATCTATTATGGCCCTTCAATATTTATGACATTGATTTCGTTTTAAATGCTTTGTGAATCATTGCTGAAAAAAATAAAATAAACGGAGCTGCAGCTGAGAACTGTATATACTGCAATGAATCAGAAAGCAATATGGGGTTCTAATTTAAAGACTCCCTCTGTGTGTGGGGTGTGTTTGTGTGTCTGGGTGTTTTGTGTGCACGCACGTGTCCCCGTGCGCCTGTGTGTGGGCACGGAAGTGAATGAGAATCTCATTTAAATTAAGGCCAAGGGATGTGATTCACATAGTAAAAGCAGTGAGCAAATTTGTTAAGCTTTCAAATAGAGTCGAAGTTGATTGTGTTAAATCTTATTTATTTGTTCCAGGTTATCCTAGGGGCTCAAGTGGCTTAGTATATATTAATTAAAAGCAGCATATAAATGAAAGCTGCCACCAGGCCGAATACAGGGAGTCCTTGACTTACGACCACAATTGACCCCTGAATTTCTGTTGCTAAGTGAGACAGCCGTTAAGGGAGATTTGCCGCATTTTGCCACTTTTCTTGCCGCAGTTGTTAAGTGAATCACTGCGGTTGTTCAATTAGTGACGCGATTATTAAGTGAATCTGTCTACCCTATTGGCTCAGAAGGTCACAAGGGTGATCATGTGACCCCGGGACAATGCAACTGTCCTAAGTACGAGCCAGTTGCCAAAGGTCCAAATTTTGATCACGTGGGGACCATGAGGAGGCTGCAACGGTCGTAAGTGTGAAAAACGGTCATAGATCACTCTTTTCAATGCTGTGGTAACATTGAATGGTCACTAAATGAACTGTTGTTAAGTAAACAGTAACAGAGTTGGAAGGGACCTTGGAGGTCATTTAGTCCAACCCCCTACTCACGCAGGAGACCTGTACTAGGGATTTGAACCTCTAAACTGTTGACCTTTCTGATCAAGGACTACTTGTGTAAATGCATTGATATTCTAGGTCAGAGATGGTCAATCTTGGCCACCGTAACACCTGTGGACTTCAACTCCCAGAATTCCCCAGCCAGCCATGATTCTCACAGGATCTATTCAACATAACAGTCATAGGAAAGGTGGAAAAAGATGGATTCAGCCAGGTGTTGAGCGGGGCACACCTGGACATGCATTTTTCAGGTAGCAAGCAAGGAAGGGATGTGTGTGGGATTGTTAGATCGCCACTGGATAGCCCCCCCCTATCTATCTTTCTTTCTTTCTTTCTTTCTTTCTTTCTTTCTTTCTTTCTTTCTTTCTTTCTTTCTTTCTTTCTTTCTTTCTTTCTTTCTTTCTTTCTTTCTTTCTTTCTTCCTTTCTTCCCAGATTCACAATCCTATGGAAATGGTGATCCCCTGGAACAAGGGTGGGGAATTATGACCCTTTTATGACAGTGGTGAAATCCAAATTTTTTTACTACTGGTTCTGTGGGTGTGGCTTGGTGGGCGTGATGTGGCTTGGTGGGCGTGGCAGGGGGAGGATATTGCAAAATCCCCATTCCCACCCCACTCTGGGGCCAGCCAGAGGTGGTATTTGCCGGTTCTCTGAACTGCTCAAAATTTCCGCTACCGGTTCTCCAGAACCTGTCAGAACCTGCTGGATTTCACCCCTGCTTTATGACCTGTGGACTTCAACTCCCAGAATTCCTGAGCCAACTGGCTCAGGAATTCTGGGAGTTGAAGTCCACAGGTCATAAAGGGGCCATAGTACCCCACCCCTGTTCCAGAACCAGGCTGAATACACGCTGAATACAGTAATCAACACTGTCATTTATTAAGCAATTCCTGGATTTTTTGTTCCTCACTCCCCCACTGCAATTTAGTGCCTTCTCAAAATGTGCAAGAAACACACACACACACACACACACACACACAGAGAGAGAGAGAGAGCCTGGTCTATGCGTTTGTTTGTTTTGGGTTCAATGGCAACTCATTTACACGTGTTAATTGCAACTAATTGGCACTAATTGGATGAACAGGAAATCCTCTGGGAACACTCATACCTTTAATTTGTAGTAAATATCATTAATTAACATATGCTAATTAGAGCCAATTAACACTGATTAAGGGTTGCCAGCTCCTTGGAAAGTACAACTATCCATGTTGTATTTAAGTCGGTGCACATGCCGACAGAGATGTGAGGGAGGGAAGGAAGGAAGGAAGGAGGGAGGGAAGGAAGGAAGGAAGGAAGGAAGGAAGGAAGGAAGGAAATAAACAAATAAATAAATAAATAGAAAGAGGAAGGCAGGCAGGCAGGAAGAAAGGGAGAGAGGAGAGAAGGAAAGAAAGAAGGAAAGGAAAGATAAAGGAAGGGAGGAAGGAAGGAAGAAAAGAAAGAAAGGCATAGAAAGAGGTAGGCAGGCAGGAAGGGAGGAGAGAGAGAGGAAGGAAGGGAAGGAAGAAGGAAGGAAAGAGGAAGGAATGAAGACCTAGAAAGAAGATGGGATGAAAGAAGGGAGGAAGGAAGGAAGGAAGGAAGGAAAGGAAGAAGGGGAGAGAGGGAGAAAGAAGAAGGAAGAAAAGAAAGAAAGAGAGGAAGGAAGGAAGGACCTAGAAAGGGGAAAGGAGGAAAGAAGGAAGGAAGAGAAGGAAGGAAGGAAGAAGGGAAGGAAGAAGGGAAGGGAAGAGAGGGAGATGAAAGAAACCAAAAGAAGGAAGGAAGAAAAGGAAGGAAGGAAGGAAGGAAAGAAGGAAGAAAGGAAGGAAGGAAGGAAGGACCTAGAAAGGGGAAAGGAGGAAAGAAGGAAGGAAGGGGAGAGAGGGAGAAGAAACCAAAGGAAGGAAGGAAAAAAGGAAGAAAAGGAAGGAAGGAAGAAAACAAGAAAGAAAGAGAAAGAAAGAAAGAAAGGAAGGAAGGAAGGAAGGAAGGAAGAAAGAAAGAAAGAAAGAAAGAAAGAAAGAAAGAAAGAAAGATTAGACAGAGCTGGAATCAACTGATAGTTCTTAATCTGCTTGGCACAAAGTTTTACAGATTTGGTGTGGCTTTTCGAGTACATTTTAAATTAAAAACGGGGGCTTCCCCCACCTGCAGCTGTCCATATGTGTTTGGACACTCTTCAGGCGCATGCCAGAAATTGTACAAGTAGAAATCTACGTGCATACATCTGACATGGGTCACATGTGCAGGAACGATCCAAATCTGAAAGTTTTGGCATCATTGCATGTAACAAAAAACAAACAAACAAACGATAGATTTTGATAGCAATGCTGCATTTGCCTTGTTCCAGATTTTGACGCCCCCACCCCTGTACACACAACTGGTTGTAGGATAGGAACCAGAGTTTCTCAGGGCAAAAATGTCCATTAGGTCAAAAACCCACAGCCTGTCTAGAATTTTGTTTGTTTGTTTGATTGTTTGTTTGTTAAGGTGTGGGGAAAGCAGGAGAGAGAAGTGTCAAAATGAAGCCGTCCTATCAGTAGGGCCTCATTTGACATTGTCAAGAAGACAATTAGCTACTCAAAGTGGTTTCATCTTAACAAGCATTAAAATTCTAACCTTGCCCATCCTCCTCTGCTCTCCAAGTCTGGAAGATTTGGGGGTTTTATTTTTATTGATTTTTATTTTATTGATTGATTCAATTCATATTCAATTCATATTGAATTGCATTGACAGACTTGAACATTGGGCGCTATTTAACAAAATGAAATTCAATGGTGAAAAAAATAAGGTTCTACATTTAGGCGAGAAAAACCAAATGCACAGGTACAGTACAAGTGGTACCTGGCTCAATAGTACTACTGTGAGAGGGATCTTGGGAATCCTAGTGGACAACCATTTAGATGTGAGCCAGCCGTGTGCAGCAGCTGCCAAAAAAGCCAACACAGTTCTGGCTGCATAAACAGAGGGACAGAATCAAGATCATGTGAAGTGTTAATACCACTTTATAAGGCCTTGGAAAGGCCACACTTGGGATATTGCATTCAGTTTTGGTTGCCACGATGTAAAAAAGATGTTGAGACTCTAGAAAGAGTGCAGAGAAGAGCAACAAAGAGGATTAGGGGACTGGAGGCTAAAACACATGAAGAACAGTTGCTGGAACTGGGTAGGTCTAGTTTGATGAAAAGAAGGACTAGGGGGGACATGATAGCAGTCTTCCAGTATCTCAGGGGCTGCCACAAAGAAGAGGGAGTCAAGCTATTCTCCAAAGCACCTGAGAGCAGGACAAGAAGCAATGGATGGAAACTAATCAAGGAGAGAAGCAACTTAGAACTAAGGAGGAATTTCCTGACAGTGAGAACAATTAATCAGTGGAACTACTTGCCTCCAGAAGTTGTAAATGCTACAACACTGGAAATTTTTAAGAAGAGGTTGGATAACCATTTGTCTGAAATGGTATAGGGTTTCCTGCCTAAGCAGGGGGTTGGACTAGAAGACCTCCAAGGTCCCTTCCAACTCTATTATTCTAAAGCTTTTCTGAAGATATAACCAGCCATTTCACCAAAGAGACTCTAAGTGGCTTACCATAACACAGATAAAACCAATTGAATACATTCACAGACACAGCAGCTGAGCATCATAAAAGAACCATCAACATGGCCAAGAGAGTTGCATTGAGTACCTAGAATGAACTTTCTTGAACCCAGTGCAGCTTTGAGGCTGCTTAAGGCTGTCCTGTTTATTGGCTAGAGATTATTGATGGCAATATCATGGGGACATAACAGAAAAATGAGGTTGCTGGATGGAAGGAAGGAAGGAGGGAGGGAGGAAAGAAAAAAGGAAGGACAGAAAAGAAAGGAAGGAAATAATACAAAGGAAAGAAATAGAGGAAGGTAGGAAGGAAAGAAAGAAATAGAAAAAGAAAGGAAGAGGGAAAGAAAGAAAGAAATAGAAGGAAGGAAGTAAAAGGAAGGAAGGAGAAAGAAAGGAAATGGAAGAATTGGTAGGGGGGAGGAAAGAAGGAAGGGGAAAAGGAAGGAAGGAAGGAAGGAAGGGCATGAATGAAATTATTCATAATTATGCAAGAAACTTGGCTTTCAAAACTGGACATTATCTTTTACACAATACTAATTTGCAAAGAGAATTAGGAGGAAGACAGCATTTTTCCCATGGCTTTTAAAATGTTGTCTTGCAAGTGATTCTGTGGATTTATTAAATATTTCAGTAAACACCTTTCTTGGCTGAATGGACATCTGGTTAGAGAGTGGCTCGGGAAAAGGAAGTTTAGGTCCTGGGTGAACAATGAAGAAGAAATGTGGATCCCTGCAAAGGTTTTGCTCAAAATGATGTCTTCACTGTTTGTTGCCCACCATAATGAGGCAGGCAGGGAAAGCAAAAAGTGATGACCGAATTTCTTTAACAGGTCCCACTTTAATTGGTCTTTCCCAGGTCTCTCTTCAAAGGTCATCAACACGTCCAGATCATGACAGCTGCTCCCCCTGAACAACAGGGCACAACTCTAGGAAGGTCTCAATAGGTGGATAAAAATGACAAATCCAGTCTAAAACATCTGGTTGACTATGTTGACCAACCCTCCTCCTCCTCCTCCTCTCTCTTCCTCCTCCTCCTCCTTTTCAACTCTTCTTCCCTTTTTTCTTCCCCTTTATCTTTCTTCAGCTCTTTCCTTCCCCTTCTCCCTTCTCTCCCTCCTCCTCCTTTTCAAATTTTCTCTTTCCCCTTCTTTCCTTTCTTTCTTCACCATTTTCCTTCCACTTTTCTTTTCTTTCCTTTCCCCTTCTCCCCCTCCTCCTTTTCAATCTCTCCTTCCCTTCTTCTCTTTCTCGTTCTTCACCCCTTTCCTTCCGCTTCTCCTTTCCTTCCCGTTTTCCCTTTACCCTTGTCCCTTTTCTCTTCTCTCCCTCCTCCTCCTGTTTCTCCTTTTTCAATCTCCTTTTCTCTTTCTCCTTCTTCACCCCTTTCCTTCCACTTCCCCTTTCCCATCCTCCCTCCACCTCCCTACCCCCCACAGAACCGGTCCTTGGTGTCCAAAAATTTGTGGGCCACTGCTGTAGAGAGTAAGGAACAGTCGTGGGTTTCTACTGGTTCAACCCCATTCGGTCGAACCGGTAACTGCAGTGGTGGGAGGCTCCGCCCACCCACCCGGATGTCATCACAGACACTCTGCACATGCGCAGAAGGTTCTGCGCTTGTGCTAAAGCATCGCATGCGCTCACAGTTCCAAACCGGTAGCGAAGGTAAGTGAAACCCACTACCGGTAAGGAAGATGACCTTGATGGAGATACACAAGCTCTGTGGCCTAGGCAGGAGGGACTAAAGCCATGATGGCGAATCTATGGCACGCGTGCCAGAGGTGGCAGGCAGAGCCCTTTAACTGGGCACGCACGCCGTCACCAGCTGCTCTTCTGGTTTCTGGAGTGCGCTGGCCAGCTGGTCTTCACGGGTGCCGGAGTGCTAAAAAACGGCCTGAAAATGGCCCGAAAAACAGCCCGAAAAATGGCCAAAAACAGGCATGTGTGCGCCAGCCAGCTGGTCTTTGAGTTTCCGGTGCTCTGGCGTGCACACATGCATACACATGCATGTACGTTCCGGTTTGGGCACTCGGTGCCGAAAAGGTTCGCCATCACTGGACTAAAGCATTTCGAAGTATAAGTATAATTTTATTTCTATACCGCCCTTCTCCCGAAGGACTCAGGGCGGTGTACAGCCTATTTAAAAACACAAGACAAACATCAATTAAAAATTTAAAATTATTAAATAAATTCGGCTCAATTTAAAACCCCAGAAAATTTAAAATACCCCAATTTAAAATATTACGTTGATAGCCCGGCCTGGCGGAACAACAGGGTCTTCAATGCACAGCGAAATACCCGGAGGTCGGAGATCTTACGTATTTCCGGGGGCAGTTCATTCCACAGGGCTGGGGCTCCCACAGAGAAGGCCCTCCCCCTGGGTGTTGTCAGCCGACATTGCTTGGCTGACGGCACCCTGAGGAGTCCCTTTCTGTGGGAGCGAACTGGCCGGTGGGAGGCTACTGGTGGCAGAAGACGGTCTCGAAGGTACCCGGGTCCTGTGCCATGGAGCGCTTTAAAGGTGGTGACCAACACTTTGAATCGCACCCGGAAGACCACTGGGAGCCACTGCAGCTCACGCAGGAGGGGTGTCACGTGGGCTCAACGAGTTGCGCCCATAACCACCTGCGCGGCCGCATTCTGGACCAGTTGGAACCTCCGAGTGCTCTTCAAGGGGAGCCCCTTGAGTCCAGAATGTCCAAATAACATTCAGTCCAGAATGTCCAAATAACATTCAGTCCAGAATGTCCAAATAACATTCAGAAGTGACCCAGGCAACTGGCTGGGGAATTATGGGAGATGAAGTCCACCCATCTTAAAACATGCTGGCTGGGGAATTCTGGGAGTTGAAGTCCATCCATCTTCCAATGGAGGTAGTGGCTCAATCATCAGTAACTGAGTTTAAACATGCTTGGGATAAACTCATGTCTCTTAACTGATAATAATTAAAATAAATAAATAAAAGTAGACAATCAAATAATAAAGACTAAAAATAAGTAAATAACTTAAAAAGAAAATAAAAACAAGCCAAATCTCGAAGGCCAGACTCGATGGACGGGTGAGGTTTTTTTCCCCGCCATCCATTTTCTATATAGTTCTAAAATGCAGTGCCACAAACATAGTCTTTAACTTACGACCACAATTGAGCCCAAAATTTCTGAGAGAGTAAGGAAGGTGACCTTGATACACAAGCTCTGTGGCCTAGGCGGGAGGGACTAAAGCATTTCAAAGTCCAGAATATCCAAATAATATTCAGAAGTGACCCAGGCAACTGACTGGGGAATCGTGGGAGTTATTTATTTATTTTATTATTCATATTTCTATGCCGCCCACTCTCCGAGGACTCTGAGCGGCTTACACCAAAGACAGTATACTAAATAGCATATTGCCCCCTAATAATCTGTGTCCTCATTTTACCCACCTCGGAAGGATGGAAGGCTGAGTCAACCTTGGAGCCGGTGAGATTTGATCCGCTGAGCTGCTGAACTAGCAGTCAGCTGAAGTAGCTGCAGTTACTACACTCTAACCACTGCGCCACCTCGGCTCTTCAACTTCAATGGTGTTGAAGTCCACCCATCTTAAAGTTGTTCAGGTTGAATGTTTCCTTGCGGTTTTTCCTCCAAGTATCACCTTTGAAGATCAGCCAGCCTCAGCTAGTTCCTATCACCAAATCAGCCAACCTGAATAATAAATGTTTCAATAACAACAGCCCTGAACAATTAGCATTGAAGAACCTGACTTTATCCAACTATTGCTGTTTATATTTATTTCCTTGAATATCGATAGTTCAAAGAAAAGACAATAAATAAACATGACACAGCTGTAGAATATTCCTCTCAAGTCCAGGGCAGAGGCAGGCAAATGGGTCTCCTTCATTTTGCCCCTTTGATTAAAACCTACATTTATGCTACTCATGATTTACTAATGAACCTGTGATTCAATATTGCCACAGTTGGCTTTAAATCCAAGTTTATTGTATGGAAGAAGCATTGTCAATAATGTTTACAGTGACTTAATTGCCAGAATGATTTTACTTTATTTTCATTAGTCTGGATCTTCTTTGCCAATTAATTGAATCCTGTACAAAAGGCACTGTTGTCAGGATGGGTTAACATTCATTGGACTTCCACAGCTTGTTTGTGGTAACAAGGTGGCTTGAAGAAATTGGTGCGAATTCAGGCAGCCGTCCAGATCACTGTTTTTCAAACTTGGTAACTTTAAGAAGTGTGGGCTTAACACTACCTGGGGAATTGTGGGAGTTGAAGTCCAAACACGTTAAAGCATGCTGGCTGGGGAATTGTGGGAGTTGAAGTCTGAACATCTTAAAGTATGATGGCTGGGGAATTCTGGGAGTTGAAGTTCACCCATCTTAAAGTATGTTGCCTGGGGAATACTGGGAGTTGAAGTTCACCCATCTTAAAGTATGTTGCCTGGGGAATACTGGGAGTTGAAGTTCACCCATCTTAAAGTATGTTGCCTGGGGAATTCTGGGAGATGAAGTTCACCCATCTTAAAGTATGTTGCCTGGGGAATTCTGGGAGATGAAGTTCACCCATCTTAAAGTATGTTGCCTGGGGAATACTGGGAGTTGAAGTTCACCCATCTTAAAGTATGTTGCCTGGGGAATACTGGGAGTTGAAGTTCACCCATCTTAAAGTATGATGGCTGGGGAATTCTGGGAGTTGAAGTTCACCCATCTTAAAGTATGTTGCCTGGGGAATTCTGGGAGATGAAGTTCACCCATCTTAAAGTATGTTGCCTGGGGAATTCTGGGAGATGAAGTTCACCCATCTTAAAGTATGATGGCTGGGGAATTCTGGGAGATGAAATTCACCCATCTTAAAGTATGTTGCCTGGGGAATACTGGGAGTTGAAGTTCACCCATCTTAAAGTATGTTGCCTGGGGAATTCTGGGAGATGAAGTTCACCCATCTTAAAGTATGATGGCTGGGGAATTCTGGGAGTTGAAGTTCACCCATCTTAAAGTATGTTGCCTGGGGAATTCTGGGAGATGAAGTTCACCCATCTTAAAGTATGTTGCCTGGGGAATACTGGGAGTTGAAGTTCACCCATCTTAAAGTATGATGGCTGGGGAATTCTGGGAGTTGAAGTTCACCCATCTTAAAGTATGTTGCCTGGGGAATTCTGGGAGATGAAGTTCACCCATCTTAAAGTATGTTGCCTGGGGAATTCTGGGAGATGAAGTTCACCCATCTTAAAGTATGTTGCCTGGGGAAATCTGGGAGATGAAATTCACCCATCTTAAAGTATGTTGCCTGGGGAATACTGGGAGTTGAAGTTCACCCATCTTAAAGTATGTTGCCTGGGGAATTCTGGGAGATGAAGTTCACCCATCTTAAAGTATGATGGCTGGGGAATTCTGGGAGTTGAAGTTCACCCATCTTAAAGTATGTTGCCTGGGGAATACTGGGAGTTGAAGTTCACCCATCTTAAAGTATGTTGCCTGGGGAATTCTGGGAGATGAAGTTCACCCATCTTAAAGTATGATGGCTGGGGAATACTGGGAGTTGAAGTTCACCCATCTTAAAGTATGTTGCCTGGGGAATACTGGGAGTTGAAGTTCACCCATCTTAAAGTATGTTGCCTGGGGAATTCTGGGAGATGAAGTTCACCCATCTTAAAGTATGATGGCTGGGGAATTCTGGGAGCTGAAGTTCACCCATCTTAAAGTATGTTGCCTGGGGAATACTGGGAGTTGAAGTCAGGGGTGAAATTCAGCAGGTTCTGACAGTTTCTGGAAAACCGGTAGTGGAAATTTTGAGTAGTTCGAAGAACCGACAAATACCACCTCTGGCTAGCCTCAGAGTGGGGTGGGAATGGAGATTTTGCAGTATCCTTCCCCTGGAGTGGGGTGAGAATGGAGATTTTGCATTATCCTTCCCCTGCCATGCCCACCAAGCCATGCCCACCAAGCCACACCCACAGAACCGGTAGTAAAAAAATGTGAATTCCACCACTGGTTGAAGTCCACCCATCTTAAAGCATGTTGCCTGGGGAACTGTGGGAGTTGAAGTCCATCCATCTTCCAATGGAGGTAGTGGGTCAATCATCAGTAACTGTGTTTAAACATGCTTGGGATAAACTCATGTCTATTAACTGATAATAATTAAAATAAATAAAAATAAACAACAATAAAATAATAAAGACTTAAAATAAAAAATAAGCAAAGAACTTAAAAAGAAAATAAGAACAAACAAAAACTCAAACCAGACTCGATGGACTGGTGGGTTTTTTTTCCGCCATCAATTTTTAATATTTCTGTTGTGGCCCGCCAGCGGCCTGCGCGGATTGTTGCTGATCCTGATGACAAGGAGGCTGGTGTGGTGCTGCGCCAGCACCCTGTGCAGCCAGCGAGGAGGCTGAAGAAGATGTGGTGCCAGAGGCAGGGATTCAGTCAGGACTTTCAGGACCTCCAGAGGCTCCTTTAAGTGAAGAGGACGAAGAGGAGGAGCCTCTTCTCAATGCACGGGCACTCAGAGCTGCCAAAAGGCAAGAGTGGTTCCTCAGGAGGAGGTCTCCTCGAGAGTAAGGCTTGGGGCTAATTGGCCACTCCCTTAGCCTATTTAAGAAAGAATGTAGCTTGCAACAAGCTGCAGGAAACAACTTCAGTTCGCTAATCATCGTGTTGGGATTTCTCTGCAACCTTGCTTCTGGGCTTTATGCCAACTCCAGTAAGACTCTTACTATCTTATCTGTGGAATTCTGGCAGGCTGTTAAGAACGCTTATTAACAGCCGGCATTTGCTAAAACTGTGTTATTTGAGTAAACTAAGTTTTGTTCAGAGTTTGTGTGTGCTGTGTTCTTTGGGATCTGTAGCTGGGACAGAACAATTTCTAAAATGCAGTGCCACAAATATAGTCTTTAACTTATGACCACAATTGGGCCCATAATTTCTGTTGCTAAGCGAGACTGTTGCTAAGTGAGCCTTGCCCCATTTTATGACCTTTCTTGCCACAGTTGTTAACACTGCGATTGATTAAATGAGTTAGACGGTTGTTAAGCGAATCTGGCTTCCCCGTTGACTTTGCTCGTCAGAAGTTTGCAAAAGTTGATCTCCTGACCCCGAGATACTCCGACCGTCCATCCTTAATACAAGCCAGTTGCCAGCCATCTGAATTTTGATCACATGATCACAGGGATACTGCAACGGTCGTAAGTGTGAAAAATAAATCACTTTTTCCAGTGCCGTTGTAACTTTGAACGGTCACTAAACGAATGGTTGTAAATTGAGGACTACTTGTGCAGTGGTGGGTTTCCAATATTCTTATCACTGGTTTGTCCCATGCGCGCACCTCCCGCGCATGCATTTTGCTCACTCGTGTGCCTTCTGTGCATGCGCCCAGCCTCGAAAACATGCCTAAATAGGATGTCATAGAGCTAGGGTGGGCCCACTCGCGATCTTCCCTAACCGGCTGAATAACCGAACCGGCTGAATACCACCTCTACTGTAGTGGTTTACAAAGCACCATGGCTGCATTCCCACTCACTCTGGCGAAATTAAGCAAACTGGACCCCTCACCAGTGGTGGGTTGCCCCCGGTTTGGTCCGATTTGCAAGAACCGGTAGTAAAACTGGTGGGAGGCCCCACCCACTGCCCCGGATGTTGTCATTGGCATTCTGCGCATGTGCGATCCCATTGCGAACCGGTAGTAAAGGTAAGTAGAACCCATCCCTGCCCCTCACCCCTGATTTAAGAGAGCGATCTGGAAAATTTCATAGCCGGTCTGAGCCTTCCCTTCCTCCCAAGGCAAGGCCGCTTTTTACCCTTAAATTATATATCCCGTTATAATTGTTGTTCTTTGCTGTCGTTATGATTATTTATTAGGATGATCTGGCCAGATTTTCGCTTCTCTAGTTTGAAAAGTAGGTCACCTACCACCTTGGCTTCGGTAGTTACCCAGCAAGCATTTGTTCCCATTCATTCTTCATTACTCGCTGCGGATTATATTATCTGAGCAAAAAAAAAAAAAGTGTGTGTGTGTGTGTGTGTGTGTGTGTGTGGGCTTCGGTGGGATGCCACTGGGAAAAACAGCCGTGGCCAGCCTGCTTTTTAAAAAAAAGAGAAAAAGAAAAAAAAGTGCTTTATTTTTGTCACTTTTGTCAGGCTTCATTAAAAGAGAGGGCAGCCACCAGGGCTCTGATAAGACTCGGAGAGATAAATTCCCAATTGTGCTGATGGGCTGGCGGAGTTGGTTACACGGCCCCCACGAACACTTCACTTCCACTTGTCATGACCTCACGTTAATCCAGCATACTGGTCTGCCTGACACACACTTGCTCTTAACATTTTCTTAGAGACTCCATAAATGAGATCTCTTTGACCTTCAATCCTTAGCTAATTTGCTGGCTTCGTGTACAAGACCGGCTTAATTTTACGGCCGTAATTACCTGCAAAAAGACGCAACACCGTACAAGACAGGGGACAGGCTTCAAATGTCAGGAGGTTGGTAAAGTGGAAGGAGGTGAGATGATCCGATCCTGGGATAATTTCCTCCCAGAAAGGAAGGCTGGAAGATTTAAGACTTGGAGGAGGAGGGGAGGGGGCGGGGGGGGGCACGCTTTCCGGTTAAAACTGCACTAAATCCTGTTTTAGTTTTCAGTTTGAAAACACAACGGATGTATTATCTATCTTACTGCTTGGATATCTGTTTTCCTCGATCAGTCTTGATGTAATGGTATGTGGGAAAGACCTTGAGGAACTGGGCCGAAGAGGACGATAGAGCATGATAGTGAACCTATGGCACGCGTGCCACAGGTGGCACGCGGAGCCATATCAGTGGGCACGCAAGCTGAACTCCGGCGCACATGCGCGTGCCGGCCAGCTGATTTTTGGGCCTTCTGGGCCCATTGGAAGTCAGCAGACAGACCGTTTTCGCCCTCCCCAGGCTCCTAGAAAGGCTCTGGAGCCTGGGGATGGCGAAAAATGGGCCTACCAGGCCCACCGTGTCATCTCATGCCAAAAGCAGGAGAAGGTGGGGGAGGGGTTGCGCACACATGCGTGGGGGAGGGGTGCATAGAATTATGGGTGTGGGCACACACACGCGCAACCCCCCTGCCCTCCTCCCGCTTTTGGCACGCGATGGCAAAAAGGTTAGCCATCACTGGCCTAGGGAACGGTCAGATAATAGGAGACATAGCTCACAGCTGCATATAGGTAGTCCTCAACTTACAACTATTCATTTAGAGAACGTTCAGAGTTACAAGACACTGAAAAAAGTGGCTTATGACCATGCCACACGCTTACAACCATTGCAGCATCCCGTGGTCATGTCATTAACACTTTAAAGTTCACGTAAACCGCTTTAAACTTGATTGTAAACAATTCGATTATTGTAACAGAGTTGTCGAAGTCTGGAAAATCTTAACCCAATTGAGTTGTCTCCACACTACTCACTTTCACAGTTTTAATGCCAACTTAAGTTCTGTGGACCGCAACCCACACTTAAGAGGTTCCTAAGGGTGTGTCTGTGTAAGTGCACTAACGTACCCATTGTTCCCGTCACAATTTTTTTTTTTGTTCGACGTTGTAAATTTTTTTGTCGAATAAACAAAACGACAGTGACTCTTATTACAAAATTGCTATTGGTGAAGTTGAAGGCTTTGTTTGCGCAATCCAACGCATCATAGTTTATTTATTTTATTTATTTATTAATTTAATTTGTATATCGCCCTTCTCCCAGAAGGGACTCAGGGCGGTGAACAGCCAAAATTAAAAAACATACAAATACAAAAGTTAAGATAATTAAAAAAAATTAAATCACTAGCTTCCCAATTTAAAACCCCTAAATCCATAAAATTTAAAATAGTTAATTTCCCATAACTATGAAAGTATTTAGAGAAGAAAAATTGGTCTGGTGGTTAAGACACCAGGCTAGAAAACAGTTTTTGGGCCCGGTTGGCTGCAGGAAGGCCTGCTAGGCCAAAAACGGGGGCTGCAGGGGGGGGGTCGCATGCGCCTGCGCAGGGGGCAGGCGGAGCGTGGGGGGTTGTGAGCACATGTGCAGCCCCCCCCCGCGTTGCATTAGGATGCCAGCACACACGCGCTTTCAGCACACGACGAGAAAAAGGTTAGCCATCAGTGCTTCAGGGCATTAAAATCCCCGGCCTTCCTCTATTACATGTCAGTCTTCCCGTTTAAAAAACTACTATTCAGAATTGATCTTCCTTCCTGCTTTAAACTCCTTTTCACAGCTCAGCTCTCCAGGCCACCGTTAAAACACCATCTCGGTGAAGACTGATTCTTAATCTTCTTCTTGGGCAACTGCCAAGGTTTGACACAACTCTGGCAAACAAACTTGCAGAGATTTCCAACAGTCTGATGATTCTAGGCCCAAACCCCAATTTACACAGAGCTACTCCAGAAATGCACTGGTCTAAAAAAAAAATAAAAAAAATAGAACAGGTAGGAAGATGATCCTTACAAAAGAAAGAGCAGTTAAAACCTATACAGGTCAGGTAGTCCTTGACTTATGACCACAACTGAGCCCAATGTTTCAGTGGCTAAGCAACACAGCTGTAAAGTGAGTTTTGTCCCACATAAAAAATGCAAGTAGAAAAATAGGGACCACCTTTGGTGGGAAGATAGCAGCGTTCTGTAAGCCTTTGGCATTTAGTCATGCCCGCCACATGACCATGGAGACGTCTTCGGACAGCTCTGGCTCTTCGGCTTTGAAACTGAGATGAGCACTGCCCCCTAGAGTCGGGAATGACTAGCACATATGTGTGAGGGGAACCTTTACCTTTAGCCCTTTCAAATGTTAAATTTGCCTCCATTAATTTTATTTTTCCATTCAGAATTCCACACACAAGTTGGTCTTTCACTGAATTTGGCATTTCAGACACTTCAGCTACACCTGCTGCTCCTTCCAACGGACAGTCAGGGTTGGTTTGCTTTAGGATTGACTGATTGGATCTCCTTGCAGTCCAAGGGGCTCTCAAGAGTCTTCCCCAGCACGACAATTGGAAAGCATCAGTTTTTCAATGCTCAGCCTTCCTTATGGCCCAACTCTCACAGCTGTACACGAATCATAGTTTTGACTATATGGACCTTTGTCGGCAATGCAATGTCTCTGTTTTTTAATATGCTGTCTAGGTTTCCACCCCAGCAGGAAGCATTTTTCAATTTCATGGCCGAAGTCACCATCTGCAGTGATCTCGGAGCCCAAGAAAATAAAATCAGTCACTGCTTCCATTTCTTCTCCTTCTATTTGCCAGGAAGTGATGGGACCAGATGCCAGGATCTTAGTTTTTTTAAAACTGAGTTTTAATGCAACTTTCTCACTCTCTTCTTTCACTCTCATCAAGAGGCTCTTTAGTTCCTCTTCACTTTCTGCTACAGGAAATTCCTCAGCTTATGACCACAATTGACCCCCAAATTTTTTTTTAATAAAAAGTTTTTTATTTTTTCCTTTCATAGCAAACATTACATCATTGATCAATCAGTGTGTCATCTGGGTACAATTTTTTTGTGTCATTTTATTTATTTATTTATTTATTTATTTATTTATTTATTTATTTATTTATTTATTATACCGCCCTTCTCCAACAGGACTGCTTACCACCGTTTTCTTAATTATATATCTTTACTTTTACATTTTGATTTATTATATCTCCTGTTAAAGCATTTTCCTTCCAAATTTATTTAATTTTATACCACCTTTTGTCCATATTCATTTTTCATCCAATGATAAAATTGCCCCCATATATTATAATACTCCGATTCTTCCTTCCCTTTAATTGCCAATGTTAATCTATTCATTTCTGCACATTCTAATATTTTCTTAATTACCTCTCTCTCTGTAGGGATTTTTTCCGCTTTCCAATTTTGTGCAAATACAATTCTCGCTGCAATTATTACATGAATGATCGAATTGACCCCAAAATTTCTATTGCTCAGCGAGACAACGGCCAAGTGAATTTTGCTTCATGATACCACCTTTCTTTCCACAGTTGTTAAGGGAATCACTGCAGTTGTTAAGTTAGTAACGTGCTTGTTAAACGAATCTGGATTCCCCATTGACTTTACTCATCCGAAGGTTGCAGAAAGAGATATGGAGGATCCCGGATCTGTGCACCTTCCGCCGCGCCTTAAAGACCTTTTTATTTCACCAGGTGGGCCTGGCCTAATTTTCTCCTTCTTTTATAAAAGATTTTTAATTTTTAATATTTTTTAGTATTTTATATATTCAAATTTTAAAATTGGTTTTAAATTGATTGGGGTTTTAATTTGTCTGGGCCAAAACTATTTAATTTGATTTTAATTCCACTTTTAAATTTTGTATGTATGTATTTTATTGTTTGGCTGTGCACCGCCCTGAATCCTTCGGGAGTAGGGCGGTATAGAAATCAAATCAAATCAAATCAATCAATAAATAAAATAAATCACGCAACCAGGGCCGGATTTAGATGAAAAGAGGCCCTAGGCTATTCCACTTATGAGGCCCTTTCACCTATAGTGAAAGTGTAATTTTAATTTTGCTAACAATTTGAATGTAGGCCCCTCTTGATCTTGAGGCCCCCTCTTGATCTTGAGGCCCTAGGCTGAAGCCTAGTTAGCCTATAGGAAAATCCGGCCCTGCACGCAACCTTGGGATACCGCAACTGTCATATATCCGAGTCAGTTGCCGAGGGCCTGAATACTGATCAGGTGACCACGGGGTTCCTGCAGCAGTCGTTAAGTGTGAAAAGCGGTCTTCACTCCCTTTTTTTCCCAGGGTCATTGTAAATTCGCTGAATGAGCTGTTGTAAGTCAAGGACTAACGGTATCGTCTGCATCTTAAAAACGATAAAAACGGGGCAGGGAGCCATCCCATTCTTGACTTTTTGGACGGCATCCTGGATGCAGGATGGAGATCCTGGATCGAATGAACCTCTCTTCTTTCCCCCCACCCCCCCAAGCGCCGGATTCCGATCTAGTCGAAGGGATCTCTCCAGCGAGTTGAGTTGGCCCGCGGGGCTCCGGCGCGGCGCTGTCCCTGGTGCTGAACGAGCCCGGTTGTGTGTGTGTGTGTGTATGGGGGGGGGGGGCTTCGCCGGCTCGCCTCCGTCTGCATCCTGCGCCCCTCACCTCTCCTTCCTCCTTGAAACCCGGGTCATAGCGATACTTAGCTAAATTATATAACTGCAAACAAAGTGTGACAGCTTTATTTGTAATTATACCGCATTTAAAGGGAACAAGATGAGCTTAATGAGTTAATAAAGTGGCTGTCCGTCAAAGCCCCGCTGCTTTGCATCGAAAGCTCCCCCCGCGGTCCCTCCGGAGGCAGACGGGCCCGGCTTCATGAATATGCATCGGGGTTTGTCAAAGGAAGGTGACGGGCGCTTCGCCATGGCAACCGGCCTGCAGGTAGCAGTTTTCCAGGCCAGCTGCCCCGCCAGGTCTCGGGCGTCTTGTACCGCGCGAGGACTTGTAACGCGCGCCGCGCCGTTTTGTCTCCCGGCACACTTGACAAAACAAAGACAACTCCGTCCTTTGGTTGGCCTGCCACATTTTTTATTCATAAACAAGCTGTTGGCTGTACTGACATGATAAAGCTCCGAGTTCGGAGCAGGCAGGCAAACATTTGAATGCAAATCCGGGCGTTGGGGGGGTGGGGGTGGGGGAAGTGGGTGCAATGCTTTCCTTCGCTCGCTCGCCCTGCTTTTTTCTTTTTTGGCTTGCACGCCGCAGATTGCACGCGGGTTTCGGTCGTGAGCCTCAGGCTTCCAAGCCCGGGGAAAAAAACCAACAACACCAACCCAACCCTTGGCTCGTTTGCAAACGTGCGCTTTTGCAAACTTGCTAGTCTAAAGGAAGAGGGGGGTGTCAGGAAGGGCGTTTTCGGAATGAAAGGAAGGTCTGCAGGATTGCAACGGGCCCCGGCTGCTTTATGCTTGCAGTTCGAAATGCGTGAATGCCAGTGGTGAAATTCAATTTTTTTTTTACTACCGGTTCTGTGGGTGTGGCTTGGTGGGCGTGGCAGGAAAAGGATGCTGCAAAATCCCCGTTCCCTCCCCACTCCTGGGGGATGGATATTACAAAATCTCCATTCCCACCCCACTCTGGGGCCAGCCAGAGGTAGTATTTGCCAGTTCTCCAAACTACTCAAAATTTCCGCTACCGGTTCGCCAGAACCTGCTGGATTTCACCCCTGATGAATGCTGCAGCTTGAGATGCCTTAGGATGGTTAACATTTTTGGTTCCCAGTGCCCAAAGCATGCATGTACCCCGACCCCCAAAATGCAATGCAAGTGCCTCCCCCCCCATGCATTGGCCCTGGGCACCCCTCGGCCCCATTTTGGCTTCCAGGTTGGTGCATGAGGCCTTCCAGGCCTAAAATGGTGTGTGTGTGTGGGGGGCGTATGCGTGAACCCCCCAAATGCAATGTGAGCACACACACACCGTGCTTGTGTCCCACCCTCAATGCATGCGTGTGCACATCCCCCACTTGCGTTCCCCCCCCACGCATGCGTGGCAGAGACCCGAAGAGCAGCTGGCTGGCGGGAGGCGTGCATGCATGCGCAGTGGAGCTGGGCTGAGGTGATGGCTGCCGTGCCAGGCGACATGGCTCCATGTGCCACTTCGGGCACTCGTGCCATAGGTTCACCATCATGGCTTTAGGACTACAGTACCCGGCATCTCCAGGTCATCCAGGGACTATGAATGCTCCACTAGCACCGATGAGATTGCCTGATTTGCGTAATGAAACATCTGCTAGAAAACGAGCAAGCTCAGAGAGCACCAAGGACCCCTCATTTCGACCCTCAGCTACAAATATTCTCCTTTTATTGGGGCTCCAGGTCTGGTATATAGTAGTGGACAGTCCCTGCTGGGAGATAGGGCTGTTTTCAAGGTCGCATGCTGGCACAGTGTTACTGAGGAAAGCAGGGCCTGAATTAGCCCTTTCGCTTTAGTTTATTTTCTTATTTACATCTCTGATCATTTTCAGTGTGTTCCTGTCACTCTTATTGATTGAGAAGCGTGTCAGTGGGATTTAGCCTGGCATATGATGTGGCTGTCAAAATGTTTGTTAGTGTTCCCATATCAGCTAGAGTTTAATTAGATGCCAAGCTATTACATCTCTCAAACTACTTTATAATGCCTTGGTAAAACCACACTTGGAATACTGCATCCAGTTTTGGTCGCCACTGATATAAAATAGATCTATCTAGAACAGGGGTCTAGATCTATCTAGATCTATCTAGAACAGGGGTCCCTGATCCCCGGTCCATGGACCAGCACCGGGTCATGGCATGAAAGAAACTGGGCCATGCAAACAAGCAAAGCCTCATCTGTGGGATGCAGGTAACATGCAAAACCACACCCCCTCTGGTCCATAGAAAAACCTCTCTCCACGGAACAGGTCCCTGGTGCCCAAAAAGTTGGAAGCTGCTGCTCTAGAAAGAGTGCAGAGAAAAGCAACGAAGATAATTGGGGGACTGGAGGTTAAAACATACGAAGAACGGTTGCTGGAATTGGGTATGTCTAATTTAATGAAGAGAAGGACCAGGGGAGACATGATAGCAGTCTTCCAATATTTCAGGGGTTGCCCCAAAGAAGAGGGAGTCAAGCTATTCTCCAAAGCACCTGAAGGCAGGACAAGAAGCAACGGGTGGAAACTAACCAAGGAGAGAAGCAACTTAGAACTAAGGAGAAATTTCCTGACAGTTAGAACAATTAACCAGTGGAATAACTTGCCTCCAGAAGTTGCGAATGTTCCAACACTGGAGTTTTTAAGAAGATGTTGGACAACCATTTGTCTGAAATGATATAGGACTGTGATGGCGAACTATGGATGCATGCCACAGGTGGCATGCAGTGTCCTCTCAGTGGGCACCCAAGCCATCGCCCCAGTTCAGCTCTGCCGTGCATACGTGTGCACTTACCGCCAGCCAGCTGGTCATTGGGTCTCTGCCGTGCATGCACATGGCGTGTACATGTCTGGGGTGGGGTGCATGCACGGCGTCCATGCATGCATTGCATTTTGGGGGTTCGGGCGCGCTTGGTCCAGAAAAGGTTAGCTATCACTGGTATAGGGTTTCTTGCTTGAGCAGGGGGTTGGACTAGACGATCTCTAAGGTCCCTTCCAACTCCGTCACTCTGTTGTTCTATGAAAAGGTGGAAATAGGGAACAAAGTATGTAGGCTTTCAATGGAAAGAATCTTTTGGGATTGTTTTTGTGCTGGTTTGGGACACCAACACATTAGTTCTAGTCTAAGCATCTTTTTAAAAACCCAGTTAATTCTTTGTTTTCAGCCACCTGTTTATGTCTGTTCTTGAGCCATTCTATGTTGTCATTTATGACTTTAATCATGATAGACACACTGCCTTGGGATGAGCTTTGGCTGATGAAGGTAGTTATTTTTAATCAGAAGGAATGTAGCAATGGGGATTTTTCATGCAACGAAAAATATTGGAAAAAGACTGTTTGTTTCCACAGTATCCGGAATATTTGTTCCAGATAAACTCCCATTGTTGAAGGTGTCCATGTGTGCATGTCTGTATGTGTACATTTACACATTTAGATTCATGTGTAGAGTCTTGTACAGGTAGTCCTCAACTTATGACCACAATTGAGCCCAAGATTTCTGTTGCTAACTGAGTTTTGCCCGATTTGACGACCTTTCTTGCTGCAGTTGTTAAGCAAATCAGGGAGAGAGAGGGAGAGAGAGAAAGAGGCCAAGAGAGAGAAAGAGGAAAAGGGAGAGAGAGGAGAGAAAGAGGGAGAGAAAAAAAGGGAGACAGGGAAGGGAAGAGGGGAGAGAGAAAGGAAGAAAGAGGGAGAGAGGAGAGAGAGGGAAAGGGAAAGGGAAGGAGAGAGAGAAAGAAAGAAAGAGGGAGTGGGAAAGGGGGAGAGGGGAAAGAGAGACTGAAGGCGGGAGGGAGAGAGGGACAAAGGGAGAAAAAAGGGGAGAGTGGGAGACAGAAAGGAAGAGAGAGGGAGAGGAGAGAGAGGGAAAGAGGGAAAGGGAGAGAGGGGGAGAGACAGAAGGCAGGAGAGGGAGAGAGGGAGGAAGGGAGGGAGGGAGGAAGAAGGGAGCAAGGGAGAGAGGGAGAGGAAGAGAGAGGGAGAGAGGAGAGAGGGAAAGGGAAGGAGGGAGAGAGAAAGAGGGAGAGGGAAAGGGAGAGAGGGGAAAGAGACAGAAGGCAAGAGGGGGAGAGAGGGAGGGAGGGAGGAAGAAAAAAGGGAGCAAGGGAGAGGGAGAGGAAGAGAGAGGGAGAGAGGAGAGAGAGGTAAAGGGAGAGGAGAGAGAAAGAGGGAAAGCGAAAGGGAGAGAGGGAAAGAGAGACAGAAGGTGGGAGAGGGAGAGAGGGAGAAAGGGAGGGAGGGAGGGAGAAAAAAAGGGGAGGGAGGGAGAGTGGGAAAGGAAGAGAGAAAAACAAATCTGCCTCCAGGTCACACCATGAGTTTCTGGGGCTGAGATCGTCAGCCACCACTGCCCATTCCCCCATATCCCTCAATATATTCTACTACAGCTAAGCTAAGCACTGAAAATGTTCCATATTTCTTTGCTTTTAGCCCCGTCCCGTTTTCCGCCCACCGTTGTGTTCCTGTTTAGATTTGAAAACCTTTTGGGGAGGGGGGAGCAAGACCCTCTTCTTATTCATTGCAAAATGTGCTGAGAACGATGCTAGAGTAGCAAAAAAAAGCTGACAATGAGAATGAGAATAATAATGATAAATCCCACCGGCTGCGTTCGCACAATATGCTAAGCTTGGTTAGTTTTAATCTTGATTAGGTTTGCGTGGCTATGCGTGCGTGTTTGCATCGGCTGCATTAATGTGCTGGGCAGGTTATGATTCAACCCAGAAAATAGCTTTATTCAGCAACTGAGTGAACCCAGCCACTGCATTGGAGCTGGTTTTCGGCTACATGCGTGCAAGATTACAGGTAGTCCTCAACTTATGACCACAATTGAGCCCAACATTTCTGTGGCTAAGTGAGACATTTGTTAAGCGAGTTCTGCCTCATTTTACGACTTTTCTTGCCACAGTTGTGAATGCTCCAATACAGGAAGCTTTTAAGAAGATGTTGGATAACCATTTGTCTGAAGTGGTGTAGGGTTTCCTGCCTAAGCAGGGGGTTGGACTAGAAGACCTCCAAGGTCCCTTCCCACTCTGTTATTCTATTCTAGTCATTAAGTGAATCGCTGCAGTTATTGAATTAGTAATACGGTTGTTAAGTGAATCTGGCTTCCCCATTGGCTTTGCTGCAACGGTCATAAGTGTGAAAAATGGACGTAAGTCACTTTTTTTCAGTGCCATTGTAAGTTTGAACGGTCACTAAATGAATTGTTGTCAGTCAAGGACTACTTTTATATGCTTATTCCGCTGTATGCTATGAACAGAGCTACCCAGGAATGCAAATACAGGTAGTCCTTGACTTACAATAGTTTGTTTAGTGACCATTTAGTTGTAACAGCACTGAAAAATGTGACTTACATTGGGGGGTTTTTTGGAAATTTTTTTATTTTTACTTCTCATAAACATATTTAAATGTGCAATCTCTTATCCATCATTAATCATTCATCTC